>NC_032016.1:20996270-21032745 GCF_001865875.1 Lupinus angustifolius
GTTTTAGTAGTATACTTGTAATAATGAGATTTACCTAAAAGTCTTGACTTTATAAACTTAAAGTGTTATGAAGTCTTAGATGGTAAAATGATTTAAAAATGTTGAATCTTAGTTAAGTGAACTTACTTTAAAATGGTAAGATTTACTTAAAAAATATTGATTTAAAAGTATTGATTTTGTTTAAATTGATTAACTTTAAAAATGATAAGTCTAGCTTAATGATCTTATTTTAAAAGGTTAGTTTTAGTAAAAGTGTTTTACTTACAAAAAATAAGATTTATGAACTATCAGAAAAATGTAATGAAGTGGGAATACTTGTCTAGAAATGTTCTGTCTAAGGAAAGATTTGGTATTTAAGGGTGTCTTTACGACCCACCTCTCTTTTCTGGGAACTAGCCTAACGTATATCCACGTATTACGACATAATTCCGGTATAAGTTTTATTGAAAATCTTACTTTAAAAAGTGTTATTTGATTGTAAGACTTTCAATGAAAAATGATGATTCAAGGATATTCAACCTTGAATCGGATGGACGAAAGCAATTAAATTCATTTTGAATCGCAAGTTTTATCTTCGCATAAAAAGTTATTTCGTAATACAATTATTATCGTCAATTAACTAATTAATGTTATTTTGGTGTAATGACGAGCTCGAGAGGAGATCGGATCAAGTAAGCTCACCTGCAAACAGAGAACCTAGTGACCCGACACACTCATGTGAAGGAGAAAACATCGTGACACAGTGGTGTCCGAATATGCATCCGAACCTCCAAATTCCCTCACAATATGGGGCATGCTCAGCATAAAGAACATCCTTTATCTCAAAATAGTGAGCAAAACAAGCAATGAAACTACCATTTTCCTCTCTAAAAATTCTAGCACCTCCAGCCTGACCCGAAGAACCAAAAGCTGCCCCATCAGTGTTAACTTTAAATCATCCCAGTAAAGGACATTGCCATATTACTTCCACCATTTTAGGACTCTTCCTATGATTCATTTGAATTCCCAGACCATGTAGGATTGTGAAGTCTCTTATGGAGGAGTTGGAATAAGAAGAAGTTAACTTCCCAGATAAGGTAATGTCCACCTTGATGTTTGATATGATGTTGTTAATAGGAAGTCTTCTGTCATCTAACTTGGAATTGTTTCTAATACTCCACATGTTACTTATTGCTAGGATGACGCAGTTTAGGAAAACCTCTCTCAATTGAGGACTCCAACACTGATTCTAAGAATCAAGAAACTCATGAACAAATTTAGTGTTGATATTACAAGTGAAAAGATTGTCAATCCAGTTCCAGATGTGAGAAGCCAAAGAATATGAGAGAAATAAGTGATTTGAAGATTCCAATGTGGAATTACAAATGCTACACTAAGACACTAGATGATAACCCCTTCTTTAAAGATTGTCATCAGTAGGCAATCTTTGGTGAATCCATCTACAAACAATGAAAGATTTATTAGGAGGAATAACTTTGGACCAAATAACTTTAAACCATATTTGATTCATACTTGTTGGGTTACAGTGCAGATAAGCCTACTTGGAAGTGAGAATGCCATCACAAGCATCTTGCCAAACTATTCGGTCTTGAGAATTAGTTCTGATGGTTCTGATAATATGAAATTGAGTGTGCTTTAGCACTCATAGCTTTATCTAAAAAATATCTCTTTGCGTCTGAATTGATTTAGTAGTATTTTAATAAAAATGATAATTTTTGAACCTTAGTCCACTGATATTGATTTTTTAGCAGGTTTGGGAAATGCAACTATGGAAGCCTCGTCTTTCAATGTCCAATGAAAATCTGTATATATCATCTTCTAGATTTACTATTGTATGCAACATTCCATTGCATGAGCTGCAAATTAAAATCTAATACTGAAAAGCTTAAGAAGTAAAATAACATGGGCACACAAGGTTTCTTGCTTATAGAGGGAATGACTTGTTTCCTTGGAAAAATGTTAAGATATCTATCAAATCTTCTTGGAATCTGATTTAAAAACCAATAATTTGAGACACAACATTTCCAACCACTTTCAAAGTACCATGTGTGAACTTCAAAAGTGTAAAAAATAATAGAGAAAAAAATGTTTATTCTAACCAGAGGAAAAAAAACAAACTGCTCCTAACAGTGGTTATTCTGTAAAAGTTTTAAAACAAGCAAATGATAATCTATATCAAAAGTGTTGATTTTGGCAAATAATCCTAACCAAACGCCATCTGAAATAAGTTCATATATATATGGATATTAGAGTGGATTTATGTTAGAAATTAGAGTAACCAAACTCTGTAAGATAATCAAATCAACTCAGTTCCTAATCTATTGATTTCCAACCGTAAATTTAATAATGTAAGGTAGATCAAATCATTTCCAAATACCAATTTTAATTTATTTCAAACACTAGCTAATAGGCAATATACCCAGGACCCAGGCTAATTTGAAACATAAATCTGTAAAGGTTAAACTTGATTACATGCCAAAGTCTTGCATATTTATTGAGAGAACTAGTTCAAGTGACATCAACTCAAAGATGCAACAACTATACAAGACCTTTTCCCAGTAAGTGAGAAAAGACTTGAGATATTCTCTGGAAATTCACCAAAGTTAACTTATTTCTCTGTCTACGTCAGATTTTATTGTTTATCATGAATAAGGTGCAATTGTAAGGCAAGACACAATAGGAAGAGGAGTACATATTCTATCCAACAATTTGCCTCATCCTATGTGTCATCAGCTGTGATCAGTTTGAGAAATATTTAATAATTAAATATTTAATTTAAGTATATATTTATCAACAAATCACAACTGGTAACACATTGAATAATACAAATTACAGGATATGAGAATGCTGCCAATATGTAGAGCCTAAGGTTCTGCAAAAAGCATGAAATCTCTGCATTCTTGGCAAGTACAGTCCTCAAAGCGGCACATGATGCAGCCTCCACAATAACAAGTTGTGCAGCCTTGACAACCTGAAGATCGAGTGCATCCCCTACTGGTTCTGAGACCTAATCGCTCTTGAGCACTATCGCTTATTCTGAAACATCAAAACACTCACATTCATTAATTAACATACATATTGGAACAAATCCCACGGTAGCATACTGGAATCTACCATAATTATATTCTAGTTTACCATAAGCTAAATTAGGTTTGGTTTGGTCATAGACAAAACAGGTGAAGCACTAATGAAAGGGACAACAGACAACATATGGTGTATTATGGAGGAGGTAACTATTTATTCCCTTTTTGATTTGTACATTTAAATGTCTAATAAATAATAATGATATGCAATAAGAAATAATAGTTTCTTAACCAATCATAAAAGGTGACAACAACATATCTTATCTAATATCAAAATTAGTATTGAACTAATTTCTAATTTCTTATTTTATTATCAGACCTTACTAAGTAAATGTTTACTTAGTATTAGGTAGTTTAGAAGAGAATCATTTTTTTATGGGATACAGATCATTTGTTCCTATTGATGTCTCATTCTCTGTCTCGGGCTAATGATATATTGCCATATGAATAAAAGAAAGTTTTTAAAATAAAAAAGTAACATTTTGACTGACTCGAGACACAGAATGAGATATCATACGAGATATGTGATCTCTATCCCATATTATGATGTTAGGAAGTTCAATATCATTAAGCTTAAGAAGTCAGTTGAGATGAACTTACTTTTGATAAGGCCAATCAGAATACTTCCACACTTTGTTCTTCAGAGCAGCATGATACTGTCCAATTTGTTGCCTAGTCCGGAGACGAAATCTGCGCTCCTTTTGGCAACTAGAACAACGAATGAACTCATCCCTGTGACAAGTACATATGCGGTTTGCAGCATCTATCCAGTTTGGAACATTTGCTAGATGTGTGTAATACTTAAACAGTGGTGTCCTCCAAAGAGGAATTCTGTCTTCTTCTTCGGTATGAACCCATATGTTGCTTTTCCATTTTCCATTACTTTGTATGCCACCATGCTTTTCAAATTCCACCAGTGTCACATTCACTGATCATTAGAGTAAATAAATTTTCACCAACTTTAGAATTCTCACTTGTTACTACTTGTATCAATATATAATCAAACTATCAAATAATGCATCACATACAACATAGGGAACTTTCTCTGTGTTATAATCGCTCAATAACAATTTATCATTAGTACCATTTTTCTATAGAGAATCAAGTTAAGAAGAAGAGACTTAGTTGCCAAAACTAAGTTTAATATATGACATTAAGTGTAAGTATCTGAGTTTAATAAGACTCTACTTTAAACCGAAGTAAATAAGAGAATAATAGAAGGGTGCACAGAAATACTTGCCTTTGGTGCACTTAGAGTAACACTCACAAGTGATTGAAAATTGACCTTTGTCATTAATTCTAAGTTTCCCAATGAAATCTCCATACTTTTTATTTGTGCAGCCACAAAGAACCTCAATATAGTCACTTCCTCTTTCATAACCTCTTACGTTCTTTAGATCCTCTTCATTAAAAGTTATCACACCACCATCTTCAAACACAGCCAGCTTTCTTCGTTTCCATGTCTCTGATTATTTCATGAGGAAAATAGTTCCAAGCCAATAATTTAGACAAAATTAAGTATAATAACAAAAACAAAAATGTATAACTAATAATGTTTTTATTTGTAAGCTGTGACAAAATAAAAGTGTAGAACATAAGGGAAATGCTGGAGGCATAAATATAAACTTAAAGCACCAACAACAATTCCCTAAAAAAGTAAAAGTGTTCCTGGAACATGATTAGATTAGTGATTGAATGAATTTTAGTAGTCTGTCAAATAACAGCATTCCAAATAGTTGCAAAATATGTGGACATCATGCATAATAAATAAGCTGAAAGGTTATTTTCACCATGGAGAATGCATATCATGAATAATATCTAAAGGTGTTATGGTATAAAATTTTTGTGTTATTGTTAAGAATTTTTGAAATATCAGCAATTTGTAATTATCCTATCATATTTCCCCATATCAAATAATACTTATTTTTTGCTGCAGCGATTTAGTGGTTGTGTTGGCTTAAGGGGATTTACCTTCGTCGCTTTCGTTAATAGCTCCTTTGATTTCCATTCCTGTGCAAAACAAATAGACCTTTAATAGTTAGCTTTTCATTACCCAAATTTAAAAGAATAAAAAATGTAGACAACTGTGTCGACATTATAAAGAACTTTATATCATCAATATAAATTTTTTTATATTGGCAATACATGCTCGATAAACTCTCAAAAGTATTGCTTAACATTTTTGAAATATCAGCAATTTGTAATTATCCTATCATATTTCCCCATATCAAATAATACTTATTTTTTGCTGCAGCGATTTAGTGGTTGTGTTGGCTTAAGGGGATTTACCTTCGTCGCTTTCGTTAATAGCTCCTTTGATTTCCATTCCTGTGCAAAACAAATAGACCTTTAATAGTTAGCTTTTCATTACCCAAATTTAAAAGAATAAAAACAAAAGTGAAGTTTTTCCATGATAAGTAACTTGGAGAAATAAGAATTAAAGATAATTAAACTTGTCTCATAATTTCTTAGTTTTTATATAGTAGTAGTTTATCCCATCATAGTAAATCTTTGAGACATTATTATATTGCTGATATATGTATGAGCTAAAAATTAACCTATAAGCAAATAATCTTAAACATGATGTTCAACAAAATTTGCAGTGTCAAGAGCTAGATAGATTACATGCCAAAACAAGAAAAACAATTCAAGTTCACACAAGAAAGAGGATAACATAACCACTAAAGCTGTGTCATTTAGTAGTATTCACAAATATATCATACCAACAATTGTCATTGTATTTCCCCACAATAGTTCTCCATTGCGATAAACACATTAATGGAACAATCAAAACCTCAATTATAGTTCATTATTCCATATATCACACTCCATGGTTATTTTAATGACACAGCCCCTTACAAAAATATAAAATTTAATTAGGGTCTGTTTAGTTTTATGTTGCTATAAGTAATTGCAAATGTGTCACATTAATTTTATTTTGTAATAGTAAATGGTTGTAATAGGAAATGGTGAAAACAATATTTCATTGTTTTGGTTTAATTTTTCCACTTGTTTCAATCATGCAAATGGCTATAATTTTTTTTAGAAAACCTTAAAAAATGGATAATAATGTTCAGGGATATTTCTATGGCACTGCTTCTCAGCATGCTGGCATGGGCTGCCTCTTGATCAGATAAAGCCCTAGACGGGATCTAGCCTTAGTTTTCCACCGGAGATCATGTGGTCTAAGAAACCAATGAATTGATTCTTCTTCCACAACTTAATAGAATGTATAATGCTAAATTTATATAACTAGTGTGTTTAAAAATCCTAATGGGGGAGCATCCAGTATAGGCACACGACCATATTCTAGGAGATTAAGCTCTTACCAATCTAACAGTAGAATAGTTTACAAAACAGAAAAAATGTAAAACACAATGACAAAAATGTAATAATGCAAAAAAGAAAAGACTCAAAATCTAAAAGTTCAAAACAATTAACTATAAATGATTTAGTTAATTGAGCATTGATAATTTAGAAAAATAGGATTTCAACAATTTAGACTTGGCAACATAATTGATGTCCCATTTTACCACAAATCACATTAAAAAAATTATGAGTTTAAAATTGCACATATAATGGTAGTAAATACAACATTTTAGTTTCATTCAAGAGTATTAAAGTTGTTTGATGTTCTCGATGATGGTGATCCCCACCCTCTTCATTTGATGGCACCTCTTGATCAGCCACAAAATGACATATAATACCCATTTTCACTTTCATTTCGAAATCAACATCCAGTGGTCTAAAAGTATAATATAATGCTTTTTATTTAACAATGAAAGAGGAAAAAACTACAATTCTTAAAGCTTATATAAACGAAGAATTAGAGTAATGAAATTGTGTATCAGAATATTAGAAATACACCATGTGAAATGAACTTAGTTAATAACCTACCATTGATAACTTAGATGAATGTAATTATGTGCAGATCAGTGATATGAATTTCAATAATTGATAAAGTAAAAAAACACAAAAAATTCGCCTCAAATCAGATGGACTTGAAAAGGAAGAAACATGAAAACAAACATCGCTTTCAAGCAAAAACATCATACCTTAACTTCAAATCATGTGAATGAAAAAGGATTTATTTATAAATAAGTAAACTAACCCCGTTTCAGCCTTTGATTCTTTTCCCTTCACTCTACTCTTTAGATTTCTTTGGTTGAGATTAGAATAATGAAATTGTGTATCAAAATATTAGAATGTCATAAATATAGCATGTGAAAAGAACTTAGTTAATAACCTACCATGGATAACTTAGATGAATGTAATTAAGTGCAGATCAATGATATGAACTTCAATAATTGATAAAGTAAGAAAACACAAAAAAATAGGCCTCAAATTAGATGGATTTGAAAAGGAAGAAACATGAAAATAAACATTGCTTTCAGGCAAAAACATCATACCTTAACTTCAAATCAAGTGAATGAAAAATGATTTGATTTATAAAACATTAAACTAACCTTGTTTCGTCCTTTGGTTCCTTTCTCCTCACTCCACTCTTATGCTTTCTTTGATTCAGAGGAGAAAGTGAGAAGAAAGAAAGATGTGAAAGAGATAGTAAAGAGAAAGAAGGAAATGAGAAAGAAGTGAGAAAATAATTAGTTTTTTATTTTGTTTGGTTTGAATGAAATGAAAAAGAGAGAGAGAGAGGAGAGAAAGAGGTAAGAGAGAAAATAATAGAACACAATTATATTATTATATACCAATGTCGTAATTCTCATTTCGTAGTATCCAACAATTCCCACTAGTTTTCTCTTCATTTTTTATGAGAGATGGTTTTGTGTGGGTCCCATATGCTCTTTAGTCTCTCCACCCCTTCTCTCTTCATAAAAAAAAGATAGAAAATACTATTTTCTCTACAACTTCTCTTCTCCTAACTTATTTCCTATTTTTTTACACAACCAAATGAAGGCTTGGTGCTTTCACTTCTCTCATAACATTTGTTCAGGGATTTACTCTTTTGTTGAATGGGTGAAGCACCCAAAAAATTGTCTCCACCTTTGTCAATTATAGAGTTAGGTGGATAAGAGTACCACTTGTTCTACTAACATCTTTTCCCTATTTTAATAAAATTCTTATTGTTGATAAAAAACTGTTCATGTATTCAGTCTCTTGAGTTGAGAATATTACAAAGCAAAAATGTTATATTCTTAAATGGGAATTAAATGGATTCCACTTTTCTGATGAATTTGGAGGTGAAAATAAATGTCTTCCAAAAAATACAAATCTCACTTAGTTGTTTTTCATGGCATAAGTACAAGTGTTACAATAATAGTATAGTGTAATATCTATCTTGTCATTTATAATATTTATATACAGTCAATACATCATACGTCATTCATTTGTATTACTTCACTACGACATAATTCATATTTAAAAATGGTCATTCAATAACGCTTCCTAGCACAACTATATTAAATACAAGACGAAAGATAATCATCAATGTTCTTCTAAGCAAGTGTTGTTAAAGTTAATAGGCAGATATAGCTTCAATAACGCTTGCTTCATCACGCAGTGTTGTATGTTTGCCCAAGATATTTAACAACACTCTTTTAAGCAAGCACTATTGATTGAAATCTATTCAACAACGCTTGCTTAAATAAGTGCTGTTAATTGTGACATATCAACGACATTCATTACAATGAGCGTTGTTAAAAGTCACACATCTAACAGTGTTTGCTTTAATGAGCACTGTTAAAAGTCACACATTTAACAGTATTTGCTTTAACAAATGCTATTAATAGTCATACATTCAAAAAACGTTTGTTTTAGTTATTACATAATATGTATTTAAAAAATTATTTAATTTTTATTTTGAAAGATATATATATAACTATAGTAAATATTACACGAAAATAATCCAAATTTTTATCAAAAACACATATGCTAGTTTTTCATATATAACACAACTTTGTCATACAATAGGAAAAAGACAATTAGTTATTACTTAAAAATATTCTAAATCACCAACCAATATTATTAAAATAGAATATTAAGGTGGATAATTTGGTACAACAAAAAATCATATTTGATAAGTAAATTATTTTATTTGCTATTCCATTCTCAAAAGTTGAACATAGTATGACAATTAAATAATTTTAAAGAAATTTGATATTTAATAGCGTTTTTTAAGCAAACGTTTTTTATTTGAATCTATTCAATATCACTTGTTTAAATGTGTGTTTTTGAAGGTGATATATTAATACCGCTCATTACAATGAGCGCTATTAAAAGTCACACATTTAACAGCACTTCCTTTAGTGAGTATTGTTAAAAGTCAGACATTCAAACGATGCTTATTTTAGTGAGCGCGTAACTTTGCAGATTTAAAAACAAAACATCATACAGAGTAATACACATATCATTCAATATTCTATTTCTCTTATTCTTCTTCCCTTAGTTTCTCTCTTCAAGCAAGTTATTAACTTTTGGTTTCTCTCTTTGAGCATAAGGTAAATCATTATCTTATTTTACCTCATTTATTTCTCTTTGATTCACTCTTGTTGCTTGCATTGACATCTATGTTAACTTCCTATTTTATAATATAGAAAATGTCAAGGTTGAATCAAGGTGGAGCTGTAAGTGATTTGCCAAACTTGCAATCTTTGTATGTATTTCTTTTATTTGGCTATTACATTTTCATGCATATTTTCTATGTAATTTGTTTTTTGATTCTTATTATATTAAATCTGAACTTTGTCTTTCTATCATCTTATTTCTTCAGTTAAGGGAGAGAAAAATTTTATGGATTTTTTTAAGTGCCAAAATGTTAATGAAATGTATATGATTCAGAGGCACTTTGTGTGAATTTATGATATAATTGCATACAATTCCCAATAATCTAGTAATTTTATATTGTTTAGGAATTTAAGTAATTATTGCTGTTTGTAGGTGAAGATATGATGAAAAAATGAGAGAAAAAGAGAAGATTCAAGTTTTGAACAGCACAAACCTCGCTCAAGCGAGGGAATGCTCGCTTAAGCGACAAATCAGAAGAAAATGCAGAAAACACTGACATCCCTCGCCCAAGCGAGGGACTGTCGCCCAGGCGCTATTCAAGACCAAAATTAGCCAAGCTTACTGTATCTCCCTCGCCCAAGCGAGGGATCCTCATCCAAGCGAGAGTGTTTCACTCAGGCGAGGTGATCAGGCAGAAATTGTTGTCTACTCTCGCCTGGGCGAGGTGGTCAGATTTTGGAAAGTATCTTCTCTCGCTCAAGCGAGAATACCTAGCTTGAGCGAGAGTGTGGCAGTTAGACATGAAATAGGCAGTTTTGGAAAAGGAAAGGGTACTTCATTCATTCATTGGGAAGAAAATCTTGGCAAGAAATATAGAGAGAATAAGATAGAAATCGTGGAAACGATTCTATTACACACTTCTTTGTATTAGTTCATGATTTGAGCGTTGTAATAGCAAGGATGAATGGCTAGTTCTTCGTAGTTGGGAATCGAAATGTAATCTTCTTAACTTTTGTACTCCTGGATTCAATTCTATATTAATGTTATTTGATTTTAGAAAGTTTGTCCCTTATTTATTGCTTGATTTCAATTAGCTACTGAATTCATGATTTAAGGTTCAAGTTTAACTGGGAAGTTAAACTTGATACTGGATCTGAATTGTCTTTCTTCCTACATAATTGATCTAGGGATGGACAATGATGTAAGAATTTCTTTTACATTTGATTTTAATGCTAGTTAATCATCCAATTATCTAGGGAATTGGGAATTGAGTGATTACCTAAGAATGTTACAATCAGGAGACTGATGTAATTGATTTATGAAAAATGTGCATCAAATTCAGTAACTTCACAAGTTATTAGGAATTGAATCCATGGATGTTAAAAGGGAAAGAATGATGAGTTTCGATCCCAACCATTTTGTTTTATTATCTTAAATTGCTATCTCAAGCTATAGTTTCTAAAACTTTCAATGCAAATTTATCAACTAATATTTGTACATATGTGCTCAATTGACCATTGTAGGAATTAATATAAATGCACTCTGCTCCCTGAGGACGATATCCCTGTACTTTACCGGATTTTATTACTTGTATGATACGGTACACTTGTCGTTACGTAAAATGTACTAACAAGTTTTTGGCGCCGTTGCCGGGGAGCATCGAGCGATTTATTTTAGTTCTTTATAAATTCAATTGGGAGTTGCACATAGTTATTCTTTAATTGTATCTTTTTGTATAGCTAACCCTTGTGCTAACTTCTGCCATGGTTTTCTTATTTATGCTTTTGCGAAGTAAAGCTACTGACGAGCAATTAGAGTACAATCCTGAGATTGAGATGTCAGCAAAGAGTAATCGTAAGAAAGCGAAAGAAAAGAAGAAGCAAGGCATTAAGGAAGCACAGTGTAGCTCTGAACAGTCTGAAGATTCAGAGCTTCAGTCAATTCAAATGGAAAATATGCGAAATGCCACTGGGAATAACCTAAGGCCTAATCCTCCAAGGAGGACTTTAGGCGATTATGCCATGTACTAGGGTCCAAGGCACTACTCAAGCATCGTTATCCCACATACGGATAGGACTGTGGAGATCAAGCCCGCCTATTTGAATCTGGCCAGTGCTCACCAGTTTACAGGGAAAGATTATGAAGATCTGTATGCACATCTCGACAATTTCTATGAATTGGTGGCCACAATGGGTTATAATGATGCTCAACGGGAAGTTGCTTATATGATGATATTCCCATTCTCTTTGTTGGGTGAAGCTAGAGAATAGTTGAAATCTCATCCAACTCAGAGCTTGACGAGTTGGAGTGACTTGGAGTCCAAGTTCTTAACAAGATTTTTTCCACCAGCTCGGTATATGCTTGCGAAGTTTGAGATATCAACCTTCAGGCAAGGGGCTGATGAAGCATTCTATGAAGCCTTGGAGCGTTTTCAGGCGTTACTTAGAAAATGCCCGAATCATGGTTTTGAGGATGTGGATCAGTTGAACATCTTCTGTAATGGATTAAAGCCTGAAACTAAGATGATTCTAGATGTAGCAGCGGGTGGAACAATGATGGCAGTGGATGCAGAATAAGCCACGAGAATCATAACTGCCTTATCATCAACAGATAGGCAGGCACAACATAATCGGAGATCAGTACAGGAGAAAAGAGTACTTGACCTGCAGACGTCAGATGCTATCTTGGCACGGAATAAGATCTTAACTCAACAAATAGAAGCACTAACCAAGCAGATGTCTAAGCTGCCTCAACAGCTTAATGCACTACAGATTCCTCCGATTCATCAACAAGTTTTGCGGTGTGAGTTTTGTGGAGGGGAACATCCCACTGGTCACTTCTCAATACCTACCACCACACTAGAGGAAGAGGTTCAGTATGTTACTAATCAACCTCAACAAGGAAATTTTCCCAACAACCCTCCATACAATAATCAGTTTTCACAAGGTTGGAGGTGAAATCCAAATCAGAATCAGAATTATGGGTGGAGGCAGGAAACAGGGCCATCTAACAGACAACCACCACATCAGTCCTCATACCAACAAGGTCAACATCCACCACTGCATGAGCGACAAACAAAATTGGAGGAAACATTAGAGAAGTTCATGCAAGTTTCTATTTCCAACTAGAAAATTACTGATGCATCCATCAGGAATCTAGAGACTCAGGTAGGTCAGTTGGCCAAGCAAATGGCAGATCAGAATGCAGATAGACAGCAATTCTCCGCTAACACTCAGACCAATCCAAAAGAGCACTGCAAATCTATAACTACCAGAAGTGGTAAGGTTATTGGTAAAGGCATTGGAGAGAATTTAACTGTTGAGCAAGAGGTGTTGTGTGGAACTGAAGTTGGAACATCAGAAAAGGTAATCAGAGATATACACAAGGGTAAGGAGGTAGAACATGAGGAAGGTGATACTACTAATACTGTTAATAGGGAGAATAATGATGAGAGGAAGACTGAATTACCTCAGTTGAAGGATGTCCCTTATTCAAAACGTCCTTCTAAGAAAGATAAAGAGCGTCAGTATGCTAGATTCTTAGATTTATTCAAGAATCTCCAGATCAACATTCCTTTTATGGAGGCAATGAAACAAATGCCTGTTTATGCCAAGTTCATGAAGGATTTGTTGACAAAGAAAAGAAAAATGTCAGAAGAAACTGTGACATTGGAAGCTGGGTGCAGTGCTATAATCCAGAAGTCTTTGCCTGAAAAGACTAAAGATCCAGGCAGCTTCACAATACCAGTCACAATCGGTGAGCTATAGGTGGGAAAGGCGCTGCTTGATCTGGGTGCTAGCATTAATCTTATGACCCTTTCTATGCTGAAGAGGATTGGGGATTTAGAGATCAAGCCTACCAGAATGACATTGCAACTTACGGATCGATCTGTCAAGTATCCATATGGAGTTGCAGAGGATGTTTTGGTAAAGGTAGATGGGTTAGTCTTTCCCGTAGACTTTGTTATCATGGATATTAAAGAGGACAAGGAAGTTCCTCTAATTCTGGGTAGACCCTTTATGAAAACTGCAAGGGTCATAATTGATGTTGATGATGGTAAACTAAAGGTTAGACTGGAGGACAAGAGGTCAACTTTAATATGTTTGAAGCTATGCAGCATCCAAGGGACAAGCAACATTGCTTTCGTGTGGATGTCATTGAGGACTTATTCTTGCTTGATGACATTCATAAGAAGAGTAGTAATCCCTTGGAAATTTTTTTGATGGGAGAGCTGGATGGAAGCAGCCCAAGTGAGGATAAACTAATAAAATCATATTTGGCAGAGCTAGAAGCATCCCACAAGGTTATATCCGATCAGAATCATCTAGAGAAATTGGGTAAAGACCATAGTCCTGAGGTTCCAAAGGTGGAGTTGAAACCACTTCCTGTGCACTTGAAGTATGTGTTTTTGGAAGAAGGAGGTCAGAAACCGGTGATTATTAGCAGCACCTTGTCATCAAGCGAGGAACAACAAGTCATTGAGGTGCTGAAGAAAAATGCTGATGCGATAGGGTGGACACTGGCTGATTTACATGGAATCAGTCCATCCTATTGCATGCATAAGATTCACATGGAAGATGATTTCAAGCCGGTAGCACATCCTTAGAGACGTCTTAACCCAACCATGAAGGAAGTGGTAAAAAAGGAAGTAATTAAAATATTGGATGCTGGGATGATTTATCCCATATCTGATAGCAAGTGGGTGAGTCCGGTTCAGGTGGTCCCAAAAAAAGGGGGTATGACTATCATTAGGAATGAAAAGAATGAACTAATTCCTACCAGAACAATCACTGGATGGCGTATGTGTATCGACTATCGGAAACTGAACCAAGCCACTCGGAAAGATCACTTTCCTCTGCCATTTATGGATCAGATGATAGAGCGACTAGTTGGACAAGCATTTTACTGCTTCTTGGATGGTTACTCGGGCTACAATCAAATCATTGTAGACCCCCAAGACCAAGAAAAGACAGCTTTCACATGTCCTTTTGGTATCCTTCGCATACAGGAAGATGCCATTTGAACTGTGCAATGCACCAGCAACATTTCAAATGTGCATGTTAGCTATCTTTTCCGACTTGGTAGAGCAGTGTATTGAGGTGTTCATGGATGACTTCTCAGTATTCGGGTCGTCATTTGAGACTTGTTTAGCAAACCTGGACATCATTCTGCAACGATGTGTGGAGACAAACTTAGTGCTGAATTGAGAAAAGTGTCACTTCATGGTGACTGAGGGAGTAGTTCTGGGACACAAAATTTCTTCCTGAGGCATCGAAGTTGATAAGGCAAAGATTGAGGTCATCAAGGACCTTCCACCACCACTCAATGTCAAGGAAATTCAGAGTTTCCTTGGACATGCAAGTTTTTATAGAAGGTTCATCAAAGATTTTTCTAAAATTGCAAACCCACTCAGTAATCTTCTTAACAAAGATATTGCTTTTCATTTTGATGCTGAGTGTGCGAATGCTTTTGAAACCTTAAAACTAAAACTGATTTCTGCTCCTGTTATAGTAGCACCCGACTGGCATCTTGATTTTGAACTCATGTGCGATGCTAGCGATTATGCAGTCGAGGCGGTACTTGGACAGCGAAAATCTAAAGTTTTCCATGCCATACATTATGCTAGTAAGGTGATGGATGAGGCACAGATCAATTATGCCACTACTGAAAAGGAATTACTAGCCATAGTGTATGCTTTGGAAAAATTTAGATCATACCTGATTGGGTCGAAAGTGGTCATTTTTACTGACCATGCTGCTATTAAATATTTGCTAACCAAATCGGATTCCAAGTCGAGATTGTTACGTTGGGTGTTACTGTTGCAGGAGTTCGATTTGGTGATCAAGGACAAAAAGGGCAGTGAAAATTGTGTCGCAGATCACTTCTCACGGTTGGTAAATCAAGAGGTCACAGTGAGAGAATCAGAGGTGGTGGAGGAGTTTCCGGATGAAAAGCTTCTCTCGATTCAAGAAAGGCCATGGTTTGCTGACATGGCTAACTTTAAAGCTGCTGGAGTCATTCCCGAAGAGTTGACCTGGCATCAAAAGAAGAAATTCCTGAGAGATTCCCGTCAGTTTGTTTGGGATGACCCTCATCTTTTAAGACGGGGTCAGGCGGATTATTGAGAAGATGTGTATTTGTAGAAGAGTCTAATAGTATCCTATGGCATTGTCACAGTTCGCCATATGGAGGGCACTTCAACGACGAGAGGACAGCTGCTAAAGTCCTCCAATCTGGTTTCTACTGGCGTGCTGTTTTTAAGGATGCACATCAATATGCCCAACAATGTGACAAATGTCAACGAACGGGCGGAATCTGCAAGAGGAGTGAAATGTTGTTAACTAATATTCAGGAAATTGAGGTGTTTGACTGCTGGGGAATCGATTTCATGGGACCATTTCCACCATCATGCTCACATGTCTATATTTTGGTGGCGGTGGATTATGTGTGTAAATGGGTAGAAGCGGTAGCTTCACAGAAGGATGATGCCAAAACCATTGTCAAGTTCCTGAAAAGAAATATGTTCAGTCGGTTTGGCACACCGCGGGTGCTGATCAGTGATGGAGGCTCACACTTCTGTAATTCACAATTAGAGAAGGTTCTTCAACACTATGGAGTCCGACACAAAGTGGCATCCCCTTATCATTCGCAGACAAATGGTCAAGCGGAAGTATCTAACCGAGAGATCAAGAAAATACTGGAGAAAACTGTATCAACCACAAGAAAAGATTGGTCTCTTCGATTAGATGATGCACTATGGGCGTATAGAACAGCTTTCAAAGCTCCTACTGGACTGTCCCCATTTCAGCTAGTTTATGGGAAAGCATGCCATCTACTTGTGGAACTCAAACACAAAGCATACTGGGCACTCAAATTTTTCAATCTGGACCCAAAAGCAGCAAGTGATCATAGAAAAGTGCAGCTGCAACAATTGGAGGAAATGAGACTCACTACATATGAGTCCTCCAAGTTGTACAAGGAGAAGGCCAAAGTGTATCATGACCGGAAGATCCGCAAAAAGGATTTCCGAGTGGGTCAAAGTGTGCTTCTGTTCAACTCCCGGATGAAACCGTTTCCGGGAAAGCTAAAATCCAAATGGTCAGGACCATTCCTAATCAAAGAAGTGAAATCGCATGGAGTGGGTCAAGGAGTGATCGCATGGAGTGAAATCCAAATGGTCAGGACCTTTCAGTGTCAAGTCTCTCGCTCAAGCGAGAATTCCCTCGCCCAGGCGAGGGAAGTGACCTTCCAATGCCAACCCTCTCGCTCATGCGAGACTTCCTCGCTTAAGCGCAATTCAATTGGGTCGCTCTCTAGTTCTCCCTTGCCCAAGCGAGGGAGTCTCGCTCAAGTGAGAATAACAGACCTTTCAGTTCTGAGTGTCTCGCCCAAGCGAGATGTCCTTGCCCGGGCGAGAGTTTAGCAACTCTTCAGTTCTTATGCTCGCTCAAGGGAGAGCACAGGTTTTGTTTTAAAAAGGGGGTTGTGGGGTTCATTCCCTCACACCCCATTTCAAAGAAATCACACAAACCCTCAAGCTCGTGCCCTTTCCAACTTTTGAACTCTTTCATCATCTCTTTTTCACGTAATCTCAAGCATCATGAGCGGAATGTAAGTATATTTTCATCTCATCACATCTTCATTTGTGAATTGTGTTACGGTTAACTTATTCTAAGCACATCTAGGATGAATTTGTTTCTTTTGATGTTTTATCGCATTATATCATGAAAACATGAGTAGCATTGCCAAAAGAAAAGGGGTTTCTGAATTAGAAACCCCAGTTTAGCTCATAACTCTGATATTCATATGTGATTAAATTGTTCAATGTGCTTTACAGGAGAAAAAAATTTGTGGCTACCAAGAATCCCCCTCCCAAGAAGTTGAAAGGAACTTCAACTTCACAGGCATTGGATTATGATCAGACCTTGTTCAAGAAAAAGGGGAAACAAGAGCGACATACACTCCTCCTCAACTGGGTTTTCATTCCTGAGAGGAAGGTCCAATTGGAAACGGATGAATATCCTGTATTCACAGTACCTTTAAATGTGTTGAAATGGTGGGCAGTGGCAACCCCAAACGACAAGTTCGATCCTGCTGTAGTTCGTGAATTCTATGCCAATGCCTACCCACTCGAGGGAGAAGAAGTCACATATAAATCCTAGGTCCGGGGGAAGACTATCCTGTTCAACAGAGACACTATCAATGATTTGCTGAACAACCCTTTTGAAGCATGTGAGGGGGAATTGGGTCAGCTCTTTGCTGCGCAAGCTGATGGTATGTTCAGTCTCCGGGATACTGATGCACTACTCTGTGTACATGGATGGTCATTTAGCACTTATTCTGAGGGACTACCCCTTCGAATTTACCGGAAACATATGACTGTCCTGGCCCAAGTCTGGATGATTTTCTTGCTGCACAAAGTGATTCCAAAAAGTCACGTGTCATCTTTACCCCTTCCCGATTGTTACATCATTTATGCAATCATGAAGGGCCTGACAATTGATGTAGCCAAGATAATCGTCATGGAAATATACAAGGTAGTTGTCAAAGGAGGTAAGAAGGGTTCTTTGGGGTTCCTGTCATTGATCACTGAACTCTATGCTCAGCAAGGGGTTCAGGTGAATAGAACTGAGAAGACCAAGCCCCTGATCACCATGTAGTACATCCGTCAGAAATGCAAAGAAGAGGCAGTACAGTAGGGTGACAGTTCCCACCCTGCACATCCACAGTCACCTCCACATCCAGCCTTCCCATATTCACAGTCAGAAATGCCTCCTTCGGCACCTTATCAGGGAACTACTCAGGATCAAATTAATCGGCTTACATTGCATATGGAGCATATAGAGCTCCAAAATGACATCCTGAGACAGGGACAAGTGTATCAACAGCAAGGACTTTATGCTGCTTTCCAGCAATTGAGTCCAGGGAACCAATTCTGGGGTTATGCAGACACTTTCACCCAACAATTCCCTTGGCCTCGGGTCAGGCCTATCTTTCCGGAGGGGGCATGACCTTCCGGAACTACTGGATATGGGACTACTGGAGATGATCCAGCTGCAGATGGCAACAATGATGAAAATGATGAGATGGAGTTCATACTCTGATGAGCCTTTGGGCTACAAACAAAAAAAACTGGTTCTTCTGTGCTTGTTTTATTATTTATGCTTTGTAGTTTAGGATGTATGTTTAGGATGTATGCTTAGGATCAATGTGTAGGATGTGAGTGTAGTATGTATGTTTAGGAAGTAGGCGTAATTTCGTAATGTACTTTGTGTTTGAATGTCTGTTGTTTAAGTTAAGTAGCAAATGTAGTCAACGAAAATGCGTCTGGTTTAAATGTGTTTACTGAATCCAATTGTGAAGTTGTTCTAGAGACATATGAATTAAAATTTGATAAGACTTTGTGATTGAAATTGATTAGGGTTCTAAGTTTGACTGTTTCGGGATGTGCATGTTGATTCAGACACTAATCGAATAGGTTGAATAATGAGCAGTTAGGCAAAGGACAAAAGATTATAACAAGGAGAGTGAGTGCACCCAAAAACAGATGAGTAACTTTGCTGGATTTTGTCAATTAGCTTTGCCTGATTTTTGTGTCTATTGTCATTAAGCATGGAATATCCATGAAATGATTAAGGCCTAGTTTAGTAGAGTTAAGCTACAGCCAGAAAGCCAACCGTTATGAATCATAAATCCAATTCTTTGTAGCCCTTTGAGCTGAAAATTTCTTTTTCAAAATCATGTACCCAAGCCACAATGAAATACATCAATCCCCATACCCATGGAGAAAGATCATTAGTGCATATGCAATGTAAGATCATTTTGTTGGAAAATGGACGAAATTGTGATTTATGTATATGAGTTGGAATGTGAATCAGAATTCTCCTTCTTCAATTATGTGTGAATGATGAGCATGAGACAGTGAAAAAAAAATGTGAATCATGCTAAAGTAAGTGAAGACTCAGAAGAAAGAGTCAATTGAAGAAGGAGAATCAAAATGGTTAGTAGCATAAGCAGTGATTTGGTGAAAGAAAGTTGAATGAAGTTGGAATATGCACTAATGGTCTACCTCCTTCTTTGTATCCCAGAAAAACAAAGTTTCTTTGTAACCAAGCCTCATTACAACCATTTGGAAAGCCCTTGAAATCCTTGATTTAACATGTGTACATGGCATAACTGAACTGAAAGGCGAAGTCAAATTATACTAGGTCTAGCAAAGATATGAGTGAAACACATAACCTGTGAGTTTGAGAGAGTCCTTTGATAAACTGAGTAGTTATTCTTGCTATTCTTTTTGAACTTGAATTGTATTGCACTCTGTTATGAGTTGGAACTTTGTCCACTATGATTGATCATGAAACAGGTCTCTGTGAACTAGTAAGTGAATCTAGCCGATGTCACGATTGGATGAATAATTGTTTTCAAAACCAAATGTATCAAATTGATTTATATTTTGTTACTTTGCTTGAGGACAAGGAAGATTCTAGGTTGGGGGATATTTGTTAAGTGCCAAAATGTTAATGAAATGTATATGATTCAGAGGCACTTTGTGTGAATTTATGATATAATTGCATACAATTCCCAATAATCTAGTAATTTTATATTGTTTAGGAATTTAAGTAATTATTGTTGTTTGTAGGTGAAGATATGATGAAAACTTGAGAGAAAAAGAGAAGATTCAAGTTTTGAACAGCACAAGCCTCGCTCAAGCGAGGGAATGCTCGCTCAAGCGACAAATCAAAAGAAAATGCAGAAAACACTGACATCCCTCGCCCAAGCGAGGGACTGTCGTCCGGGCGCTATTCAAGACCAAAATTAGCCAAGCTTATTGTTTCTCCCTCGCCCAAGCGAGAGTGCCTCACTCAGGTGAGGTGATCAGGCAGAAATTGTTGTCTTCTCTCGCCTGGGCGAGGTGGTCAGATTTTGGAAAGTATCTTCTCTCGCTCAAGCGAGAATTCCTAGCTTGAGCGAGAGTGTGGCGGTTAGACATGAAATAGGCAGTTTTGGAAAAGGAAAGGGTACTTCGTTCATTCATTGGGAAGAAAATCTTGGCAAGAAATATAGAGAGAATAAGATAGAAATCGTGGAAACGATTCTATTACACACTTCTTTGTATTAGTTCATGATTTGAGCGTTGTAATAGCGAGGATGAGTGGCTAGTTCTTCGTAGTTGGGAATCGAAATGTAATCTTCTTAACTTTTGTACTCCTGGATTCAATTATATATTAATGTTATTTGATTTTGGAAAGTCTGTCCCTTATTTATTTCTTGATTTCAATTAGCTACTGAATTCATGATTTAAGGTCCAAGAAGTTAAACTTGATACTGGATCTGGATTGTCTTTCTTTCTACATAATTGATCTAGGGATGGACAATGATGTAGGAATTGCTTTTACATTTGATTTTAATGCTAGTTAATCATCCAATCATCTGAGGAATTGGGAATTGAATGGTTACCTAAGAATGTTACAATCAGGGGACTGATGTAATTGATTTATGAAAAATGTGCATCAAATTCAGTAACTTCACAAGTTATTAGGAATTGAATCCATGGATGTTAAAAGGGAAAGAATGATGAGTTTCGATCCCAACCATTTTGTTTTATTATCTTAAATTGTTATTTCAATCTGATTGTTTCTAAAAAATTCAATGCAAATTTATCAATCAATATTTGTACATAGTTGCTCAATTGACTGTTGTAGGAATTAATATAAATCCACTTCGCTCCCTGAGGACGATATCCCGGAACTTTACCGGATTTTATTACTTGTACGATACGGTACACTTGCCGTTACATAAAATATTTAACAGATTTAACCTCTACACCTTCATCACCTTTGTCCCTATTATTACTACATATAACCTTACGGGTTAATGGATTTGAACTAAGAGAGACAAGTTCAAACATTAATTTATGAATTTTTTTTTAGAATTATATTTTTATTGTCAATTCTCTTGGAAATATAGTGAAATTGGGTATGCTTCTTATGTGTTTGATATAATGTGGGAGAGAGATTTTGCCTTATTTAAAAAGTAGACATTTAACATCGCTCGCTTCACCCAGGGTGGTTAAATGTTCACTTTCTATGGCGCTTCAAAAGCGCCGTTGAATGACAATTTTAAATATCGTTGTTTTGCTATTATGGCGAAGTACTTGTATTTATTTGTATTACTATTTTGAAAACAAATTCTCTAGGGTCATACATTATGTGAAGTTTCCACTAATGGACATATAAATAAAAAAATTAATATTGAGAGAAAAAACTAAGAAATTATTTAATATTTTATTATATATTTTTGTTTAAATGGTACCAAATGCACCAAAAGGAAATAGACCAAAGGGCCCACTTTCAAATATAGCTCAGGTTGGATAAGATTAAGGAAAACCAGTTTTTTTAATATGAAAACTACATTAAAAAAAGGATGTTATGAGTATCATATTTGTTTATACACTTAAATAAATGAAGCACTTTATTTTAATCATAATCTCGTAAATTGAAAGTCATTTTAGCTATTATCATATAATTATTTTAAAATAATAAATGATAGAGTAAATTACACTGATACCCCCTGAGTTTTAGTGAAATTACACAAACCACCCCTCACTTTTCTACACCTACACAAACCTCCCCTAGTTTTTATACTTTCATTACACTGACCACCCCTGTATAAGAATTAAGTGTAATCTTTTAAACAAAAAAATGTGATAAATGCAATTATGTTAAACAAAACATGATATATTGTGTATTTTTTAAGCAATTGTGCTATAGCACAAGATATATTAGAAAAGGGAACCAAAAAAGAGATACATATAGGAGTTACATGTTCCTAAATTTGTAATTAGGAAGACCAAGTAAGTTTCTATTATAATCATTCATAATGAAACTAGGGATTGAATTCCAAGTTGTGCTATTCCTAGACTTTGCACCAAAAGAGGCCAATTTGTCAGCACAAGAGTTGCCCTATCTATAAATGTGAGTGATTTTCCAATTTAACAAATCCAGAATCTTAGAACACCTGTGCCACTTGTTATGTAGCTGCCAAGGGGGATTAGAATCTCCTTTGAAAATTTTCACAACCAAAACAGAGTCAACTTCAAGCCAAATGTTCAACCACCCTTTCTTGTAGGCCAAGGAAATAGCTTTAATGGCAAAATAAAGCTCAGTATAGAGGGCAGACTGGATATTAAGATAGTGGCCAAATCCTAGAAGGAACACCCATTTGTGATCTCTAAATATGCCTCCTCCACCCGCATGACCAGGACAACCGAAAGCCGCACCATCCGTGTTCACCTTTATCCAACCAACCGAAGGTGCTAACCAGAGAACTTCAGTAATCTTAGGAGCAAAGTTATAGTGGATACAGACTTTGAAATGCTTTAAAATAATTAGATCATTGATAGAAGGATTAGCAGACATTGTAGAGTAATTTCCTGAAATAGTTGTGCCCCTGATTATTCTAGCAATTGCTTGGTTGAGAGAAACCACTCTGTCCTCGAATCTTATTTGATTCCTGCAAAACCAAATAGTTGAAATTGTGCTGATAGAACAGATTAGCAAAAACTGTTGAAGTTGCTTGCTGAAATTGTTGTTGCATGAGATGATCAACTCTTTGATAGAATTTCAGTTGATTTTTATTGAGAAAATTGACATAAGCCAATTCCAAATAGTAATAGAAAAATTACAGTTGAGGAAGATATGATTTGTGTCTTATATGGCCTTTTTACACAAATTGCATCTAGAAGCCAAAACATAACCTCTCCTTTGCAAGTTGACATCAGAAGGCATTTTACCATGAATTATCCTCCAAGTGATGAAAGAGCTTGAAGGAGGGATCACCTTAGATCGAACTAGGTTGCACCAGATGAGAGGACTAGAAGAATTAGAGACAAAATCATAAGCAGCCTTTAGAGAGAGCAATCCATCCTCAGAATGCTTCCACACTAGCTTATCAACACCATTAGATCTAATTGTATTTGCTATGCTACGGGCAACATCAGGGAAGAGACTATTAATAGGGGAAGGAATTATCCACTTAGATTTGATAATGAAATCAGGCACAAAAACTAGAAGAGAACTTTGTATATGTGCATGAATTCCCGTAGTATCAGCAATAGGTTCCCCTAGCTAGTTTTCCTTCCAGAAGTTTACATTCTCACCATTATCAATCAACCATATAGAGTTTGTAGATGTGATTGACCAGTTTTCTTTGATGTCAGGCCAGATTGAGGATTTACAGTGCCTATTAGGGGGATCCTTGTAGTGACCAAACCTATTCCTGTAGAATATCGTCCAATCTTGGTTAGCACATCTCATATCCCAGGCCAGATGAAGCAGGGCAGCCTTGTTCAACATTTTAATAGATCTCAGCCCCAATCCTCCCTGAGTGATGAGAGCACAAACTTTGTTCCAGGCCACTGTGACAAGCTTTCTAGTGCCAATGTCCCCAGACCAAATGAAGTTTCTGATACCTTTGTCCAAACAATCAATCAGAGAAGCAGGCCACTTGTAAATATGAAAGATATAAAGGAGCATGTTGTGAATAATGGATCCCACCAATTCAACTCTGCCCATTATGGATAAGGAGGAGCCCTCCCAAGTTGCCAATTTAGCAAGAATTCTGTCATCAATTGGTTGAAGATGATATCTTCTAGGCTTACCTTTAAACAAAGGAACTCCTAGGTATTTGAATGGGAGAGAACCCCTAACAAAACCCAATAGAGAAGATATAGCATCAATTTTTCTGGCATTGGCATTGATGACATAGAATTTGCATTTTTGAGTGTTGACTTGTTGCCCAGAAACTTGAGCATAGTCCAGAACAAGCTTCTTAAGACAAAGCAGCTCTGTTTTGATGCCCTTGCAAAATATGAGAATATCATCTACATAGAGAACATGACTAGGAGAATGCATTCTATTAGGACTAGCAATTGTGCTTATTTTCTTCTCATTGACCAGCTTAAGGATACCCGTACTTAAGACATCCTCAGTCAGGCAAAAAAGCAAGGGAGAAAGAGGGTCTCCTTGTCTAACCCCTCTTGTTCACTTGAAGAAGCCAACACTATTTCCATTAACAATGATGGAGAGCTTGGCAGAATCCAGAATAGTGCTTTTTGATATCCAGTTTGATAGCCAAATTGCTCCCAAAGGCTTTGTGATCTAACATGTTTATTGCTTCAGAAGCTAGACAAATACAATCCTTAATTTGCCTGTCCTTGATGAATCCTCTCTACTGCTTAGAGATGATATTGGGAGCAATAATATCTAATCTATCAGCAAGGATCTTAGTATTGATTTTGAACTGGAAATTAGCAAGGGCAATAGGCCTGTAGTCTTCAACTTTATCCGCACCCTTGACCTTTTGAATTTTTGGTTCAGCAAAGAAAACTAAATCAGGCTTTATAGACATACAAAGATTTTTGAAGAAAATCCTAGTTTTATGATTACAAAATTCCCTACAATTCCAAAATAGGATTTTCATTGTGCAATGGTTAAATATCCACCCTTCGAGTATTATGTATCCTCTGAGATTTACCACTTTTCCTCTACTTTTTCCTTTGAAATTTGGACATTACTGGTGTGAATTCCTCCTCTCCATCTTAAGAGACATTATCATCTTCCCAGAGCCTTCCTAGCAACCTCATATCAGAAGAGGCAACATTATTATCCAATTTGGCAGTTTCTTGCACAATGACATTAGCATCTTGTGAGTCATTTGTGCAACCACCTGTACCTCCTCCTGTTCTCTGTCTGAGTTGATATTATCCTCATCAACTTGATGAATTAGAGAAGTAGGGTTTCTCACAAGATTGCCCAAAGTATCCATGTTGTCCTCTCCTCTGTCAATCTCCAGATTTATGACTAAGTCATTAATCTCTCTGGAATTAAAGGCATTGTCTATTTTAGGATTGGGGTGTATCAACCTCCCTTTGAACATGCTTGGGAACCTTTTTAACCTTATTTGTAGGAGCAACTTCAAGATTAGGCTTTGAGACTTGCTGACCTTTGGCTTTAACCTTTGTTGTTTCATCAACAAAAATTTTCTTTATCACCCTGCGACATTGAGCAAGGAGATGACCAATTGCACTACAACCTGTGCAAATTTCTGGTAGGTTCTCATACTCAATACCAACAAAAAAAGCAAACCCTTCTCTTTCAACCAAGATTTGGTTAGGCGGCTCCATTTTCAGGTTAATCTCTACAAGAACTTTGGCAAAATGGCCAAATGTTCTGTTACTTGTTGCACCATCTAAAGGCAGAGGAGATCCAATGCCTCCAGCTATAGAGAAAATGATTTTTGGACTCCAATGTTCTTGGGGTAAACCAATGATTCTGATCCAAGTTTGAGAGTCAGTTTTTTTTTGGTGATTAGGATTGAAATCTGGAGCCCATAGAAATAAGCTCAAGATTCCAGATTTAAGGTTCCATGTTCCTATAGAGCATATTTTCCTCATGTCTTCCATTGTCGAGAAGGAAAACTCATAGAAGCCCTTGCCAAGGGAGAGCATATTCTAGTTGGCAATCATATTCCACATGGTACTAAGTTTAGATTTCAGATCCAGAAATTTCAAAGGAGTGTCTCCTTTAGACAAAATGATTCTTCCATGAAGATGTAACTTGCATCTTTGAAGTTCAGCAAGGTATTCGACTTCAGGGATTTTTATGGCCACGACGTCCCCTTTGATGCAAGGTTGAGGGAGTTGAGAGGAAGAGATATCACAATTTTCCCCCAAGGCTTGTGCAAAAGTTTTCCTCAATGGTGGTGGATCTTGGTCGATCTCTCTGATGTTTTCCTTCACTTGTGTAGCTCCCTCTAAGAACCGCCAAGGAATGTACTATGTTGTCATGATGTAGGAAGAGATCCAAGTTTGTTGGAGATCCAAGTTTGTTGGAGATCCAAGTTTATTGGAGATGGTTCAGAGCCCTAGTAGAGCAACATATAGTTTCATTTTAATTTTCAAAAGGTCTCGATATATTGTGTACAGAAGTCTAAAAAATATACAAATCAATGTATCTTTATTATTTTTTGTTACAAAATGCATCAAAAATTCTAAAGAAATATTGTTTAAATCACTCTTATAATGTAGTGTAACGAACCAAAAATAATAAAGAAATATTGACTCATATATTATTTGGACTTATTTCCACAATATATCATGTTTTGTTTAACTTAATTGCATTTATCACATTTTTTTATTAAAATATTACACTTATTTCTTATACAAGGGTGATTTGTATTTTTTGGATGACATTTATTTTTCACCTCCATGATTCATTAGAAAAGTGGAAATTCATTTAATTTCTATTTAAGAATATTTATTTTTCGCTCTGTTGTATTCTCAACTCGAGAGACTGAATTCCTGAACAATTGTTGTGAGAGATATGAAAGCACTAAGATTAGAGTGGGGAGAAAGGAATCAAAGAAAAAAACAAGGTTAGTTTAGTATTTTATAAATCAAATCATTTTTCATTCACATGATTTGAAGTTAAGGTAGGATGTTTTTGCTGGAAAACGATGTTTGATTTCATGTTTTTTCCTTTTAAAATCATTGTAATTTGAGGTACATTTTATTATGTTTTTTACTTTACCAACTATTGAAGTTCATATCACTGATATGCACTTATTTACATAGATCTAAGTTATCAACGGTAGGTTATTAAATAAGTTCATTTCTCATTATTCATATATGATATTCTGATACACAATTTCATTATTCTAATCCTTCATTTATATAAACATTAAGAATTATAGTTTTTTCCTCTTTCCTTGTTAAATAAAAAACACTTTATTATACTTTTAGAGCACTCAATGTTGATTTGGAAATGAAAGTGAAAATGGATCTCATACGTCATGTTGTGGCTGATCGAAAGGTGCCATCAGATGAACGAGGTGGAGATCACCATCATCATGAATGTCAAACAATGTTAAAGCTCTTTAATAAAACTAAAACTTTGTATTTACTACCATAATATGTGCTATTTTAAACATTCATAACTTTTTATGTTAATTTGTGATAAAATTGGAAACCAATTATGTTGCCTAAAGTATTTTACAATAAGATAGGTAAGAGGTTAATATCTCCATATCAGTTATTATTTTAATATATTTATATGATTATAGCTAAAATGACCGTCAACGCATTAGATTATTTTCAAAATAAAGTGCTGCATTTATTTATGTGTATAAACAAATATGATACTTATAACATTCTTTGTTTTAATGTACTTTTCATATTAAAATAAATTGGTTTTCCTTAATATTTTCCTACATGATTTTGATTGATTATGCATTCTCTAACCTCGTCCAACCACAAATATAGTCAAGATCTTAGTTATATTCGAAAGACGGCCCAATTTGGTATGGTTATGTCTTGGTGCATTGGATACCATTTAAACAAAAATATTTAATAAAATATTAAACTATTTTTAATTGTTTCTGTCAATATTATTTTATTTATTTATTTATGTCAACTAGTGGCAACTTCACATAATGTATGACCTGGCTGAATTTTTAAAAAAATATATGTGAAACCAATAAATACAAGTAATACAAATGAATGATGGACTAACTATACATAAATTTTAAAAATAATAAGAATGATATTACATTATAATACTATTGTAACCCTTGTACCCCTACCATGAAAAACAACTAAGTGTGATTTGTATATTTTGAATGAAATTTATTTCCACCTCTAGTATTCATCAGAAAAGTGGAAATCCATTTAATTTCCATTTAGGAATAAAAAATTTTTGCTTATTTATATTCTCAACCTGAGAGACTAAATCCTTGAAAAGTTGTAGTGAGAGAAGTGAAAGCACTAATAGTAGAGTATGGAGAAAGGAATGAAAGGATGAAACGAGGTTTGTTTAGTTTTTTTATAAATTAGATCCTTTTTCAAATCCATGTAATTTTAAGTGCATTTTATTGTGATTTTTACTTTACCGACTATTGAAGTTCATATCACTAATATGTAGTTAATTACATTCATTTAAGTTATCAATGATAGGTTATTAAATAAGTTCTTTTTACATGCTTTATTTATGATATTCTGATACACAATTTCATTATATTAATCCTTCATTTGTATAAACTAAAGGAATTATAGTTTTTCCTCTTTCAATGTTAAGTAAAACCAACTTCATTATACTTTTAGACCACTTGATGTTGATTTGGAAATGAAAGTGAAAATGGATCTCATAAGTCATTTTCGTGCCTGGTCGAGAGTTGCCATGAGATGAACTGGGTGGGGATCACCATCATCATGAATGTCAAACAAAATTAAAGCTGTTCAGTAAAACTAAAATGTTGTATTTATTACCATAATATGTGCTATTTAAACTTCCATAATTTTTTTATGTTAATTTTTGGTAAAATGGGATACCAATTATGTTGCCAAGTCTAAATTATTGAAATCCTATTTTTTCTAAATTATCAAATGCCCAATTAACTAAATCATTTATAGTTAATTTTTTTAAACTTTTAGATTTTGAGACTATTTTTTGCATTGTTACATTTTTGTCATTGTATTTTACATTTTTTCTATTTCCTAAAGTTTTTTACAATCAGATGGGTAAGAGGCTAATATCTCCATATCAATTATTATTTTAATATATTTATATCATAATAGTTAAAATGACTTTCAACTTACGAGATTATTATGAAAATATAGTGCTGCATTTATTTAAGTGTATACTTATAACTTTCCTTGTTTTAATTTAGTTTTCAAATTCAAAAATATGGTTTTCCTTAATCTTGTCCAACCTGGTTTTGATTGATTTTGCATGCTCTAACCTCTTCCAACCAAAAATATAGTCAAGATCTTAGCCATATTTAAATGAAGAACTAACTTGATCTAGTTTTCTCTTGGTGCATTTGGTACCATTTAAACTAAAATATAAAATAATTTGTTAAAGAATTTCTTCATTTTTTCTCTCAATATTAATTTTTTTATTTACACATGTCAACTAGTGCAACTTCACATAATGTATGACCCGAATGAATTTAAAAAAAATTTAAGTGATAAAAATAAATACAAGTAATAGAAATGAAAGATGAATAATGTACTAACTGTATATAAATGTTTAAAATGATATAACACTATAATATTTTTGTAACCCTTTTACCCATGTGATGAAAAACAACTCATTGTGATTGTATTTTTTGGAAGATATTTATTTTCACCTTCAGAATTCATCAGAATAGTGGAAATTCATTTAATTTCTATTTAAGAATATAAATTTATTTACTTTGTTATATTCTCAACTCGAGAGGTTGAATCCCTAAATTGTTGTTGTGAGAGAAGTGAAAGCACTAAGAGTAAAATGAGGAGTACGGAAACAAAGGATGAAACAAGGTTAGTTTAGTTTTTTTTTAATCAAATTATTTTCCATTCACATGATTTAAAGTTAAGGTAGGATGTTTTTGCTTGATAGTAATGATTATTTTCATGTTTCTTCCTTTTCAAATACATGTAATTTGAGGTGCATTTTATTGAGTTTTTTACTTTACAAATTATTGAAGTTCATATCACTAATATGCACTTAATTACATAAGTTATCAATGGTAGGTTATTAAGTAAGTTCTTTTCACATACTTTATTTCTGATACACAATTTCATTAGTCTAATCCTTCATTTGTATACGATTAAAGAATTGTAGTTTTTTCCTCTATCAGTGTTAAATAAAAAAAGATTATTATACTTTTACAGTACTTGATGTTGATTTGGAAATGAAAGTGAAAATGGATCTCATAGGTCATTTTTATGGTTGATCGAGAGTTGCCATCGCATGAACGGGGTGGGGATCCACATCATCATGAATGTCAAACAATTTTAAAGCTCTTCAGTAAAACTAAAATGTTGTATTTACTACCATAATATGTGTTATTTTAAACATTCATATTTGTGGTAAAATGGGAAACCAATTATGTTTCAAGTCTAAATTATTCAAATCCTATTTTTCTAAACTATCCATACTCAATTAACTAAATCATTTCTAGTTACTTGTTTTGAATTTTTAGATTTTGAGTCTTTTTGTTTGAATTAACACATTTTTGTCATTGTATTTTATATTTTTTATGTTTCCTAAAATATCTTACTGTCATATAGTTAAGAGGGTAGTATCTCCGGATCAATTATTATTTTAATAACTTTATATGATAATAGCTAAAACGACTTTCACCTAACGAGATTATGCTTAAAATAAAGTGATGCATTTACTTAAGTGTATAGACAAATATGATACTTATAACATTCCTTGTTTTAATGTTGTTTTCAAATTAAAGCAATTGGTTTTCCTTAATCTTTTCCAAACATGATTTTGATTTATTTTGCATGCTCTAACCTCGTCCAACCACAAATACAATCAAGATCATATCAAAATTTGAAAGAGGGCCCAATTTGATATGTTTTGCTCTTGATGCAATTGGTACCTTTTAAACAAAAATATGTAATAAAATATTAAATAATTTCTTAGTTTCTTCTCTCAATATTAATTTTAGAGCACTTTATATTGATTTGGAAATGAAAGTGAAAATGGATCTCATAGGTCATTTTTGTGGTTGATCGAGTGTTGCCATCGGATGAACGGGGTGGGGATCACCATCATCGCGAATGTCAAACAACTTTAAAGTTGTTCAGTAAAACTAAAATGTTGTATTTACTACCATAATATGTGTTATTTTAAACATTCATATTTGTGGTAAAATGGGAAACCACTTATGTTTCAAGTCTAAATTATGGAAATCCAATTTTTCTAAATTATCCATACTCAATTAACTAAATCATTTATAGTTACTTGTATTGAATTTTTAGATTTTGAGTCTTTTTGTTTGCATTAATACATTTTTGTCATTGTATTTTATATTTTTTATGTTTCCTAAAGTATCTTACTGTCATATAGTTAAGAGGGTAGTATCTCCGGATCAATTATTATTTTAATAACTTTATATGATGATAGCTAAAACGACTTTCACCTAACGAGATTATGCTTAAAATAAAGTGATGCATTTACTTAAGAGTATAGACAAATATGATACTTATAACATTCCTTGTTTTAATGTAGTTTTCAAATTAAAGAAATTGGTTTTCCTTAATCTTTTCCAAACATGATTTTCATTTATTTTGCATGCTCTAACCTCGTCCAACCACAAATACAATCAAGATCATATCAAAATTTGAAAGAGAGCCCAATTTGGTCTGGTTTGCTCTTGATGTAATTGGTACCTTTTAAAGAAAAATATGTAATAAAATATTAAATAATTTCTTAGTTTCTTCTCTCAATATTAATTTCAGAGCACTTGATATTGATTTGGAAATGAAAGTGAAAATGGATCTCATAGGTCACTTTTGTGGTTGATCGAGAGTTGCCATCAGATGAATGGGGTTAGGATGACCATCATCGTGAATGTTAAACAACTTTAAAGCTCTTCACTAAAACTAAAATGTTGTATTTACTACTATAATATGTGTTATTTTAAACTTTAATATTTGTGGTAAAATGGGAAACCAATTATGTTTCAAGTCTAAATTATTGAAATCCTATTTTCTAAATTATCCATGCTCAATTAACTAAATCATTTATAGTTACTTGTTTTGAATTTTTAGATTTTGAGTCTTTTTTTTTTGCATTAATACATTTTTGTCATAGTATTTTATATTTTTTATGTTTCCTAAAGTATCTTACTGTCATATAGTTAAGAGGGTAGTATCTCCGGATCAATTATTATTTTAATATATTTATATGATAATAGCTGAAACGACTTTCATCTAACGAGATTATGCTTAAAATAAAGTGATGCATTTACTTAAGTGTATAGACAAATATGATACTTATAACATTCCTTGTTTTAATGTAGTTTTCATATTAAAGCTATTGGTTTTCCTTAATCTTTTCCAAACATGATTTTGATTGATTTTGCATGCTCTAACCTCGTCCAACCACAAATACAGTCAAGATCATGTCAAAATTTGAAAGAGGGCCCAATTTAGTCTAGTTTGCTCTTAATGCAATTGGTACCTTTTAAACAAAAATATGTAATAAAATATTAAATAATTTCTTAGTTTCTTCTGTCAATATTAATTTTCGGGCACTTGATATTGATTTGGAAATGAAAATGAAAATGGATCTCATAGGTCATTTTTGTGGTTGATCGAGAGTTGCCATCAGATGAACGGGGTGAGGATAACCATCATCGTGAATGTCAAACAACTTTAAAGCTCTTCAGTAAAACTAAAATGTTGTATTTACTACTATAATATGTGTTATTTTAAACATTCATATTTGTGGTAAAATGGGTAACCAATTATGTTTCAAGTCTAAATTATTGAAATCCTATTTTTCTAAATTATCCATGCTAAATTAATTAAATCAGTTACTTGTTTTGAATTTTTAGATTGTGAGTCTTTTTTTTTGTTGCATTAATACATTTTGGTCATTGTATTTTATAAAAGTATAATAATGTTTTATATGATAATAGCTAAAATGACTTTCATCTAACGAGATTATGCTTAAAATAAAGTGATGCATTTACTTAAGTGTATAGACAAATATGATACTTATAACATTCCTTTTTTTTAATGTAGTTTTCATATTAAAGCAATTGGTTTTCCTTAATCTTTTCCAAACATGATTTTGATTGATTTTGCATGCTCTAACCTCATCAACCACAAGTACAACCACAAATACAGTCAAGATCATTTCAAAATTTGAAAGAGGGCCCAATTTGGTCTTGTGTGCTCTTGATGCAATTGGTACCTTTTAAACAAAAATATGTAATAAAATATTAAATAATTTCTTTGTTTGTTCTCTCAATATTAATCTTTCTATTTATATATGTCAACTAGTGGCAATTTCACATAATTATGATTCCATTGAATTATTTTTAAATATAAGTAATAAAAATAATAAAAATGAAAGATGATTGATGTACTAACTATTTATAACTATTAAAAATGACAAGATATTTTACACTATAACATTATTGTAACACCAGTACCTAGGCGATGAAAAACAACTAAGTGTAATTTATATTTTTCGGATGACATTTATTTTTCAACTTCATAATTCATTAGAAAATTGGAAATTTATTTAATTTCCATTTAAGAATATAACTTTTTCGCTTTGTTATATTCTCATCTCGAGAGACTGAATCCTTGGATATTTACAGTGAGAGAAGTAAAATCACTAAGAGTAGAGTGAGGGGAAAGGAATCAAAGGATGAAACGCGGTTAGTTTAATTTTTTTATCAATCAAATCCTTGTTCAATCACATTATTTGAAGTTAAGGTAGGATGTTTTTGCATGAAAGCGATGTTTGATTTCAGGTTTCTTCCTTTTCAAATCCATGTAATTTGAGGTGCTTTTTTATTGTGTATTTTACTTTACTAATTATTGAAGTTCATATCACTGATATGCAATTAATTACGTTCATAAACTTTGAGAACTTGAGAGAAATTTTTTGTTTTAGGTGATTTTGCAAAATGCTTTGGTGCTTTGTAATTCAAAAATGGGTGTTTATATAGGAGCAGGAAGTCTCTGGTCAAGGGTCATTGGTCAATGATTTTTGGTCAAAAATGACGAAAAAATCCCCTTTTGAAGGATTTTTGGTTCCAAGGCACATGGCCTGGCAAACAAGCGCTGAGCGCCTGGTCCCCCACGTTGGGCGGTGGGTTAGTGGTCAAGGCTTGACCGAGTTATGAGCCTTGACCATGACTTTGACTATTTTTTGGGCCCTTTTTTTGAATTTTTTTCTTCCAATTTTGTGGACTTGGCCCATTAACCCATTCTTGAAATTTTTTCTCTTGTTCTAAAAAAAATTGTTTTCCGAGTTTGATATCTAAATTTTTTTTAACAAAAAAGAAAGAAGTTAATATTCATAAAAATAGAATAAAGACAAAATTTAGGAAAGAGAAATAACATAATAAAACAAAATGTACTGGGTTGCCTCCCAGCAAGCGCTTCTTTAATGTCACTAGCTTGACATTGGTTACCAAAAAGGTTTGTTCCCTTCTACTGCTCCGTTGTGCTAGATTCACCCCTCATGATTGCATTACCATGTTCTCTCGGATTTACTTATGTATTAGCTGAGAATGTTGATTTCTAATTTTCAGCTAATTGTTTGGCTAGTTCCCCAATCTGTATCTCCATGTTCCTCAGAGAAGCATCGATATTCTTCTGATTTGACATTGTCATTTGCATAAACAAGTTTAGAGTATCTTCCAGTTTAATGCTCTTATCTTGGGTGGGATGTTGAAATTGATTGTTCCGAGGGTAGAAGGGTTGCTTTTGAGGAAGATCTTACCTCCAAGGCTCATTTCTCTGAAACTGATTATTACCTCCTTGAGGGTAATGATTTTGAAAGTTCTTCCTTGGAGGGTTTCCCACAAAATGTATTTCCTTATTTTGGCATGTATTATAATGATGATCTTCACTACAGTTGTCACACCGATAAATTTTCTTCTTGGAGGTTTCCCGTAATTGTTTTGGCAAATCATTAAGTTTTTGGGTTACCTCTTCCAATTGTCGTTGAAGTAATTTGTGTTGGGCCAGTACTGCATCAGTTGAGCTTAATTCAAGTATTCCACCTTGCCTAGGTGGTGGCCTTCTCTGGTGTTGACTTTTTTGATCATTTAATGTCATGGATTCGATGATATCAATGGCTTCTTACAGAGATTTAGCCATTAACTGTCCGCCCACAATTGCATTCAAGATCCATTTGTGTTGTTGTTGGAGTCCATTAACAAAAATGTGGATATGAGTTTGAACATCAAAACCATGGTTGGGGCATTTTCATATCATGGATTTGAATCTGTCTCATGCTTCGCAGAGACTTTCCCCCGTAGGTTGGATGAAAGTGGAGATAGTAGTTTTTAAGTCCATGAATTTTCCTTGCGGAAAATATCTTGACATGATTTTTTCCTCCACCATGTTCCAGTTGTTTTGAATGTGTGGTGGAAGACCTAGGAACCATTCTTTGGCTTTTCCGATAAGTGTTAACAGAAAAAGCCTCAGAGAAATGGTCTCCTCCTCAGATCCAGAGATCCCAGCAGTCCCTACCATCTCCTAGAATTTTGTGAGGTAATTGTACAGATCTTCATGATCTAGACCAGCGAAAGGATTGGCGTACATAAGTTGTACCAACCCAGTTTTCATCTCTGGTGGCCTTTGAGTGCCTGAAGGTCTTCCTATTCTGATCATATTTCTGGGGGTAAAATGACAAATCCACCAATGCTATTTTGATTCTTTGCCCTTGATTCATGATTCTCTGCCATTTCTACCCTTTCTTCTTAGATGATAGGTTTTGCTTGACGAGCCCTTTTTTGTGTTTTTTTTTCTTCTTTTTAAGTGTTTTCTCTATCTTGTGATCAAGAGAAAATTCAATTTCTTTGTTCCTGTTCATGCACAAGAAAGGTTTTCTCTGTCTATTTTCCAAGAAAAGTTAGTAGACAAATAATATACATATTACATAATTTACATCTTTTTACAAAGTCAAACAATTTGTACAAAAACAAAAAATAAATTTATGCACAATTATTTGATGAATGACATATAAATATGATAATTCTATTATTAAAGCAATTCCCCGGCAACAGCGCCAATTTGTTGAAAGATTTTATTTGAGAGGTATGTTTTCCCCTCTCAACAAATTGTCCCCGGCAACAGCGCCAATTTGTTGAAAGGTGAAGTTTTCTCTTCGGTGCGTTTTCTTTATTTGGTTAAGTAAGTGAACTCGATTTTATTCTTTGTTCGCCATCTTGGCTTTGTTGAAATAAATTTCAACGCCAGTATAATGGTTTCAACAATATTCCAGTTACAACTGACTTCTAATAATCATGTGAATAAGTTATTCCTTCTTTGCCCCATCTCGGCTATGTTAGAATAAATTCTAACGCCGCAACAACAGTATCGAAGCAATCCCCTATTACAT
>NC_032016.1:21032845-21041525 GCF_001865875.1 Lupinus angustifolius
TCCTTTTATTAACAAATCAAACTTCTTCCTTAAGGAAGGTTGGTATTAAAGAATAAATAAATTGCGGAATGTAAATAAGAATAAATAAAAGTTAGTTAGTTAGCTTCATCACTTTTGTATATTAAAAGGTGTTTCAACAAATAAATTTACTGATAACACTTTACTATTTTACAATTTACACCTCTTTCAAGATACAATTGTAGTATAGTATAGGGTTATGTCGAACCACAAGATATTGTCTAATAGAATGAATCATATGAATATGTCAATAAAGGAAGAAGAAGAAATACATAATTAACTTTCGAATGAAATTGTTAGGAGCATGAGCCATCCATCCAAGGATTGGATGCTTTAGGTTCCAAATGAGATTACAAAATGGACTTTTGCATCTCATTTGCCTTCTTCTTTCTCCTCTTGAATTTTAAACTAAAAACTATAACACTTACTTACAAAAAGCTCCTATGACTCGAGCATTCAAAGAAAGAAAAAAGAAGAAGAGAATTGTGTTTTTCACGGAAGAAGTCTTGGGAAGATTAAGACATCCTTGAATGAAGGAAATGCCTTCCTATTTATAAAATTTCCCTGTAACCGCTGAGCAGCTTGTTTGCACCGCTCAGCAGCTTACCAAACCCTTCAGCATGGGTTTGGTCACTTGGTCAAGTAGCTTTGTCACCTCCTTAAGATTGACTCACCAAAGCTAGTTGTGAGCTATGGGACCAGCTATGGTGAGCTACTCCTGAAAAGCCTATGGTGGACTACTTGAAATGATGTCATGCATGACTTCATGGTTTCTTGATGGCTAAGTCAATTCTGGGTACACACCGCTGAGCACACATGTGGCACCGCTAAGCTGCCTGCTTGAGCAGCTTTGACCGTGCTGACTGAGACGTGGCTTGGTGCTTGCTGACCTGGTCAGGTGTCTGCTTCACCGCTCAACATAAATGTGGCACCACTGAGCTGTCTGCTTGAGCAACTTGGGCGTGTGTCAGGCTTGTGTCTGACCGTGCCAAGCTTATGTTCTGACCATGTCAGGCATTGTGTGGTGCTATGTTGAGCGGTCAAGTAGGTCCGCTAAGCTGCCGACTTGAGCAACTTGGTCTGTGCCAGGTTGGTTTGACTGAGCCAGGTTGGGTCTGACCGTGCCAGGCTGGTGTCCAGATAAGCTCAGCGTGGCTTGGTCCACGCTCAGCTGCCTCCTTGAGCACCTTGAATTTGACTTCTTTTTCTTCTTGGACCGTGAGTCGTTATTTTCTTTTTCTTTCTAAATCCTACAAAACACATTAAAAAGAAATACAAACACAAATATACAAGATTGTGATATTTTATCCAAAAATTAATGTTTTAAGTTGTTTTTTCTCAATTATGCTTAAGATAAGTGCCATAAAAGTGTATGAAATTTAGTAATGTTTAGAACTTATCAATATACTGATACACAATTTCATTATTCTAATCCTTAGTTTTTATAAGCTTAAAGAATTGTGGTTTTTTCCTCTTTCATTTTTAAATTATGGAGGTGATATGAAAGAGGACTAGAATAATTGTAGTTTTGTCCTCTTTAACAATGAAAGAGGAAAAAAATACAATTCTTTAAGCTTATATAAATAAAGGATTAGAATTATGAAATTGTGTATCAGAATATCAGAAATAAAGAATGGGAAAATAGCTTATTTAATAACCTACCATTGATAACAAAGGTGAACATAATTAAGTGCATATAAGTGATATGAACATCAATATATGGTAAAGTAAAAATCACTATAAAATGCATCTAAAATTACATGAATTTGAAAAGGAAGAAACATAAATCAAACATCGCTTTCAGACAAAAACATCCTACCTTAAGTATGTTATAAGTATCAATTTAATATGAAAACAAGGATGTTATAAGTATCAATTTTGTTTATACACTTAATTAAATTCAGCACTTTATTTTAATCATAATCTCGTGAGTTGAAATTCATTTTAGCTAATATCATATTAATATATTAAAATAATAATTGATCTAGGGATATTAGCCTCTTAACAATCTCACAATAAAATACTTTAGGAAACAAAAAAATGTAAAATACAATGACAAAAATGTAATAATGCAAAATAGAGACTCAAAATCTAAAAGTTTAAAACAAATAACTATAAATGATTTACTTGATTCAGCATTAGTAGTTTATAAATATAAGATTTCAATAATTTAGACTTGGCAACATATTTGGTGTCCTATAGTACAACAAATTAACATAAAAAATTATGAAAGTTTAAAATAGTACATATAATGGTAGTAAATATAATATTTTAGTTTTATTGAAGAGCTTTAAAGTTGTTTGACGATGTTCACGATGATGGTGATCCCCACGCCGTTCATCAGATGGCACCTCTCGATATGCCACAAAATGACCTATGAGATCCATTATCACTTTCATTCCCAAATCAACATTGAGTGGTCTAAAAGTATAGTGAAGTGTTTTTTATTTAACAATGAAAGAGGAATAACCTACAATTCTTTAAGCATATATAAACAAAGGATTAGAATAATGAAATTGTGTATCAGAATATCAGAAATAAAGCATGGAAAAGAACTTATTTAATCACCTACCATTGATTACTTACATGAATGTAATTAATTTCATATTAGTGATATGAAGTTCAATAATTGGTAAAGTAAAAAACATAATAAAATGCACCTTAAATTACATGGATTTGAAAGGAAGAAACATGAAATCAAACATCGCTTTCATGCAAAAACATCCTACCTTAACTTCAAAGCAATAAAGTTATATTCTTAAATGAAACTTAAATGAATTTCCACTTTTCTAATGAATTATGGAAGTGAAAAATAAATCTCATCCAAAAAAGACAAATCACTCTAAATTGTTTTTCATCGCCAAGGTACAGGTGTTACAATAATGTTATAGTGTAATATATTTCTCGTCATGTTTATCATCTATAGATAGTTAGTACATTATTCATTATTCTTTTGTATTACTTTTATTTATATGTATTACTTATATTTTAATAAAATTCATTCGGGTCATACATTATGTGAAGTTGCCATTAGTTGACATATATAAAGAAAAAAAATTATAATGAGAGAAAAAACTAAGAAATTATTAAATATATTATTATATATTTTTGTTTAAATGGTACCAATTACACCAAGAGCAAACCAGACTAAATTTGGCCCTCTTCCAAATATGGGTAAGATATTGACTGTATTTATGGTTGGATGATGTTAGAGCGTGCAAAATCAATCAAAATCAGGTTGGGAAAGATAAAGAAAAATCGATTGTTTTAATATGAAAACTACAATAAAACAAGGAAAGTTATAAGTATCATATTTGTCTATACACTTAAGTAAATGCAACAGTTTATTTTAATCATAATCTCATGAGTTGAAAGTATACTTGGCAAATCAGGCATTGCCCGCGGGCGCCCCAGCATAGCCAGCATTTCGTTGCGGGCAGGGCATACATTTTTTGTCCATTTTCCCGGTTTGCCCGACCCGTTTTGTCTGCTAAGTTTGCGGGCATTTCCGTTGCCCATGCAGGCGGGCCGCGTGCGGCCCATAAATATATTTTAAGAAAAAAAATATGAAAATTTTAAATAAGTTATGATGTAATGTGATTTTTATTCCCTAAAAAATTGTAATCTAATGTAATTTGTTAAACTTCATATAAAATATCAAAAAAAATTGTTAACTTTTTATCTTCAACTACTTTATTTAATTTAATTTAATTTATTATATGAATTTTTATTTTTTTTAATTATTCAATAATGCCCGCGGGCCGCCCGCAAGCCTGTTAGCCCGTTTTAAAACAGACATGTCATTGAATTTTTTCCGTTAAGCCAATACGGACATGCTCACACCCGCTTAAATGTTTGCGTGCATTTGCGGCCGTGGGCTAAACGGGTCGGGCGGCCCATTTTGCCATCTCTAGTTGAAAGTCATTTTAGATATTATCACATAAATAAATTAAAATAATAATTGATCTGGTGATTTTAACCTCTTACCTTTCAAACAGTAATATACTTTAGGAAGCAGAAAAAATATAAAACACAATGACAAAAATGTAATAATGCAAAAATATGTATTCAAAATCTAAAAGTTCAAAACAATTAAATATAAATGATTTAATTTAGTTAGTGAGCATTGATAATTTACATAAATAGGATTTCAACAATTTAGAATTTGCAACATAATTAGTATCCTATTTTACCATAAATTTACATCAAAACATTTATGAAAGCTTATCAGATGGCACCTTTCGATCAACCACGAAATGACCTATGAGATCCATTTTCACTTTCATTTCCAAATCAACATTGAGTGGTCTAAAAGTATAAATCATGTGGAAAGAACTTATACAATGTAACACCATATTTTTGCAACTTAGAAATTAGAGTATTATTATAAAAATATGATAAAATTTATAGAAAATTAAAGGCAACATGTTAGAAAATCAGAGTGAATTTAAAATTCTTTTTCATTGACATGTTCAAGATGCGGAAATATTCAATATTATGATTACCCAAAAACGAGGTATCACATTCAACCTCAAAACCATGATTTATATAATTATCTATTTTTAAGTATGTAGCTTTACAAAATAATTAATTTAATCTTACCATAATGATTAGAAAAGACATCATGTAGACAAAAAGAATCACTCTTAAGTATTTTTCATAAAATATAACTTATACAAAATTTAGTTCAAAAGACCAAGGTTGTTCCTAAATCAGAGTCAATAATCTCAATATAAACAAGATACTTAACTATACATCTGTTAAGTTCTTTTTGTCTATATTTCCATCAATTAATATCCATAGAGAAACTGTAATAAACTTGTTCATAGACATCGTATTTGTAACGCCCCAAAAATCATTTCATAATTACTATATTTAATCATTTCATAACTTACAAATCATTTTTTCCATTTTATCTATTCTCTTTCAAGACGTCACATTTTCAAACCTTTGCGGAAATAATTTATTAATACTTAAAATGTAATTGAATGAAACACAATTCTTTTCTGAATACTTCTCATTCATAACATTCTTGAATAAATACAGAATTGTTTACAGGGCGAAATCTAAATCATCGCCACAAATAAAAAAACTGAAAATACAAAGAAAATAATGTCGGGGCATTGTCATTACAAAAAGTACCTCACACAGGTTCCTATCACAACAAAACAAAAGAGAAACCTCCTTAACCGGAGGTGCACTGGAAGCCTCGCTAGGGTCTTCTTCCACCTCTGAGTGAGAAGAGATCTCAATGACCTCAACTGAACTTCTATGCATATAAGCTTTACACAGTCGTCGTTGTCTTCCTCCTCCTCCACTTCATCCGCTCCCCAATCCATTGAGGGTTCGGGGTGTACCCCCTTGGCATGGCCCCGTCTGTCTCTCTTGGCGTCGATCCTGATGATGAGAATCATGTTTGGGGCCAGGTCCTAACGAATTCTAGTACGCCTCGAGCTTCAGCCGATGCATAAAGTTTAGCGGATGCAGGTCTTCGGTTGGGCAAAGTGAATGATGCCTCCCGAACTGCGTAGTAAGGTGGAAGATGCATAACTGAGCCATTGCTTACCCAATCCAGCTCCAGGTCGCATTAAGTGTGTCAATTACCCTCAACACTCCATGTCCCCTCATGGGACATAGCGAAGCGATAACCTCAGATCAGTGCTGATGGGTCCATATGAACATGCGTACAAATACACTAGAAGAAAAGAGAGGGAGTAAAGCATCTATGAAAAACTTGTCATTGACATCGTGGAATTACACGGAATAATACACCAAGACAACACACGAGTACAGATATATCATGTTATCATACAAGCATATAATAACAATGAATGAAGTATAAAACTCGAGAATTTAGAACCAATATCGAAGAATATCATGTATGCAATGTGATGCATGAGTCCACCATCCTTACTCCTTTATCCTCCTAATAACTATTCAGAAATAACCGAGAGTTCAGTTCCCATAACAAGCCGATTAGATCGCACCAAAATTATTCCTCGCAAGGATATATGATTTGTCGTATCAAACACTTTCAGAGCATCCCTCTCATCAATCCTGATTGCAAAGAGGGGTTGTTAGAGATCGTCTAGTTTGTGTTGTGAGCACTGTCCGATCCAACATAATACCTCATCCAGGAATACATGAGACTCATCTCACCTGGACTCTCCCTTATCCATCAACGCCGTCCCTCTAAACATCTCGGGGCTCATTCGACTCCCGTATATTTCCTCTCCACTACTTCATTTTTTACCATGGATATGCACCCTAACCAAAATTAGCAAATTATGTCTTTTAATCCATCTTTTCTAGCGATCTGCCCATCCTAACACATCTTCAATCGGGAATGCTTCTAGTGGGTCCCGATCTTAACATATAAACAAAAAGAGAATAATTTCGGAACCTCTGCGAACTATCACTGAATTATCGTGGACGGCTCTCAAGCCAAGGCTCTCATGGTCAGACGATCTCGCTGCATGGGAACAACATAATACTTCTCAGCACCACTACGAACCATCGCTGAATCATCCTGGACGACTCCTCTAGCCAAGCCTCTTACGGAAAAACGATCTTGCTGCATGAGCTTAATATCACACCCTCGGGCCTCGCCTTTAACAAAGCAATTCCTTACTTTTATTACTTTCAAGAATTTCATATAGTTATTTACCTTTACAGCTTCTTGATGGCAAACATGCCATTAGGCTCTTGTATATATGAGATTTATCATTCAGATGACTTAAAAAGAAGTCATGTCTGTATGGAGCCCTCTCGCTCAAGCGAGAGCTGTCTCGCTCAAGCGAGGGCACATCCATTTTTGAGGCATTTGTGGCTTAAGCGAGAACACAATCAGTTCTCTTGGTGCCTATTTTAGCTCAAGCAAGAGCTGTCTCGCCCCGAGCTAAAATACTCGTTTTCTCTAGACACTTCTCATTCAAGCGAGAGCTGTCTCGCTCAAGTGAGAAGAGCCTGAATATCATTTTAATTACTTTTCTCAAGGAAAATATTTCTGATTTATATCACATGTTTTTCAAACCTTGAATTTAACAATTATAACATACATATCATTCCCATAATAATCATTCAAACATTATAATTCAAGAGTAAACATGGTATTTGCATATATAAACATAACATAAATCGGTATAAGAAATATTGTTGTACTTAATCCAAACAAACATGCAATTGATTAAGTACAAGTTTTCTTAATACCCAAGTTTCTTAATACCCAAGGCAACTCCAAACTTGTGAGGGAGTTTGGAGGTCCTGATGCATATTCGGACACCATTGTGTCATGATGTTTTCTCCCTCACCTGAGTGTGCCGGGTCGCTAGGTTTTCTGTTTGCAGGTGAGCTTACTTGATCCAATCTCTTCTTGAACCCTTGATTACGTCAAAATAATGTTCATTAGTTAACTGACGATAATTATTATACTTACGAAATAAATTTTTACTCGAAGATAAAACTTCTGATTTAAAATGAATTTAATTGCTGTAAGAACGAGGTTGCGACTAAGAGGGGGGGTGAATTAGTTGACTTAAAAATTATGGCCACTTTTTCTGCAAAATCAAGAGTTAACGTGCAGCGAAAAATATATGCAAAAAAATAAATAAGAATAAATCAAATAAGGTAAGGGAGAAGAAAGTACACAAGGATTTTATACTGGTTCACCTTCTTGTCCACCGAAGGCTACGTCCAGTACTCTTGTATCATAAGAGCTTTCTTCACTAAGAATTATGAGTTGTAATTACAATATCTCACCCCGAGATTTCTATGTACCTTACACATTCCCTAATTCTTATTCACTCTTGGAAAATACCTTTTCCAAGTGATTCTAATCCCCTTTCTTTTCACACCCCGTGAAAGAAAGTATTCAGCAACAATGTTGAAGAATTTACAACAATGGAAGATTGCCTTTACAAGTATGACAGTAGTATAACTTGCAATCTAATCAACTATTTAATTATACTAAATAATAATGCTCTTTTAGAAAGCTTTGAAACACTTCTAAGCAACTTCAGAAAAATAACTTTTGAAAGTTTGAGTGCTAGTTGCAAAAAGTGTAGAGAAATAACTCCAGAATAAGTTTAAGAGCTTTTGGAAATTTTATAAGAGTTGTGTATTGTTATGTATCTTTGTTGTGAGAGTTAGTGCCTTTATATAGACTTTCCAAACACCCATTGTGTCTTTCTGAAAGTGTAGGAGTTGTTTGAAGTGAAGAGATTTCGTTTAGAGTGAAAACATTTCATTTTGATATCTGAAATCTCATGCAACAACTTTCAGTAATCGATTACTGATAGTGGGTAATCGATTACCCAAACTCTTTGTCCACTTTTCTTTTAAAAACGAATTAGAGTAATCGATTACACCATTTGGGTAATCGGTTACTCAACTTTTTAAAAACTGGTAATCTGTTACTCAAAGGCAGTAATGGATTACTCTGAACAGTTTCAAGTTGGATAACTCTTTTTCTTACACACGTAACTTGTTACTTAGATGAAGTAACCCGTTACACACTATTTTTGAAAATTGTTTTAAGTATTTTAAAGTGTTTCAACTTTCTTTAAAAATAGTTTGAGCATTACTACTTTGCATATTTAAGAGTTTTAGGATAGAAGTACCTATAGAGACTTAATCTAATTATCTTGAAGCTTTAATCTTCTTT
>NC_032016.1:21041625-21043431 GCF_001865875.1 Lupinus angustifolius
CTTCTTCACAATCTCCCCCTTTTTTATGATGACAAACCAAGATCTTCTTGACAATGTAATTTTCTTGAGAGCAGCAACATACTTCGAGATATGTTGAAGTTTTGACTTGAGTATGCTCCCCCTATCTTTTTGGTGTAATTGTGCCTGAAATATAATTTTACAGAAAATGCACTTCAACTTTTCTCCCCCTTTTGACTTCATCCAAAAGTAGAAAAGCAAATAGATTCCAGCGCAATATATATAGCATACATACACTTTATATAATCAAAATATATCAATAAGATAGTGTATACTCATGTATGGATTAAGATATAGATAAGCAAGTATTGCAATGCATAAATAAGATGTTTCAATCAAATATCCAGGAATAGAACAAGAAAGCACAAAACATCATAAAGTAACTTGTCCAGAAATATGCAGCAATAACTTAAAAACAACAAATAAGTAGAAAATTTTGTCCGAGATTTGAAAGTAATACAACCAAAAAATCCTAACAACAGATATACTAAGATTCAAGCTCTGAATTGTCTTCATCAATATTCATGTTATCCATCCTAGAGGAGAGGCAATGAAGTTCATATTGGATTTGTTGATTCTGAGAATCGAGAGCATCCATCTGGTTAGTGATGTAGCCTCGGAGAGAAACCAACTCATCCATAATCATTTGGTTCGAGGGCATGGCAGTAGATGAGGACGATTGAGCATGAAACTCAGACGGTTGTGGTTCAGAAGGGTTAGGAGCTTCAGGTTCAGATGGTTCAGCAGCAACAATCAGCTTGTCGGTTCTATGTTTGTAGATGCGCGTTCGAGGGTCTTGGGTGAAACCCATTTTGTGGATTACTTCCACATCAATTTGGCTTTCTCGAAGATTCAGAGGCATCTTTGTTTCACCATTCATAGAAACTCCGAAATGCTGAAGAATATTGGTTATGAAGATTGCATATGGCAAAGGACTTTAAGTACCTCTAATAGTCCACATTTGTGTCATTATCATTAGAGCCCAATTCATCTTGATGTTAAACTTTAAAGCTTACATCAATTGGAGTTCTATGTCACTTATTTGAGAATGATTTGAAAATTTTGGCATGATGACATAACTCAAAAAATAATGAAGCAAACAGTCCTCAAGCTTTAGATATCCAGCAGATAGGATGTCTCGGTTTTTGACAGTCTCTCCAAAGCCCTGTTGCTTACGCATTTCTATTTCCATTTTTGGAAGTCTACATAACGAATGATAAAAATCCTTTCGATCATAATTATCCCGTCCACATACAAGGTCGAAACCCGTTATGTTACCTTGAGAGGGTATGTTACATAACAATGAACTGAAAGTTTAAGATCCAAAACAATGTCTTTTCCTTTGACATAGGAAGTAAGAAGATTTTTTCGAAAGTTCAAGTTACAGTAAAATACTCGCACAAGTTCGGGATAAATGTCATTTGTTTCACAAAAGAAGTCAAAAAGGTTTTGTTGACGTAAAAGATAAGGGAAAAGAAAATCTTCAAACTCAAAATTGTCAACATTACCAAATTTAGGAGTAAAAATGGTGCGACCATGGAAGTGCTCCTCAAATATCTTGCATTGCTCATCATTAGCAAGAAGCCTTGTCAAATCCAGAGGGTTACACTCCAAACATGTTGTTCCTTGACTCTTTTGAGAGGTATTGGACCGTTGTTTCTTTGATCTAGAAGAAGAAACCATGGATTTGGATTTTGAAATTTTAGGTTTTTGAAGATTTTGGGGTTTTTTGATTTAAGCCACTAATCACGAAAATGATTGGTTAGAAGTGTTTGGAATAAAAAATGT
>NC_032016.1:21043531-21043770 GCF_001865875.1 Lupinus angustifolius
GAGTGAGGAAGATGAGTTTGAAAAAGTTTAAAAAATGCAGAAAATACATATATAACAGCACAAAGTAATCGGTTACTCAAAAATAAATTTTAAAAAAATTTCAAACAGCAACTTGGAGTAATCGATTACTCACTTTGGGTAATCGGTTACTGAAACACATTGTTCAACCCTGTAATCGGTTACTTACCACTATAATCGATTACTGACCCCATAAAAGCTTATTTTTAGGCAAAATTAAG
>NC_032016.1:21043870-21045071 GCF_001865875.1 Lupinus angustifolius
GAACACAAATAAATATATTTAAGATCAAGTAGGCATGAGATAAACATAATGAAGCAAACATATAATCATATAAGCTTGTTAAGACAGGTAAGCTTCATCAACAATGCCTAATTCAAGTCTAATTTTGTAAAAAGGTTCTTTTGCCAAGGGTTTAGTGAAAATGTCTGCAAGTTGGTTATGAGTATCAACAAATTCTACGGATACATCTTTCTTTTGAACATGGTCCCTTAAGAAGTGATGCCTTATATCTATGTGTTTAGTTCTAGAATGCATAATAGGATTCTTTGTAAGGTTGATAGCACTAGTATTATCACATTTCAGTGGAGTGCAGCCTAAGTCTAAGCCATAATCTCGTAATTGTTGCTTAAGCCACAACACTTGGGCACAACAACTACCTGCTGCTATATATTCAGCCTCAGCAGTGCTTAGCGCAACACATGCTTGTCAAGACCAAGAGACTAAAGCATTGCCTAAAATGTGACAATTACCACATGTACTTTTCCTTTCAGATTTACATTCGGCAAAATCTGAATCTAAATATCCAACCAATTCACATATACTTCCTTGTAGATACCATAGTCCAACTTCAATTGTACCTTCAAGATATTTCATAATTCTCTTAACAGAAATGTTGAAAGGGTATTTCCGTGTTTTGTTGGGAGTTTTCTCCTCTCAACAAATCGTTCTGACACCAGTGTCAATTTGTTGAAAGATTACTACCCACATTTTCATTATGTTCTTTTTATTTGATTAAGTAAGTGAACTCGGTTTTATTCTTTATTCGCCATCTCGGCTTTGTTAGAATAAATTCCAACGCCGGTATAATGGTTTCAAGAATATTCCAGTTACAACTTACTTCTTTAATAATCATGTAAATAAGTCATTCCTTCTTTGCCCCATCTCGGCTTTGTTAGAATAAATTCTAATGTCAGTACAATGGTATCGAAGCAATTACCTATTACATAATTATTAAGTACATTTGAATACCATCTCGGTTTTGTGGAATAAATTCCAACACCAGTTTAATGGTATTCTAATATATAAAAGTGATGAATAGTTAGTTGTTAGATACAAATAAATAATTAAAGAACAAAAGAATAATAAATTTAAGTGACCTTTTATTTATTTACTCCCTTTCGGGTTCATTTTATTAACAAACCAAACTTCTTCCTCAAGGAAGGTTGGTATTAAAGAATAAATA
>NC_032016.1:21045171-21045580 GCF_001865875.1 Lupinus angustifolius
TAACAGGTGTTTCAACAAATAAATTTATTGATAACACTTTACTATTTTACAATATACACCTCTTTCAAGATTTAATTGTAGTATAGTATAGGGTTATGTCGAACCACAAGGAATTGCCTAATAAAATGAATCATATGAATATGTCAACATATTTTGATGGTTTTGTTGTTTAATTTGCAGATAAATAAATTAACAAGAAAAATAAACTAAGTATACACAAATTCTTGAGGAGACAAGATCCATTTGAATAAGGAAAAGATATTTCTCAACTTCTTTTAAGTTTGAACTACTTAGACAAGTTCCTATGTTTTACTTTGATTAACTCCAAACACCAAGTTCTAAAATCCTCCTTTTAGTGTATGTCCTAAAATGGTAGAATGATAATCACTTATATTTATTACTAAACAAT
>NC_032016.1:21045680-21047405 GCF_001865875.1 Lupinus angustifolius
GCACCAACTTGAATGATTAAAATTCAAACTTTTGTGAATTAAGAAGAAGTAGAAATTACACAACCTTTATTCAAAATAAAATGTTTAGGAGCATGAGCCATCCATGCAAGGACTGGATGCTTTTGAGTTCCAAATGAGAGTACAAAATTGATTTTTGCATCTCATTTGCCTTCTCCTTTTCTCCTCTTGAATTCTAAACTGAAAACTACAAAACAAAAAAGTCAAGAAAATGAAGCTTATCAACTGAAAATATGATGTATTTTGCTCGAATGAAATGGTCTCTATTTATAGGCCTCAATGCTGGACCTCTGAGCTACTTGGCTGGACCAATAAACAGCTGACCAAACCCTTCAACATGGTTTTGGTCCCTTGATCAAGTAGCTTAGTCACCTCCTTGTGCTTGACTCATCAAAGCTAGTTGTGGGATATGGAACTAGCTATTGTGAGCTACTTCTGAAAAGCCTATGGTGGGCTACTTGAGGTGAGGTCATGGATGACTTCATGGTTTGCTTGATGGTTAAGTCAAGTCTGATGCACACCACACAACGCACCTGCTTCACCTCTAAGGTGCTTGTTCAGCAGCTTCTGACCGTGTTGATTGGGACGTGGCCTGGTGCTTGCTGGTCTGGTCAGGAGTCTGGTTCTCCACTGAGCTGCTTGGTTGGACCGCTGAGCTGCATGTTCAGCAGTTTGGGCTTGTGCCAAGCACGTGTCTGACCATGTCAAGCTGAATTTCTGACCATGCTAGGTCTAATCTGGTGCTAGGCTGAGCGGCTAAGCAGGTCTGCTCAGCTGCCTAGTTGAGCAGTTTGGTCCAGGTCAGGCTGGTGTCCAGGTGAAGCTGGTGTCCAGGTCAGCTCAGCGGGGCTTGTCCCACGCTTAGCTTCCTGCTTGAGCACCTTGATTTTCTTGACTTTTTTGCTTTGTTGACAATGATTCTTTTTTTCTTCTTTTCTTCATTTTAAATCCTACAAAATACATAAAACGAAGATACACATACAAATATACAATATTGTGATATTTTATACATAAAGTATTATTTTAATTTGGTTTTTTCTCAATTATGCTTAAGATAAGTGCCATAAAAGTGTATGAAATTTAGGTATGTTTGGCACTTATCAATATCACATTGCATGAAATTTCCATGTCACTCATCCATATTTGATCTATGGAAACAAAAGGTGAGAATTATCCCAAAATTAATTTGGCTAAGAATAATAATGATGATCAACATCATTTCAAATGTATAAGCATATCAACAAAATTAGTTTTCAATGACATTTTCATGATTTATGAATTTTTACACATAATGCTTCAAACTAAAAATTAGTGCTTTTGCTTATCAAAATTGTGTAACAATTGACCTAAGCAAATATTTTTCTAACCAAAAAGTGTTTCTTTGCACATAAGTTCAAAGTTGGAACTTTTGAGGGTAAGTGTTTTACTCAATTTATCAAGCATTTGTTTGTAGTAATTTGAACTTGTTTTTCATCTCACCTATTCTCTTAAATTGAATAATTAATCAAAGATCACTCAGGTCTTCTTTTTGGTTGTAATGAGGCTTGGTTTGGATAATGGGTTTTCTAGATTTTCAAGGCTAAGTTTAAAAAGAGAGCATTTTTGAAAATTTTCTCAATGGAATACTTTACTCTTCTTTTTTCCATTATTGTTTTCCAACCTCTTTTACTTCTTTGAACCTTGGCTTCTATTTTTCTCAATCTTTTT
>NC_032016.1:21047505-21051365 GCF_001865875.1 Lupinus angustifolius
TTTTTTTTTTTTTTGAAGATTGAGTTTTTCTTTTTCTTTTAAGAAGCAAAGTCCACCAATTTTCCCCCCAACTTGATTCTTTCAAACTATTCTTTAAAAATTTAATGCTCTGTTAGAACATTTTTCTCAATTTGGTTTATGGGATAATTTGAAACAATTGATTTCATTTGTTTGGCTCAAAGGGACTTATCAAATGATGTTCCTAATTTGGTTTGGACTTTTTGGCCTTTGGTTCAACTAATAAAAGAACATGCCTTGATCACTTCTTATCATTTTTATGCAATTAAGAGATTTAAAGACTCAAACAAGTTTAAAAATCAAATGTTGATTCTCACTCATGTGTTTGGATAACTCCCTTACTTGGTTTGGATTCACACTTTTTAGTACAAAAATATTTGCAAAGATCTTGTTACATAAAATTGAATTTTCAATTTGCAAAAAATTTCAAGTTATGACATTATGTGACTTTTTTCACAAAAAAATAGCATACATCTCATTTGGAAATCAAAGCCTAATTTAAAGTATGCTTAACATTTCTAATCATGTGATCATGCTTCAAAATATTTTGTTTTAGCCATTTTGTTTTCGATTTTGAAAATATTTTGAGTTTTTGAACAAACAAATTTACTTTTTACATTTTTACACAATCTTGGACAAGAAAGAAAAGTTTTTAAATTACATCAAGTCTTCATCATAGATGGAGCTAATTAGCTTTGATTTAGGAAGAGGGATGTCATAAACATGTAAGGAAGGCCTTATGTTGGAGAGTATGAAGCTTGCCCATATTTGGGTTTGTTGAGTCATACAAAATTTGTAGATGGGCCCAAACATGTGGAGCTCCAAGTCCTCCAAACATAGAGTTTTCTTAACATATTCTTCTTCATGACTTTCTTCTTCACCTAAGTAGGATGCATTGAGCTTCATTTGAAAGTCGAACAACTCATGTCCTTCACTTGTTGGATTCCATGAGTTACCCAAGTATTCATTGATTATTTGCTTGTTGTAGAAACCTTGAGTCCCATTTACCCAAGTATAACGATTTCTCCTTGCCTCACTTGATGTGATTGAGTTGGCGAAAATTTGTTTGACCACATCCAAAGAAAACATTTTCTTTGGTTGAGCAATTTTTTGCCATCCATACTTTTCTATGATGAAAAGAAAACCTCCAAAGTCATCATCACTCAAGTTGACAATTTTTTCTAAAGTTATAACATTCTTGAGTGTGATTTCCTTGAATTTTTCCTTAGCATCATTGGAGATAAATTTGGAGTTTTTGCTCTCCCTTGAGACTTCCTTTCCTCTCCTTGATGAACTTCGGAAATTCATGATGAAGGTGAAGAGAAAACTTGAAATTTTTTCAGAGAAAAAGTTTTTGGGTTAAGAAGAAATTTTTTTGCTTGATGCTAATGTTTCAAGAGTGGGTGTTTATATAGGAGTTGGAAGTCCTTGGTCAAGAAATTCGGTCAAAAATTTCAGAAAAACTTCTCTTTTGAGGAATTTTTGGTTCCAAGGCACCTGGCCTGGTGAGACCTGCACTGAGCGCATGGTCCCCCATGCTGAGTCGTGGGTCAGTGGTCCACGCTTGACCGAGTAATGAGCCTTGACCAAGACTTTTGACTATGTTTTGGACCCCTTTTTGATTTTTCAGTTTTTATGCATTTGGCCCATTAACCCATTGTTAAAACACTTTTCTCTTGTAAAAGAAAACTTTTCCGAGTTTTGATCCCCCTAAAAGAAAAATATTCGAAAAAATTTAATTCTAACAAACAATTAAAATAAGGATAAAATTGTAGAAATGGAAATAATATATCAAAATATACTAGGTTGCCTCCCAGCAAGCCCTTCTTTAATGTCATTAGCTTGACATCAGTAATCATCAATTTTCTTCTACGGCCCCGATTCACCTCTCAGGATTCACCTCTCAGGATTGCATTGCCATGTTCTCTAGGGTTTATTTCTGTGTTAGCTGAAAATGTTGATTTTTCATTTTCAGCTATTTGTTTGGCCAGCTGCCCAATTTGTATTTCCATATTCATTAGAGAAACATCAGTGTTCTTCTGATTTGCCATGGTCATCTGCATAAACTGGTTCAGAGTATCTTCCAGTTTGATGCTTTTGTCCTGAGTTGGATGTTGATACTAATTATTTCGGGGGTAGAAGTTTTGTCTTTGAGGAGGGTCTTGTCTCAAAGGTTGATTCTTCTGAAATTGATTATTACCCCCTTGAGGGTAATTACCTTGAAAGTTTTGCCTTGGAGGATTCCTAACAAAATTTACCTCCTCATTCTGGCAGATATTGGCATCATTGTCCTCATTGCAGTTGTCACGTCTAAAACTCTACTTCTTTGAGGTTTCCCGCAATTGTTTTGGTAGATCATTAAGCTTTTGGGTCACCTCTTCTAACTATTGTTCAAGCAATTTGTGTTGGGCCAAAACAGCATCAGCTGGGTTTAGTTCAAGCATTCCACCTTGTCTGGGAGGTGGCCTTTTCTGATCGTTTAAAGCCATGGATTCGATAATATCAATGGCTTATTGTGGAGGTTTGGTCATAAATTGTTGGCCTGTAGTAGCATTTTGTATCCATTTATGTTGCAGTTGAAGTCCATTAATAAAAATATGAAGCTGAGTTTGCACATCAAATCCATGGTTTGGGCACTTTCTGAGCATATATTTAAATATATCCCATGCTTCGCATAGGCTTTCCCTAGAAGGCTGGATAAAGGTGGAGATTGCAGTTTTTAAATCCATAAATTTTCCTTGCGGAACGTATCTCGACATAAATTTTTCTTCCACCATATTCCAGTTACTTTGCATATGCTGCGGGAGATCAAGGAACCATTCTTTCGCTTTTCCAATTAATGTTAACTGGAAAAGTCTTAGAAAGATGGTCTCCTCTTCAGACTCGGAGATCCCAGCAGTACCAACCAACTCATAAAATTTAGTGAGATGGTTGTACGGATCTTTGTGGTCTAATCCAACAAAAGGGTTGGCGTACATGAGCTGTACCGACCCTATTTTCATTTCAACCGCCCTTCAAGAGCCGGAAGGTCTCCCAATTTTTATCATGTTTCTGGGATTGAAACTGATAAACCCTCCTATGCTGCCTTGGTTCTCTGCCCTGGACTCATTATTGTCTGCCATTTCTACTCTTTTTTCTTGGAAAGTAGTTTTTGCTTTATGTGCCTTCTTTCGTGCTCTTTTATGCTTCTTGAGAGTTTTCTCTATTTCAGGGTCAACAAAAAATTCAAGTTGTTTATTCTTGCTCATGTACAGGAAAAATAATTCTTCTGTCTATTTTCCAAGAAGAATTAGTGAATCCATAATATACCTATTTAATAATCCACATTTTTGTACAAAGTGAAAAATAAATAATTTGTATAAAAGAAAAATAAGTTTATGCACAATTATTTGATTAATGACATATAAATATGAAATGTTTTATTATTAAAGCAATTCCCGGCAACGACGCCAATTTGTTGAAAGGGTATTTATGTGTTTTGTTGGGAGTTTTCTCCTCTCAACAAATCGTCCTGACAGCAGTGTCAATTTGTTGAAATATTAATACTCTCATTTTCATTATGTTCTTTTTATTTGATTAAGTAAGTGAACTCGGTTTTATTCTTTGTTCGCCATCTCGGTTTTGTTAGAATAAATTCCAACGCCGGTATAATGGTTTCAAGAATATTCCAATTACAACTTACTTCTTTAATAATCATGTAAATAAGTCATTCCTTCTTTGCCCCATCTCGGCTTTGTTAGAATAAATTCTAATGTCAGTACAATGGTATCGAAGCAATTACCTATTACATAATTATTAAGTACCTTTGAATACCATCTCGATTTTGTGGACGAAATTCTAAC
>NC_032016.1:21051465-21059108 GCF_001865875.1 Lupinus angustifolius
ATTTATTTACTCCCTTTCGGGTTCGTTTTATTACCAAACCAAACTTCTTCCTTAAGGAAGGTTGGTATTAAAGAATAAATAAATTGTGGAATGTAAATAACAATAAATAAAAGTTAGTAAGTTAGTTTCATCACTTTTGTATATTAAAAGGTGTTTTCAACAAATAAATTTATTGATAACACTTTACTATTTTACAATTTACACCTCTTTCAAGATTCAATTGTAGTATAGTATAGGGTTATGTCGAACCACAAGGAATTGCCTAATAAAATGAATCATATGAATATATCAAAGCACAAATAAATAATTAAACACATTTTGATGGTTTTGTTGTTTAATTTGCACATAAATAAATTAACAAGAAAAATAAACGAAGTATTCACAAATTCTGGAGGAGACAAGATCAATTTGAATAAGTAAAAGATATTTCTCAACTTCTTTTAAGTTTGAACTACTTAGACAAGTTCTTATGTTTTACTTTGATTAACTCCTAACACCAAGTTCTAAAATCCTCCTTTTGGTGTATGTCCTAAAAGGGTAGAATGATAATCACTTATATTTATTACTAAACAATATTACGTCCATAAAGAGACTAGGTTGCCGCACCCTAGTCATTGGCAACTCTAATATTGATGTAGTAATGAATATAAGATTTTAAGAAAAGTATTCTTAACTTGGCAAATAAACTAAGTAGTACAACTACTTCTTAGTTTATTTGTTAAGTGTTTGAGACAAGTAATTTTATTGACTTGAAATCATTTTTTAGGTGATCAATCTAAAAAGAGCATTAAGAACTTCTCAAACAAATAAAATTAACCATAGCACCAACTTGAATGATTAAAATTCAAACTTTTGTAAATTAAGAAGAAGTAGAAATTACATAACCTTTATTCAAAATAAAATGTTTAGGAGTATGAGCCATCCATCCAAGGATTGGATGCTTTTCAGTTCCAAGGATTGGATGCTTTTCATTTGCCTTCTCCTTTTCTCCTCGTGAATACTAAACTAAAAATTACAAAACTTACTTAAAAATAAAAGCTCTAAATTAAGAAATGAAGAAAGAACTCCAAAGAGAGGTTTCTAGTGAGAGATTTCTTTCTTTCAAGTGTTTTTGATCTGTTTTGGTATATTTTGCTCGAATGAAATGGTCTTCTATTTATAGGCCTTTATGCTGGACCACTGAGCTGCTTAGCTGGACCGCTAAGCATCTGACCAAACCCTTCAGCATGGGTTCGGTCCCTTGACCAAGTAGCTTAATCACCTCCTTGTACATGACTCATCAAAGCTAGTTGTGGGCTATGAGACCAGCTATTGTGAGCTACTTCTGAAAAGCCTATGGTGGGCTACTTGAGGTGAGCTCATGGATGACTTCATGTTTTGCTTGATGGTTAAGTCAAGTCTCGTCCACACCGCTCAGCGCACCTGCTTAATCGCTAAGCTGTTTGTTCAGCAGCTTTGACCGTGCTGACTGGGACATGGCCTAGTGCTTGCTGATCTGGTCAGAAGTTTGGTTCTCCACTAAGCTACTCGGTTGGACCGCTAAGCTGCTTGTTCAGCAGCTTGGGCATGTGCCAAGCTTGTGTAGCCAGGTATAGTCTGGTGCTAGGCTGAGCGGCTAAGCAGGTCCGCTCAGCTGCCTGGTTGAGCAGTTTGGTCCAGGTCAAGCTGGGGTCCAGGTCAGCTCAGTGAAGATACATAAAACGAAGATACACATACAAATATACAAGATTGTGGTACTTTATACAAAAAGTATTATTTTAAGTTGGTTTTTCTCAATTATGCTTAAGATAAGTGCCATAATAGTGTATGAAATTTAGGTACGTTTGGCACTTATCAAGCAACTAAGTGTAATTCTTTTGGTTTAGACTGATAACATGCACACAAACATACACTAAACATTATATCAGGTTTACTGGCTGTTAAATATAGAAGAGATCCGATCATACCTCGATACTTTGATATTTCAATATTTTTTCCACTTTCATCGGTATCAATGTATGTGCTAGATCCCATAGGATTAGCTATTGGCTTGCAGTCATCCATATCAAATCTTTTCAGCAAATCCCTGCAATACTTGGTTTGACTCACAAAAATGTCATTATCAAGTTGTTTGATTTGTAGTCCAAGGAAGTAGTTCAACTTTCTCATCATGAACATTTCCAATTCTCCTTGCATCATTTTGCCAAAGTCACTACACAAACTTTCATTAGTAGAACCAAAAATAATATCATCTACATAAATTTGAACTAGTAAAGTATGATGATTTATTTTCTTTATAAATAGAGTAGTGTCGACCTTCCCTTTGGTAAAACCTTTTTCTATCAAAAAATTTGTTAGACGATCGTAATGGTCTATCGGAAGAAACCATGTTCTTTGGTTTGAAAGAAGTTTTTTTTGTTTACCCATTTGACAAGCACTACATAGTTTGTCTTTAACAAACATCATTTTGGGTAAACCGACAACTAAATCTTTCTTAATAAGTTTATTCAAATGTTCCATGTGTATGTGAGCAATTCTTCTATACCAAAGCCATGCATCATGATTATTATTTGCTACTAAACATGTTATACGTAAAGCAGAATCCATGTCAATCATATATATATTATTTATTCTCTTACCAGTAAGTTTAGAATTATTAGAATCCTTACTTTCAATGATGCATTTATCTGGGTAGAACACCACATGAAATCCTTTGTCGCATACTTGACTTATGCTTAGAACGTTGTGCTTGAGTCCTTCAACATATAGTACGCCTTCTATAGTTGTTGATGGTGGCTTTCCAATTCTACCAACTCCAAGAATTCTTCCCTTGTTGTTGTCACCATATGTGACATATCCTTTGTCCCTTGGAGTGAGGACATGGAATTTACTTTTATCGCCCGTCATCTGTTTTGAACAGCCGCTATCTAAGTACCATAAATTGCAGGAAGCTCTCAAATTTTCCTACAAAACAAATTAAGTTTTGTTAGATATCCAATATTCTTTGGATCCTAGATAGTTAGTACCTTTCTCAACCTATTTAAATTTTCCTAGGGGTACACCATATTTTCTAATCATGCATGTGTTTGGTGTATGCCCATGAATTTTACAATATGTGCATATGGGTTGATGAATGTGTATCCTAGATTTTTCAAATGCATGGATACTTTTCTTTTGAAAGATTATTTTCTTTTGGACACTTGGTTTTTTGAAACAATGGCTTTTTGAATAGCCAAGACCTCTTCGGTCTGTTGAGTATCTTTGATCATTGATAAGCTTTTACCGCTCTTCGGTCTTTTGAAATCATTGATCATTGGCGCAGTTTTGACAAGAGGATGAAGAAGGTTTGTTTCTAAATGCATCTATTTCAGACTTTTGTTTTAGAAACATTTTTGTTAAATGGACATATTCATCATGTAAATCACTAAATGCAGATTGAGGCTCGGGAGAAGAAAATAGATTAGAGTCGTTTACCTCTTCATCATCAGAATCATGAGATGCCATAAATGATAGATTCGCTTGCTCTTCGTTTTCTGTTTCAGATGTGATAAGTGCCAAACATACCTAAATTTCATACACTTTTATGGCACTTATCTTAAGCATAATTTTAAAAAACCAACTTAAAACAATACTTTTTGTATAAAATACCACAATCTAGTATATTTGTGTTTGTATCTTCTTTTTCTATATTTTGTAGGATTTAAAATGAAGAAAGAAGAAAAAAGACTCATGGTCAACAAAGCCAAAAAGTCAAGAAAATGAAGGTGCTCAACCAGGCAACTAAGTGTAGAACAAGCCTTGTTGAGCTTACCTGGACACCAGCTTGACCTGGACACCAGCCTGACCCGGACCAAACTGCTCAACCAGGCAGCTGAGCGAACCTGCTTAGCCGCTCAGCCTAGCACCACACTAGACCTAGCACGCTCAGAAATTCGGCTTGACACGGTTAGACACGAGCTTGGCACAAACCTGTTGAACAAGAAGTTCAGCGGTCCAACCAAGCAGCTTACGGAGAACCAGACTCCTGACCAGATCAGCAAGCACCAGGCCACGTCCCAGTCAACACAGTCAGAAGCTACTGAACAAGCAGCTTAGTGGTGAAGCAGGTGCGCTGGGCGGTGTGCATCAGACTTGACTTAACCATCAAGCAAACCATGAAGTCATCCATGACCTCACCTCAAGTAGCCCACCATAGGCTTTTCAGAAGTAGCTCACAATAGCTAGTTCCATATCCCACAACTAGCTTTGATGAGTCAAGCACAAGGAGGTGACTAAGCTAATTGATCAAGGGACCAAAACCATGCTGAAGGGTTTGGTCAACTGTTTAGCGGTCCAACCAAGTAGCTCAGAGGTCCAGCATTGAGGCCTATAAATAGAGACCATTTCATTCGAGCAAAATACATCATATTTTTAGTTGATAAGCTTCATTTTCTTGACTTTTTTGTTTTGTAGTTTTCAGTTTAGAATTCAAGAGGAGAAAAGGAGAAGGAAAATGAGATGCAAAAATCAACTTTGTACTCTCATTTGGGTAGAAGCATTAGCAACACCGAAAGCTGATGCAAAAACTGTGATAAAATGTTTGAAAAAGAAATATTTTATAAGTGATGGGGGATCTCAGTTTATAAATTCCCATTTGAAAAGAACCCTAGAATTGTATAATGTTAAACACAAGGTAGCATCACCTTATCACCCACAAACTAATGGCCAAGCAGAAGTATCAAATAGAGAATTAAAAATAATTTGGGAAAAGACAGTCTCTGCTTCAAGAAAAGACTGGTCACAAAAACTGGATGATACTCTCTGGATATACAGAATTGCATTTAAATCACCAATAGGCAAAACTCCATATCAACTTGTTTATGGCAAAGCTTGTCATCTACTAGTTGAATTGGAGCATAAAGCTTATTGGGTTCTCAAATTTGAAAATGTACTTTTATTCAACTCAAGGCTCAAAATACTTCCCGGAAAATTCAAGACCAGAGGGACAGGGCCATTTGTCATTAAGGAAGTAAAAGAATACGGAGCAGTTGAATTAAAAGACCCCAAGACTAAAGCAACTTGGATGGTAAACAGACAGAGGTTAAAACCTTATTTGGGTGATGAATCAGGCTCCATCATCGATGATCAAACAACATAATCTCGTCCAAAATCTAACGTCTAGCTAATGACGTTAAAAGAGCAATAACTGGAAGGCAATCCAGTATGTGATAAAAATTCAATTTTTTCAATTTTTATTCTCAAGTAAAGCCCAAATTTTTTTTAGACAAGTTAAAACAAAATTTTTAAATCATATCAAGTAAAGCCCAATTTTTTTAAGGCTTGAGACAAGCCTTCATTTAAAAAGGGGGGACAAGACTTGATGTAATTTCAAAATTTTCTTTTTTTAACTAGATTGTGTAAATATGTAAAAAGTAAATTTGTTTGTTCAAAAACTCAAAACTTTTCAAAATCGAAAACAAAATGGATAAAACAAAAATTTTGAAGCATGATCACATGAATAGAAATGATAAGCATACTTTAAATTAAGCTTTGATTAAGCAAAATGAGATGTATGCTAAACTGTTGTGAAAAAGTCACATAATGTCATAACTTGAAAATTTTTGCAAATTGAAAATCATTTTTATGTAACAAGATCTTTGCAAATATTTTTGTATTAAAAAGTGTGAATCCAAACCAAGTAAGGGAGTGAGCCAAACACAAGAGTGAGAATCAACATTTGATTTGTCTAATTAGACTTGTTTGAATCTTTAAATCTCTTAATTGCATAAAAATGATAAGAAGTGATCAAGGCATGTTCTTTGATTAGTTGAAGCAAAGGCCAAAAAGTCCAAACCAAGTTAGGAACATCCTTTGTAAGCCCCTTTGATCCAAACAAATGAAATGAATTTTTTTTCACTATCCCATAAAACCGAATTGAAAAGAATGTTCTAAGAGAGCATTAAATTTTAAAAGAATAGTTTGAAAGAATCAAGTTGGGGGGAAAAATTGGTAGACTTTGCTTCTTAAAAGAAAAAGAAAAACTCAATCTTCAAAGAAAAAGAAAACAAAAAGAGGTTGAGAAAAATAGAAGCCAAGGTTCAAAGTTAAAGAGGTTAGGAAAAATAATGGAGAAAAAAAAGAGTAAAATATTTCATTGAGAAATTTTTTAAAAAATGCTCTCTTTTTAAACAGCCTTGAAAAACTTAGAAAATCATTATCCAAACCAAGCCTCATTACAACCAAAAAGAAGACCTTAGTGATCTTTGATTGATTATGCAATTTAAGAGAATAGGTGAGATGAAAAACAAGTTTAAATTACTACAAACAAATGTTTGAAAATTTTGAGTGAAACACTTATCCTTAAAAAGTTCCAATTTTGAACCTGTGTGCAAAGAAACACTTTTGTTAGAAAAATATTTGCTTAGGTCAATTGTTACACATTTTTTATAACAAAAACATCTAAATTCTTGTTCGAAGCATTATGTGTCAAAATTCACAATTCATGAAAAATCTTATTGAAATCTATTTTTTCACAAGCTTATACATTTGAAATCATGTTGATCATCATCATCATCATTTTTAGCCTAATTGATTTTTCAGAAAATTTTCACCGTTTGTTTGAGGACAAACAAAGTTTGAAGTTGGGGGGGTTTGATAAGTGCCAAATATACCTAAAATTCATACACTTTTATGACACTTATCTTAAGCATAATTTAGAAAGACCAACTTAAAACAAAATATTTTGTATAAAATATCACAATTTAGTATATTTGTGTTTTTATTTCCTTTTTATGTATTTTGTAGGAATTAAAATGAAGAAAATAAGAAAAAAGATTTTCATGGTCAATAAAGCAAAAAAGTCAAGAAATCAAGATGTTCAACCAGGCAGCTAAGCGTGGAACAAGCCCCGTTGAGCTGACCTGGACACCAGCTTGACCTGGACACCAGCCTGACCTAGACCAAATTGCTCAACCAGGCAGCTGAGTGGACCTGCTTAGCCGCTCAGCCTAGCACCAGACTAGACCTGACACGGTCAAAAATCTGCTTGACACGGTCAGACACGAGCTTGGCACAAGACCAAGCTGCTGAACAAGCTGCTCAGCGGTCCAACCAAGCAGCTCAGCGGAGAACCAGACTCCAAGCACCAAGCCATGTCCCAGTCAGCATGGTCAGAAGCTGCTGAACAAGCAGCTTAGCGGTGAAACAGGTGCGCTGAGCAGTGTGCATTAGACTTGACTTAACCATAGAGCAAACCATGAAGTCATCCATGACCTCACCTCAAATAGCCCACCATAGGCTTTTCAGAAGTAGCTCACAATAGCCGGTCTCATAGACCACAACTAGCTTTGATGGGTCATGCACAAGGAGGTGACTAAGCTACTTGGTCAAGGGACCAAACCAATGTTCAAGGGTTTGGCCAGCTGCTTAGTGGTCCAGCTAAGTAGCTCAGCGGTCTGGCATTGATGCTTATAAATAGGAGACCATATCCTTCGAGCAAGGAGAATCATAACACATTAAAAAATGATCAAAAAACACTTGAAAGAAGGAAATCTCTCCCGAGGAAACTCTCTCTGAAGTTCTTTCCTCATTTCTTAATTTAGAGTTTTTATTTCAAGTAAGTTTTGTAATTTTTAGTTTAGAATTCAAGAGGAGAAAAGGAGAAGGCAAATGAGATGCAAAAATTA
>NC_032016.1:21059208-21063288 GCF_001865875.1 Lupinus angustifolius
TTTTGAACAAGGTTATGTAATTTTTGTTTCTTCTTAATTTACAAAAGTTTGAATTTTAATCATTCAAGTTGGTGCTTTGGTTAATATTATTTGTTTGAGAAGTACTTAATGCTCTTTTTATATTGATCACCTAAAAAATGATTTCAAGTCAATAAAATTACTTGTCTCAAACACTTAACAAATAAACTAAGGAGTAGTTGTACTACTTAGTTTATTTGCCAAGTTAAGCATGCTTTTCGTAAGATCTTACATTCATTACTAATTCAATATTAGAGCTGCCAATGGTTAGGGTGTGACAACCTAATCTCTTTTATGGCCGTAGTATTGTTTAAGTAATGAATATAAGTGTTCATCATTCTACCATTTTAGGATATACACTAAAAGGAGGATTTCAGACCTTGGTGTTTGGGGTTAACCAAAGTAAAACATAAGAACTTGTCTAAGTAGTTCAAACTCAAAAGAAGATGAGAAATATATTTTCCTTATTCAAAATGATCTTGCTCCTCAAGAATTTGTTAATATTTAGTTTTATGTTTATTGTTACTTGTTTATATTCACTTTAAACAAAAACCAATCAAAATATGTTGCATTGCATTCTTGTCTTTCACAATAAAATGATTTCAGACTTCTTAAAGGAAGAAACATGAAATCAGACATCGTTTTCAGGCAAAAACATCCTACCTTATCTTCAAATCATGTGAATGAAAAAGGATTTGATTTATAAAATACTAAACTATCCTCCTTTGATCCTTTGATTCCTTTCTCCCCACTCTAATCTTAATGCTTTCGTATCTCTCACAACAATTGTTCAGGAATTCAATCTCTCGAGTTGAGAATACAACAAAGCGAAAAATAAATATTCTTACTTTTCTAATGAATTATGGAGGTGAAAAATAATTGTCATCCAAAAAATACAAATCACACTTAGTTATTTTTCATCACATAGGTACAAGTGTTACGTTAATGTTGTTGTGTAATATATGTATCTTATCATTTTAAACGTTTATGCATAGTTAGTACTTCATTCATCATTCATTTATATTACAAGTATTTATTTGTATTAATGATATTTTGAAACAAATTCACATCCATAAGTGCATATTAGAGATATGAATTTAAATAATTGGTGAAGTATAAAACACAATAAAATGCACATCGAATTACATGGATTTGAAAAGGAAGAAACATGAAATCAAACATCATTTTCAGGCAAAAACATCCTACCTTAACTTCAAGTCATGTGCGTGAAAAGGATTCGATTTATAAAAAACTAAACTAACCTCGTTTAATCCTTTCATTCCTTTCTCCCTACTCTACTGTTAGTGCTTTCACTTCTCTCACACCAACTGTTCAAGGATGTAGTCTCTCGAGTTAAGAATATACATAAGCAAAAACGTTTTTTTGTTAATTGGAAATTAAAGTGATTCCCACTTTTCTGTTGAATATTAGAGGTGGAATTAAATATCATTCAAAATATGCAAATCTCACTTAGTTGTTTTTAATCGTAGGAGTACAAGGGTTACAATAGTATTATAGTGTAATATCATTCTTATTATTTTTAAGATTTATACACAGTTAGTACATCATCCAGCATTCATCATTCATTTATATTACTAGTATTTATTGGTATTATTTATAATTTTAAAAAAATTCAGTTGCGTCATACATTATGTGAAGTTGCCAGAAACAATTTAATATCTTATTATATATTTTTGTTTATATGGTATCAAATGCACCAAGAGAAAATGATACCAAATTGGGTCGTCTTTCGAATATAACTAAGATCTTGACTATATTTGTTGTTGGACGAGGTTAGAGAATGCATAATCAATCAAAATCATGTTGGGCAAGATTAAGGTAAACCAATTTTTTTTATATGAAAAGTACATTAAAACAAGGAAAGTCATTTTAGCTATTATCATATAAATATATTAAAATAATAACTGATATGGAGATATTAACCTCTTACCTATCTTATTATAAAATACTTTAGGAAACATAAAAAATGTAAAGTACAATGACATAAATGTAATAATGAAACAAATAGAAAATAGGATCAAGCATCCCCGAAATAATAATAAAATTGCGGGTGTTATAATCCTTCCCCCTAACAAGAAATTTCATTCCCGAAAATTTTTTAGGTTATACAAATACAACTTGTTGAATTCAAGAACTAACCTTTGGTCAAATTTAACATCATTATAGTACAAAAGGACATGAAGACACGACTTGTACACAAATTATTATAACGAGGACAAAGTTTACCAATTAGCTATTAAGAAAGCTAGATCTCTAGATAGAAATATCAATATATCACTCGACAAATGTCAAAAGGGTCATAATAATTGGAAAAAGGTTTCAATAATTTCAAATTTGTCATTATGACTTTACAATAATATGGAATAAAATTATCAATTGAAGGAGCCTCTACATATATAAAGGGCTTGTGAAATTTCGAAGTTAAAACAAAACTCTTAAATCAAGTCATGCAATCAAAATCATGTTCATGGAATTTCGAATAGGACATGATAGAAAGAAGTTTTGATAAATATCTAATTCTTGTTGTGCCAGAAGTTGAAACAATTTGTAAAATAAAAATAGATTTCATTATGAATGACAATCTAAAATTAATCAATATCGTTGGAATGACATGGATTAGACAAGAAAAACATAAATACAATTTTGTTTGTGGAAAACTAAATAACAGCTTCAATTCATGAGCATGTTCTCGTCAGTATCATTGGACAACTAGTGGACTAGCATGACATAAATTTTTGTGTGACTCTTTGTTTATATTATCTTAAGTGGAACAAATCAATATTTGGTGTCTTATAGTTAGTATGTATAAATTTGAACATCATTCATCTTAGATTTAGAATTACATTAGAAAGATAAATTGAAATACCTTATATGATATTTCGATGAATTGCCATTTTAAATCTTAAGGTGGATGAATATGCATCTGTGGACTTACATAATTTAGACATTCTTGTATGTTTCCCATGTCACCTATAGTTTGATATTCTTGCCCGAATGAATTTAAGTGATTGCTTGACATGAAATAAAATTTTAGAACCTTGTGGTCTATGCTTTTACATCCATTTCTTCTATAGCATGATTTATTGATTTTGGTTCTTAAAAATATATATTTTATTTCATTAACTTATTGTCTTTATTGTTCATCCAAATAAGCATCTCTGAATAAAAGATATATTATATGCTCTTGTCAATCAACCTTATTTGATTATTAATTACTTGCCCTATTTATATATACTTATTGAATTTTATAGTAAACAATAAACATAAAACTAGATATTAACAAATTCTTGGGAAAGACAAGATCTTTTTTAATAAGGAAAATATATTTCTCATCTTCTTTTGAGTTTGAACTACTTAGACAAGTTCTTATGTTTTATTTTGGTTAACCCCAAACACCAAGGTCTAAAATCCTCCTTTTAGTGTATATCCTAAAATGGTAGAATGATGAACATTTATATTTATTACTTAAACAATACTACGTGAATTAGTAATGAATGTAAGATCTTAAGAAAAGCATGCTTAACTTGACAAATAAACTAGGTAGTACAACTACTTCTTAGTTTATTTTTTAAGTGTTTGAGACAAGTAATTTTATTGACTTGAAATCATTTTTTAGGTGATCAATCTAAAAAGAGCATTAAGTACTTCTCAAACAAATAATATTAACCAAAGCACCAACTTGAATGATTAAAATTCAAACTTTTATAAATTAAGAAGAAACAGAAATTACATAACCTTGTTCAAAAGAAAATATTTAGAAGCATGAGCTATCCATCCAAGGATTGGATGCTTTTGAGTTCCAAATGAGAGTACAAAATTGATTTTTGCATCTCATTTGCCTTCTCCTTTCTCCTTTTGAATTATATGAAAAACTACTCTAAAACTAGCCTAAAAACTACCTAAAATTAAAGGAAAAGAAGAGGAATCCACTAGGAAGGATTTAGAATGAATTTACAACGTTTTAGAAATGAGAATTTCGTGACTTTTTATAGGCCAAAGTGTTGGATGCTCAGCTGCCTTGTTTGGCAGCTAAGTTGCTCA
>NC_032016.1:21063388-21074155 GCF_001865875.1 Lupinus angustifolius
GGCTGACCTGGTTCCCCGCTCAGCTGCAAGTTTCAGCACCTTGGCTGACTGGTCCCATGCTAAGCTGCACGTTTCAACAGCTTAGCTGACCTGGCCTGGTGCTTGGTGCTGCCTGACCTGGCCTGGTGCTTGGTGCCTGGCTGACCTGGCCTGGTGCTTGGTGCCTGCCTGACCTGGCCTGGTGGTTGGTGTCTGCCTGACCTGGCCTGGTGCTTGGTGCTTGGCTGACCTGGCCTGGTGCTTGGCTTGGCTGGACAGCTTTGTGTTTGATTTCTTCATGGTGAAGCAACCTTTTTTTCTTTGGTTTGTAACTTGATTTTTGTTGGTTGCTTGGCACTTTTGGGATGTTTTCTTTAAGTTAAGGTAAGCATTTTATTTTTGCAAGTTGCTTGGCCTACCTTAACATAGGTTTCTTCAAGACGAAGTAAGCTACCTTTCTTCAAGGCTAAGTAACCAAATTAAGCACATAGCATGCCATGCTTTAACTTGATTATTTTTAGCAATTCATTTTCAGCTTTTGTCTTCAATTTTGTCTTGAATTCTTATCCATCTTTGAATTTATTCTTTAATATTCAATTTCCTACAAAACTCAAAGAAAACTTGGACAAGAACTAATAAGGAACTAATTTATCTAATCATGCAAAATTTACCTAAAAAGTGTTAATTTAAGTTGGTTTTCTACAATTTGCATAGGATAAGTGCCATAAAATAATGGTGAAAAGTGTATACTTTTGACACTTATCAAACCTAAAATTCTTTAAGAATATATAAACGAAGGATTAGAATAATGAAATTGGGTATCAAAATATCGGAAATAAAGCATGGGAAAAGAACTTACCATTGATTACTTACACAATAAAATGCACCTTATATGACATGGATTTGAAAGGAAAAAACATGAAATCAAACATCGCTTTCATGCAAAAACATTCTACCTTAACTTCAAATCATGTGAATGAACAAGGATTGGATTTATAAACAACTAAACTAACCTTGTTTCATCCTTTGATTCCTTTTTCCCCATTCTACTTTCAGTGCTTTCACTTCACTCACAACAATTGTTTAGGGATTCAGTCTCTCCAGATGAGAATATAACAAATCAATAAACTTATATTCTTGAATAAAACTTAAATGAATTTCCACTTTTCTAATGAATTATGGAGGTGAAAAATAAATGTCATCCAAAAAATACAAATCACTTTAAGTTGTTTTTCATCGCCAAGGTACAGGTGTAACAATAATGTTATAGTGTAATATATTTCTTGTCATGTTTATCATTTGTAGACAGTTAGTACATTATTCATTATTCATTTGTATTACTTTTATTTATATGTATTACTTATATTTTAATAGAATTCATTTGGGTCATATATTATGTGAAGTTGCCATTAGTTGACATATATAAATAAAACAATTAATATTGAGAGAAAAAACTAAGAAATTATTTAATATCTTATTATATATTTTTGTTTAAATGGTACCAATAACACCAAGAGCAAACCAGATTAAAAATGGGCCTCTTTTAAATATGGGTAAGATATTGACTGTATTTGAGGTTGGATGAGGTTAGAGTGTGAAAAATCAATCAAAATCAGGTTGGTAAAGATTAAGAAAAATCGATTGTTTTAATATGAAAACTACAATAAAGTAAGGAAAGTTATAAGTATCATATTTGTCTATACACGTAAGTAAATGCAGAAGTTTATTTTAATCATAATCTCATGAGTAGAAAGTCATTTTAGATATTATCACATAAATAAATTAAAATAATAATTGATCTGGTGATTTTAGCCTCCTACCTTTCAGACAGTATAGTACTTTAGGAAGCAGAAAAAATCTAAAACACAATGACAAAAATGTAATAATGCAAAAAAATATATTCAAAATCTAAAAGTTCAAAACAATTAAATATAAATGATTTAATTTAGTTAGTGAGCATTGATAATTTAGATAAATAGGATTTCAACAATTTAGAATTCGCAACATAATTGGTGTCCTATTTTACCATAAATTTACATCAAAACATTTATGAAAGCTTATCAGATGGCACCTTTCGATCAACCACGAAATGACCTATGAGATCCATTTTCACTTTCATTTCCAAATCAACATTGAGTGGTCTAAAAGTATAAAGCATGTGGAAATAACTTATACAAAGTAACACCCCATTTTTCTAACTTAGAAATTGGGATATTATTTTAAAAATATGATAAAAATTTATAGAAAATTAAAGGCAACATGTTAGAAAATCAGAGTGAATTTAAAATTCTTTTTCATTGACATGTTCAAGATGCGGAAATATTCAATATTATGATTACCCGAAAACGAGGTATCACATTCAACCTCAAAACCATGATTTATATAATGCTCCATTTTTAAGTATGTAGCTTTACAAAATCATTAATTTAATCTTAACATAATGATTAGAAAAGACATCATGTAGGCAAAAAGAATCATTCTTAAGTATTTTTCATAAAATATAACTTATACATAATTTAGTTCAAAAGACCACGGGTATTCCTAAATCAGAGCCAATAATCTCAATATAAACAAGATACTTAACTATACATTTGCTAAATTATTTTTGTCTATATTTCCATCAATTAATATCCATAGAGAAACTGCAACAAACTTGTTTATACACATACTATTTGTAACGCCCCGAAAAACATTTCATAATTACTATATTTAATCTCTTCGAAAAATGGGTAAAAAAAGTTTTTCATAATCACATTTTCAAACCTTTGCGGAAATAATTTCTTAATACTTAAAATTTAATTGAACGAAATACAATTCTTTTCTGAATACTTCTCATTCATAAAATTCTTGAATAAATACAGATTTGTTCACAAGGCGAAATCTAAATCATCGCCACAAATAAAAAAAACTGAAAATACAAAGAAAATAATATCGTGGCATTGATATTCCAGAAAGTACCTCACACAGGTTCCTATCACAACAAAACAAAAGAGAAACTTCCTAAACTGGAGGTGCACTTGAAGCCTCGCTAGGGTCTTCCTCTACCTCCGAGTCAGAAGAGATCTCAATGACCTCAACTGAATCTTCTATGTAGATAAGCTCTACACAGTCATTGTTATCTTCCTCCTCCTCCACTTCATCTGCTCCTCAATCTATCGAGGGGTCCGAGGTGTACCCCCTTGGCATGCCCCCGTGAAAATATACTAGAAGAAAAGAGAGGGAGTAAAACATCTATGAAAACTTGTCATCAACGTCGTGGAATTACACGGAATAATACACCAAGAAAACACACGAGTACAGATATATCATGTGATCATACAAGCATATAATAACGATGAGTGAAGTATAAAACTCGAGAATTTAGAATCAATATCAAAGAATATCATGTATGCAATATGATGCATGAGTCCACCATCCTTACTCCTTTATCCTCCCAATATCAAAGAATATCATGCATGCAATGCGATAAATACTTAGCTTGCTTTTATGAGCTTCGTCCAAGATTTCCATTCTTAAATTGGGATCTCTTGGCACGCAGACTCGATTCTTGCATTTTAGTACTCCATCGGTTGCTACGTGGAATTCCGGGACTTTCCCTTCAGCCAACAAGACTCTTTTTCTTGTAGTTCTGGATCCGAACCTTGTAAACCCTTTAGTTGTTCCAAAAACTCATTTGTTACGGTAAGCATACCTAAAATCAAACTTGTAGGTCCTACTTGAACCGCTAATTTCAAATCCCTGAACTCCTCCATCAGCTTCATTTCTCTGACCATCATGGTTGAAATGTGCAAAGACTTCCTACTCAATGCATCAGCCACAATGTTAGCTTTTCCGGGGTGGTATTGGATCTCAAAATCATAGTCCTTGAGGAATTCCATCCATCGTCATTGTCTCATGTGCAGTTCCTTCTGGTCGAACAGGTACTTTAGACTCTTGTGGTTGCAGAAAAATTCAAATCTCACACCATACAGATGGTGTCTCCACACCTTGAGGGCAACACGATTGTAGCTAGTTCTAGATTGTGCGTTGGGTAGTTCTGCTCATATGTCTTTAACTGCCTTGATGCATAAGCCACTACTTTCCTTTGTTGCATCAACATACAGCCTAATCCTTGCTTCGACACGTTATAATATTCGTTGTAGTTTTCGTTGGGATTTGGCAAGACTAATACAGGCGATATGGTCAACCTCTCGTTCAACTCTTGAAAACTTGATTCGCACTTCGTCGTCCAAACAAAGGGTTTATCCTTCCTCGTTAGTGTAGTTAGCGGCAAGGCTAACTTTGAAAATCCTTCAATGAATTTCCTATAGTACCCCGCTAATCCGAGAAAGCTTCTAATCTCCGTCATCGACTTTGGAGAATTCCATTTCATTACCGTCTCCACTTTCGCAGGATCCACGGCATTTCCTCCTTTCGAGATTACATGACCAAGAAAATTTACCGACTCTAGCCATTTCAAATCTGAGTGTATCAGATTTGAATGAGTTAATCCTCTAATCATAAGTTCAAAACATTTACATCTTCAAACGACTTAAAAAGAAGTCATGTCTATATGGAGCCCTCTCGCTCAAGTGAGAGTTGTCTCTCTCAAGCAAGGGCACATCTATTTTTGAGGCATTTGTGGCTTAAGCGAGAAAACAATCAGTTCTCTTAATGCCTATTTTAGATCAAGCGAGAGCTGTCTCGCCCCGAGCTAAAACGCTCGTTTTCTTTAGACACTTCTCACTCAAGCGAGAGCTATCTCGCTCAAGCGAGAAGAGCCTGGATAATATTTTAATTACTTTTATCAAGGAATATATTTCTCATTTATATCACATGTTTTTAAACCTTGAATTTAACAATTATCACATACATATCATTCCCATATTAATCAATCAAACATTATAATGCAAGAGTAAACATGGTATTTGCATATATAAACATAACATAAATTTGTATAAGAAATATTGTTGTACTTAATCTAAACAAAGAGGCAATTGATTAAGTACAAGTTTTCTTAATACCCAAGGCAACTCCAAACTTGTGAGGGAGTTTGGAGGTCTGGATGCATATTCGGATACCACTGTATCATGATGTTTTCTCCCTCACCCATGCGAGGCAGGCTCACTCGGGCGAGGTGGTCCAGTTACCAGGACCATTTTCCTCGCCCTTTTGGGCTACCGGATCGAAACTCTCCGCTCTTTTCGATCCCAATGCGACCATAATACTTGATATTTTAAGCTATCCTAATCATACAACTTAAGAAAGTATCCGTACAAAATCCAGGCACGCAAAATAATTGATTAAGTACTGGTTTTCTTAATACATAAATATATCTCCAAACTTTTGAGATAGTTTAGGAGATATGGGTGTCATATTCGGACACCACTATGTCACGACGTATTCTCCCTCACTTGAGCGTGTCAGATCACTAGGTTCTCTGTTTGCAGGTGAGCTTACTTGATTCGATCTCCTCTCGAACTCTTTATTACGCCAAAATAACGTTAATTAGTTAACAAGCGATAATAATTATACTTATGAAATAACTTTTTACGCGAAGATAAAACTAGCGATTTAAAATGAATTTAATTGCTTTCGTCCATCCGATTCAAGGTTGAATATCCTTGAATCATCATTTATCATTGAAAGTCTTACAATCAAATAATACATTTAAAAGTAAGATTTTCAATAAAACTTAGACCGGAATTTATGTCGTAAACCGTGGATATACACCAGGCTAGTTCCCAGGAAAGAGAGGTGGGTCGTAAAGACACTCTTAAATACCAAGTCTTTCCTTAAACATAACCTTTCTAGACATGCATTCTCACTTCATTACATTTTTCCGATAGTTCATAAATCTAATTTTTTGTAAGTCAAACATTTTTACTAAAACTAACCTTTTAAAATAAGATCATTAAGCTAGACATATCATTTTTAAAGTAAACCAATTTAAACAAAATCAATACTTTTAAATCAATATTTTTTACCTGAAAAAGATGTTTGATTTTATGTTTCTTCCTTTTATAATCATTGTAATTTGAGGTGCATTTTATTGATTTTGCATTCTCTAGCCTCTTCCAACCATAAATATAGTCAAGATCTTAGTTATATTCGAAAGACGACCCAATTTGGTATCGTTTTCTCTTGGTGCATTTGATACCATTTAAACAAAAATATATAATGTGATATTAAATTATTTCTTAATTGTTTCTTACAATATTATTTTTTTATTTAATTATGTCAACTAGTGGCAACTTCACATAATCTATGACGCAACCAATTTTTTTTAAAAATGTTAATCATACCAATAAATACTAGTAATATAAATGAATGTTGGATGATTTACTAACTATTTTTAAATCTTAAACTAATAAGAATGATATTACACTATAATACTATTGTAACCCTAGTACCCCTGCGATTAAAAACAACTAAGTGATATTTTTATATTTTGAATGACATTTATTTCCACCTCCACTATTCATCAGAAAAGTGGAAATAACTTTAATTTCCAATTAACAAAATAACTTTTTTGCTTATGTATATTCTTAACTCGAGAGACTAAATCCTTGAACATTTGGTGTGAGAGAAGTGAAAGCACTGACAGTAAAGTAGGGAGAAAGGAAAGAAAGGATGAAACAAGGTTACTATAGTTTTTTATAAATCAAATCCTTTTCAAGCACATGATTTGAAGTTAAGGTAGGATGTTTTTGCCTGAAATCGATGTTTAATTTCACGTTTCTTCCTTTTCAAATCCATGTAATTTGAGGTGCATTTTATTGTGTTTTTCACTCTACCAATTATTTAAATTCATATCTCTAATATGCACTTATGGATGTGAATTTGTTTATAAATATCAATAATACAAAATAAATACTCGTAATACAAATGAATGATGAATGAAGTACTAACTATGTATGAATGTTTAAAATGATAAGATAAAGATATTACACTACAAGATTAACGTAACACATGTACCTATTCGATGAAAAATAACTAAGTGTGATTTGTATTTTTTGGATGATATTTATTTTTAACCTCCATAATTCATTAGAAAAGTAAGAATATTTATTTTTCTATTTGTTGTATTCTCAACTCGCGAGACTAAATTCCTGAAAATTATTGTGAGAGATACGAAAGCACTAAGATTAGAGTGGGGAGAAAGGATTCAAAGGATCAAATGAGGTTAGTTTAGTATTTTATAAATCAAATCCTTTTTCATTCACATGATTTGAAGTTAAGGTAGGATGTTTTTACCTAAAAATGATGTTTCATTTCATGTTTCTTCGTTTTAAAATCATTGTAATTTGAGGTGCATTTTATTGTTTTTTCTACTTTACCAACTACTGAAGTTCATATCACTAATATGCACTTATTTACATCGATCTAAGTTATCAACGGTAGGTTATTAAATAAGTTCATTTCTCATTATTCATATATGATATTCTGATACACAATTCCATTATTCTAATCCTTCATTTATATAAGCATTAAAAATTGTAGTTTTTTCCTCTTTCATTGTTAAATAAAAAACACTTTATTATACTTTTAGAGCACTCAATGGTGATTTGGAAATGAAAGTGAAAATGAGTCTCATACGTCATGTTGTGGATCATGGTCAGGTGCCATCGGACGAACGAGGTGGGGATCACCATCATCATGAACGTCAAACAACTTTAAAGCTCTTTAATAAAACTAAAATATTGTATTTATTACCATAATATGTGCTATTTTAAACATTCATAACTTTTTTATGTTAATTTGTGATAAAAGTGGGAACCAGTTATGTTGCCAAGTCTAAATTATTGAAATCCAATTTTTCTAAATTTTCAATGCTCAATTAAGTGAATCATTTATATTTTATTGTTTTGAACTTTTAGATTTTGATTCTTTTTGTTTCATTATTACATTTATGTCATTGTACTTTACATTTTTTATGTTTCCTAAAGTATTTTACAATCAGATAGGTAAGAGGTTAATATCTCCATATTAGTTATTATTTTAGTATACTTATATGATAATAGCTAAAATGACCGTCAACTCACGAGATTATTTTTAAAATAAAGGGCTGTGTTTATTTCAGTGTATAAACAAATATGATACTTATAACGTTCCTTGTTTTAATGTACTTTTCATATTAAAATAAATTGGTTTTCCTTAATATTGCCCAACATGATTTTGATTGATTATGCATTCTCTAACCTCATCCAACCACAAATATAGTCAAGATCTTAGTTATATTGGAAAACGACCAAATTTTGTATTGTTTTCTCTTGGTGCATTTGATACCATTTAAAAAAAAATATATAATAAAATATTAACTTATTTCTTAATTGTATCTGATAAATATATTTTTTTTATTTATTTAGGTCAACTATTGGCAAATTCACATAATGTATGACCCGACTGAATTATTTAAAAAATATAAGTAATACTGATAAATACAAGTAATATAATTGAATAATGAATGTTAGATGATACACTAATTGTGTATAAATCTTAAAAATAATAATGATGATATTACACTATAATACTATTGTAACCCTTGTACCCCTGCGATGAAAAACAACTAAGTGAGATTTGTATATTTTGAATGACGTTTATTTCCACCTCCAGTATTTATCAGAAAAGTTGTAATCACTTTAATTTCCAATTAACAAAAAAACTTTTTTGATTGTGGTGATCACCATCATCAGGTGGTGTGAGAGAACTGAAAGCACTCACAATAGATTAGGGTGAAAGGAATGAAAGGATGAAATGAGGTTAAAATAGTTTTTTATAAATCAAATCCTTTTCATGCACATGATTTGAAGTTAAGGTAGGAAGTTTTTGCCTGAAAACTATGTTTGATTTCACGTTTCTTCCTTTTCAAATCCATGTAATTTGAGGTGCATTTTATTGTGTTTTTCACTCTACCAATTATTTAAATTCATATCTCTAATATGCACTTATGGATGTGAATTTGTTTAAAAATATCAGTAATACAAAATAAATACTTTTAATACATATGAATGATGAATGAAGTACTAACTATGCATAAATGTTTAAAATGTTAAGATAAAGATATTACACTACATCCTAAACATAACACATGTACCTATGCGTTGAAAAATAACTAAGTGTGATTTGTATTTTTTGGATGATATTTATTTTTCACCTCCATAATTCATTAGAAAAGTAAGAATATTTATTTTTCTCTTTGTTGTATTCTCAACTCGCGAGACTAAATTCCTGAACAATTATTGTGAGAGATACGAAAGCACTAAGATTAGAGTGGGGAGAAAGGATTCAAAGGATCAAATGAGGTTAGTTTAGTATTTTTTAAATCAAATCCTTTTTCATTCACATGATTCGAAGTTAAGGTAGGATGTTTTTACCTAAAAATGATGTTTCATTTCATGTTTCTTCCATTTAAAATCATTGTAATTTGAGGTGCATTTTATTGTTTTTTTTACTTTACCAAATATTGAAGTTCATATCACTAGTATGCACTTATTTACATCGATCTAAGTTATCAACGGTAGGTTATTAAATAAGTTCATTTCTCATTATTCATATATGATATTCTGATACACAATTCCATTATTCTAATCCTTCATTTATATAAGCATTAAAAAATTTAGTTTTTTCCTCTTTCATTGTTAAATAAAAAACACTTTATTATACTTTTAGAGCACTCAATGGTGATTTGGAAATGAAAGTGAAAATGAGTCTCATACGTCATGTTGTGGATGATCGTCAGGTGCCATCGGATGAACGAGGTGGGGATCACCATCATCATGAACGTCAAACAACTTTAAAGCTCTTTAATAGATGAACGTCAAACAACTTTAAAGTTCTTTAATAAAACTAAAATATTGTATTTACTACCATAATATGTGCTATTTTAAACATTCATAACTTTTTTAGGTTAATTTGTGATAAAATTGGGAACCAGTAATGTTGCCAAGTCTAAATTATTGAAATCCAATTTTTCTAAATTTTCAATGCTCAATTAAGTGAATCATTTATATTTTATTGTTTTGAACTTTTAGATTTTGATTCTTTTTGTTTCATTATTACATTTATGTCATTGTACTTTACATTTTTTATGTTTCCTAAAGTATTTTACAATAAGATAGGTAAGAGGTTAATATCTCCATATCAGTTATTATTTTAATATACTTATATGATAATAGCTAAAATGGCTGTCAACTCACGAGATTATTTTTAAAATAAAGGGCTACGTTTATTTAAATGTATAAACAAATATGATACATATAACGTTCCTTGTTTTAATGTACTTTTCACATTAAAATAATTTGGATTTCCTTAATATTTCCCAACATGATTTTGATTGATTATGCATTCTCTAACCTCGTCCAACCACAAATATAGTCAAGATCTTAGTTATATTGGAAAACGACCCAATTTGGTATGGTTTTATCTTGGTGCATTTGATACCATTTAAACAAAAATATATAATAAAATATTAAATTATTTCTTAATTGTATCTGTCAATATATATTTTTTATTTATATAGGTCAACTATTGGCAAATTCACATAATGTATGACCCGACTGAATTTTTTCAAAAATATAAGTAATACTGATAAATACAAGTAATATAAATGAATAATGAATGCTAGATGATGCACTAACTGTGTATAAATCTTAAAAATAATAATGATGATATTACACTATAATACTATTGTAACCCTTGTACCCCTGCGATGAAAAACAACTAAGTGAGATTTGTATATTTTGAATGACGTTTATTTCCACCTCCAGTATTTATCAGAAAAGTTGTAATCACTTTAATTTCCAATTA
>NC_032016.1:21074255-21090350 GCF_001865875.1 Lupinus angustifolius
AGGTTAATATAGTTTTTTATAAATCAAATCCTTTTCATGCACATGATTTGAAGTTAAGGTAGGATGTTTTTGCCTGAAAACAATGTTTGATTTCACGTTTCTTCCTTTTCAAATCCATGTAATTTGAGGTGCATTTTATTGTGTTTTTCACTCTACCAATTATTTAAATTCATATCTCTAATATGCACTTATGGATGTGAATTTGTTTAAAAATATCAGTAATACAAAATAAATACTTTTAATACATATGAATGATGAATGAAGTACTAACTATGCATAAATGTTTAAAATGTTAAGATAAAGATATTACACTACATCCTAAGAGGTTAATATCTCCATATTAGTTATTATTTTAATATACTTATATGATAATAGCTAAAACGGCTGTCAACTCACGAGATTATTTTTTAAATAAAGGGCTACGTTTATTTAAGTGTATAAACAAATATGATACTTATAACGTTCCTTGGTTTAATGTACTTTTCACATTAAAATAAATTGGTTTTTCTTAATATTTCCCAACATGATTTTGATTGATGATGCATTCTCTAACCTCGTCCAACCACAAATATTGTCAAGATCTTAGTTATATTGGAAAACGACCCAATTTGGTATGGTTTTATCTTGGTGCATTTGATATCATTTAAACAAAAATATATAATAAAATATTAAATTATTTCTTAATTGTATCTGTGAATATATATTTTTTATTTATTTAGGTCAACTATTGGCAAATTCACATAATGTATGACCCGACTGAATTTATTTAAGAATGATATTACACTATAATACTATTGTACCCCTGTGATCAAAAACAACTAAGTGAGATTTGTATATTTTGAATGACATTTATTTCCACCTCCAGTACTCATCAGAAAAGTGGAAATTACTTTAATTTCCATTTAGGAATAAAACTTTTTTGCTTATATATATTCTCAACAGGAGAGTCTAAATCCTTGAAAAGTTGTAGTGAGAGAAATGAAAGCACTATTAGTAGAGTATGGAGAAAGGAACGAAAGGATGAAATGAGGTTAGTTTAGTTTTGTATAAATCGTATCCTTTTTCATTCACATGATTTGAAGTTAATGTCGGATGCTTTTGCCTAAAAGCGATGTTTGTTTTCATGTCTCTTTCTTTTCAAATCCATGTAATTTTAGTTGCTTTTTGTTGCGATTTTTACTTTACCAACTATTGAAGTTCATATCACTGATATGCACTTAATTACATTCATTTAAGTTATCAATGATAGGTTATTAAATATGTTCTTTTTACATGCTTTATTTATGATATTCTGATACATAATTTCATTATATCAATCCTTCATTTGTGTAAGCTAAAGGAATTGTAGTTTTTCCTCTTTCGGTGTTAATTAAAACAACCTTCATTATACTTTTAGACCACTCGATGTTGATTTGGAAATGAAAGTGAAAATGGATCTCATAGGTCATTTTTGTGCCTGGTCGAGAGTTGCCATGAGATGAACTGGGTAGGGATCACCATCATCATGAATGTCAAACAAAATTGATGATCTGCAATAAAACTAAAATGTTGTATTTATTACCATAATATGTGCTATTTAAACTTCCATAGTTTTTTATGTTAATTTGTGGTAAAATGAGACACCAATTATGTTGCCAAGTCTAAATTATTGAAATCCTATTTTTGTTCTAAATTATCAATGTTCAATTAACTAAATCAATGCTCAATTAATAAAGTCAAGATCTTAGCCATATTTAAATGAAGAACTATCTTGGTCTAGTTTTCTCTTGGTTCATTTGGTACCATTTAAACTAAAATATATAATAAATTGTTAAGGAATTTCTTCGTTTTTTCTCTCAATATTAATTTTTTCATTTACACATGTCAACTAGTGGCGACTTCACTTAATGTATGATCAGAATGATTTTTAAAAAATATAAGTGATAAAAATAAATACAAGTAATAGAAATAAATGATGAATAATGTACTAACTGTGTATAAATGATAAAAATGATATAACACTATAATATTTTTGTAACCCTTGTACCCATGTGATGATAAAATTGATATAACACTAACTGTTTATAACTATTAAAATTGACAAGATATTTTACACTATAACATTATTGTAACACCAGTACCTAGACGATGAAAAACAACTAAGTGTAATTTGTATTTTTTGGATGACATTTATTTTTTACCTTCATAATTGATTAGAAAAGTGGAAATTCATTTAATTTCCATTTAAGAATATAACTTTTTTGCTTTGTTATATTCTCATCTCGAGAGACTGAATCCTTGAATATTTACAATGAGAGATGTAAAATCACTAAGAGTAGTGTGGGGAGAAAGGAATCAAAGGATGAAACGAGGTTAGTTTAATTTTTTTTATAAATCAAATCCTTGTTCAATCACATTATTTGAAGTTAAGGTAGGATGTTTTAGCATGAAAGCGATGTTTGATTTCATGTTTCTTCCTTTTCAAATCCATGTAATTTGAGGTGCATTTTTATTGTGTATTTTACTTTACCAATTATTGAAGTTCATATCACTGAAATATAATTAATTACATTCATCTAAGTTATCAATGGTAGATTATTAAATAAATTATTTTCCCATGTTTTATTTCTTATATACTGATACACAATTTCATTATTCTAATCCTTCCTTTTTATAAGCTTGAAGAATTGTGGATTTTTCCTCTTTCATTTTTAAATTCTAGAGTTAATATGAAAGAGGACTAGAATAATTGTAGTTTTGTTCTCTTTAACAATGAAAGAGGACAAAACTACAATTCTTTAATCATATATAAATAAAGGATTAGAATAATGAAATTGCGTATCAGAATATCATAAATAAAGAATGGGAAAAGAACTTATTTAATAACCTACCATTGATAACAAAGGTGAACGTAATTAAGTGCATATAATTGATATGAACATCAATATATGGTAAATTAAAAATCACAATAAAATGCATATGAAATTACATGAATTTGAAAAGGAAGAAACATGAAATCAAACATCACTTTCAGACAAAAACATCCTACCTTAAATTCAAATCATGTGAATGAAAAAGGATTTGATTTATAAAAAACTAAACTAACCTTGTTTCGTCCTTTGATTCCTTTCTCCTAACTCTACACACAGAGCTTTCACTTCTCTCACAACAATTTTCAGGGAATCAGTCTCTAGAGTTGAGAATATAACAAACCGGAAAAGTTATATTCTTAAATGGAAATTAAATGTATTTCCACTTTTTTATTGAATTATCGAGGTGAAAAATAAATGTTATCCAAAATATACAAATCATTCTTAGTTGTTTTTCATCACCTAGGTACAGGTGTTACAATAATGTTATAGCGTAATATAAATCTTCTTATTTTTTAACATATATACACAGTTAGTACATCATTCATCGTTTATTTGTATTACTTGTTTAACTTGTATTACTTATATTTTAAAAAAAGATCAGTCGGATCATACATTATGTGAAGTTGCCACTAGTTGACACATATATAAATAAAAAATTAATATTGAGAGAAAAAACTAAGAATTTATTTAATATTTTATTATAGATTTTTGTTTAAATGGTACCTATTTCACCAAGAGCAAACCAGACCAAATTGAGTCCTCTTTCAAGTATATCTAAGATCTTGATTGTATTTATGGTTGGACGAGGTTAGAGCATGCAAAATCAAAGATTAAGGAAAATCTGTTTTTTAATATGAAAACTACATTAAAACAAGGATGTTATAAGTATCAATTTTGTTTATACACTTAATTAAATTCAGCACTTTATTTTAATCATAATCTCGTGAGTTGAAAGTCATTTTAGCTAATATAATATAAATAAATTAAAATAATAATTGATCTAGAGATATTAGCCTCTAAACAATCTCACAGTAAAATACTTTAGGAAACAAAAAAATGTAAAATACAATGACAAAAATGTAATAATGCAAAATAGAGACTCAAAATCTAAAAGTTTAAAATAATTAACAATAAATGATTTACGTAATTCAGCATTGGTAATTTATAAATATAGGATTTCAATAATTTAGACTTGACAACATATTTGGTATCCTATAGTACAACAAATTAACATAAAATTTATGAAAGTTTAAAATAGCACATATAATGGTAGTAAATATAATATTTTAGTTTTATTGAAGAGATTTAAAGTTGTTTGTCGATGTTCACGATGATGGTGATCCCCACCCCGTTCATCAGATGGCACCTCTCGATAAGCCACAAAATGACCTATGAGATCCATTATCACTTTCATTTCTAAATCAACATCGAGTGGTCTAAAAGTATAATGAAGTGTTTTTTATTTGAAGAACCTAAAATTCTTTAAGCATATATAAACGAAGGATTAGAATAATGAAATTGTGTATCAGAATATCAGAAATAAAGCATGGGAAAAGAATTTATTTAATCACCTACCATTGATTACTTAGATGAATGTAATTAATTTCATATTAGTGATATGAAGTTCAAAAAATTGGTAAAGTAAAAAACACAATAAAATGTACCTTAAATTACATGGATTTGAAAGGAAGAAACATGAAATCAAACATCGCTTTCATGTAAAAACATTCTACCTTAACTTCAAATCATGTGAATGAACAAGGATTGGATTTCTAAACAACTAAACTAACCTTGTTTCGTCCTTTGATTCCTTTTCCCCCATTCTACTCTCAGTGCTTTCACTTCACTCACAACAATTGTTTTGGAATTCAGTCTGTTGAGATGGGAATATAACAAATCAATAAAGTTATATTCTTAAATGAAAATTAAATGAATTTCCACTTTTCTAATGAATTATGGAGGTGAAAAATAAATGTCATCCAAAAAATACAAATCACTCTAAGTTGTTTTTCATTGCCAAGGTACAGGTGTTACAATAATGTTATCGTTTAATATATTTCTTGTCATGTTTATCATTTGTAGACAGTTAGTATATTATTCATTATTCATTTGTCTTACTTTATTACTTATATTTTAATAAAATTCATTTGGGTCATACATTATATGAAGCTGCCATTAGTTGACATATATAAATAAAACAATTAATATTGAGAGAAAAACTAAGAAATTATTTAATATCTTATTATAAATTTTTGTTTAAATGGTACCAATTACACCAAGAGCAAACCATATTAAATTGGGCCCTCTTTTAAATATGGGTAAGATATTGACTGTATTTGAGGTTGGATGAGGTTAGAGCGTGCAAAATCAATCAAAATCAGGTTGGTAAAGATTAAGAAAAATCGATTGTTTTAATATTTTTTTTTTTAAACGAGGGGCTTAGCCCATAATATATTGATAAAAAGGAAACAATCGATTGTTTTAATATGAAAACTACAATAAAATAAGAAAAGTTATAAGTATCATATTTGTCTATACACTTAAGTAAACGCAGCTGTTTATTTTAATCATAATCTCGTGAGTTGAAAGTCATTTTAGATATTATCACATAAATAAATTAAAATAATAATTGATCTAGTGATTTTAGCCTCTTACCTTTCAGACAGTAAAGTACTTTAGGAAGCAGAAAAAATCTAAAACACTATGACAAAAATGTAATAATGCAAAAATATATATTCACAATCTAAAAGTTCAAAACAATTAAATATAAATGATTTAATTTAGTTAGTGAGCATTGATAATTTACATAAATAGGATTTCAACAATTTAGAATTTGCAACATAATTAGTATCCTATTTTACCATAAATTTACATCAAAACATTTATGAAAGCTTATCAGATGGCACCTTTCGATCAACCACGAAATGACCTATGAGATCCATTTTCACTTTCATTTCCAAATTAACATTGAGTGGTCTAAAAGTATAAAGCATGTGGAAAGAACTTATACAAAGTAACAATCCATTTTTCCAACTTAGAAATTAGGATATTATTATGAAATATGATAAAAATTTATAGAAAATTAAAAGCAACTTGTTAGAAAATCAAAGTGAATTTAAAATTCTTTTACATTGACATGTTCAAGATGCGGAAATATTCAATATTATGATTACCCAAAAACAAGGTATCACATTCAACCTCAAAACCATGATTTATATAATTCTCTATTTTTAAGTATGTAGTTTTACAAAATCATTAATTTAATCTTAACATAATGATTAGAAAAGACATCATGTAGGCAAAAAGAATCACTCTTAAGTATTATTCATAAAATATAAATTATACATAATTTAGTTCAAAAGATCAAGGGTATTCCTAAATCAGAGCCAATAATCTCAATATAAACAAGATACTTAACTATACATCTGCTATATTATTTTTGTCTATATTTCCATCATTAATATCTGTAGAGAAACTGCAACAAATATTTTCATACACATACTATTTGTAACGCCTCAAAATTCTTGAATAAATACAGAATTGTTTACAGGGCGAAATCTAAATCATGCCACAAATAAAAAAAACTAAAAATACAAAGAAAATAATGTCGGGGCATTGACATTACAGAAAGTACCTCACACAGGTTCCTATCACAACAAAACAAAAGAGAAACCTCCTAAACTGAAGGTACACTTGAAGCCTCACTAGGGTCTTCCTCCACCTCCGAGTCAGAAGAGATCTCAATGACCTAAACTGGGTCTTCTATGCAGATAAGCTCTACACAGTCACTGTTGTCTTCCTCCTCCTCCACTTCATATGCTCCCCAATCCATCGAGGGGTCCAAGGTGTACCCCCTTGGCATGGCCCCATCTGTCTCTCTTGGCGCCAATCCTGATGATGAGAATCTTGTTTGAGGTGTACCCCCTTGGCATGCCCCCGTTTGTCTCTTGGAGTTAATCCTGAACATGCGTACAAATACACTAGAAGAAAAGAGAGGGAGTAAAACATCTATGAAAAACTTGTCATCGACGTCGTGGAATTACACGGAATAATACACCAAGACAACACACGAGTACAGATATGTCATGTGATCATACAAGCATATAATAACAATGAATGAAGTATAAAACTCGAGAATTTAGAATCAATATCCAAAGAATATCATGTATGCAATGTGATGCATGAGTCCACCATCCTTACTCCTTTATCCTCCCAATAACTATTCGGAAATAACTAAGAGTACGGTTGCTATAAAAAGTCGATTTGATAGCACCAAAATTATTCCTCACAAGGATATATGATTTGTCGTATCAAACACTTTCTGAGCATCCCTCTTATCGATCCTGATTGCAAAGAAGGGTTGTTAGAGATCGTATAGTTTGCGTTGTGAGCATTGTCCGATCCGACATAATACCTCATCTAGGAATACATCGGACTCGTCTCACCTGGACTCTCCCTCAAGACTTTGCTGACGAATCACTGTCATCAACGCCGTCCCTCTCAATATCTCGTGGCTCATTCAGCTCCTGTACACTTCCTCTCCACTACTTCATTTTTTACCATGGATATGCACCCTAACTGAAATTAGTAAATTATGTCTTTTAATCCATCTTTTCTAACGATCTGCCAATCCTAAGACATCTCCCATCGGGAATGCTTCTAGTGGGTCCCAATCTTAACATATAAACAAAAAGAGAATAATTTCGGCACCATTGTTAACCATCACTCAATTATCTTGGACGACTCTCAAGCCAAGCCTCTTACGGTCAGACGATCTTGCTACATAGGCACAACATAATACTTCTCAACAGTGCGAACCATCGTTGAATCATCCTGGACGACTCCTCCAGCCATGCCTCTTACGGTCAAACGATCTCGCTGCGTGGGCGTTATATCACACCCTCGGGACTCGCCTTTAACAAAGAAATTCCTTAATTTTATTACTTTCAATAATTTCATATAGTTATTTACCTTTACAACTTATTGATGGCAAACATGCCATTAGACTCTTGTATATATGAGAGTTATCATTCAGACGACTTAAAAAGAAGTCATGTCTGTATGGAGCCCTCTCGCTCAAGCGAGGGCACATCCATTTTTGAGGCATTTGTGACTGAAGTGAGAGTTGTCTCGCTTAAGCGAGAAAATAGTCAGTTCTCTTGGTGCTTATTTTAGCTCAAGCGAGAGCTGTCTCGCCCCAAACTAAAACGCTCATTTTCTCTAGGCACTTCTCGCTCAAGCGAGAGCTATCTCACTCAAGCGAGAGCTATCTCACTCAAGCAAGAAGAGCCTGGCTATCATTTTACGGAATTCAATTCCGAGTTACTGAACTCAAAAAGTAGGCGAAAACTCGATAAAACAACCCGAAGTCGTCTCAGAAACTTTTCTTCTCCAAAAATCTTGAAATAATAGGGAAAGCAATAAAATCATAATACAAAACTAAAAGTCAAGTGAGGTTTAGCCTAAAACATTATTGATTAATTTCTATAGTTAATCCATTAATATTAATTACTTAATTAACAATGCTTTGAAAAACAAGGTGTTACAATCCTCCCCAACTTATAAATTTTTCGTCCTCGAAAATTAATCATACCTTCTAAGAAAACAGATGGGGGAATGATTCCTTCATGCCACTTTCAACCTCCCAAGTAGCATCTTCTCCATTCATATGGCTCCAAATTACCTTAACTAAGGCGATTTCTTTGCCTCGTAGAGTCTTCACACTCCGATCAGCAATTCTCAATGGCAAAGTCTCAAAACTCATGGGGTCCTTCTTCTATCTACTTTGTGTCGTCTTCATATTTTCCCTTATCATCCTTATTTTCTCCGTTGTCTGTTGATCTACATCGGGTCCTAATACTATATTCTCTCCTGCCTCAAACCAACATCAGGGTGTTCTACACGTTCTACCATAAAGAGCTTCATATGGCGCCACGTCGATACTAGAGTGAAAACTATTATTGGAGGTGAACTCGATTAAATGTAGATAGTCAGCCCAACTTCCTGAATTCTCCAATACGCAAGCTCTGAGATGATCCTCCAATGATTGGATAGTCCTTTCTGATTGACCATCAGTCTGCGGATGGTAGGCTGAACTCATACTCAACTTGGTTCCCAAATCTATTTGTAAACCATTCCAAAACTTCAAGGTGAAGCGTGGGTCTCTATCTGAGAGGATATTTGATAAAATGGTTGTCAACTCACGAGATTATTTTTAAAATAAAGGGCTACGTTTATTTAAGTGTAGAAACAAATATGATACTTATAACGTTCCTTGTTTTAATGTACTTTTCATATTAAAATAAATTGGTTTCTACATTCTCTAACCTCGTCCAACCACAAATATAGTCAAGATCTTAGTTATATTGGAAAACGACCCAATTTGGTATGGTTTTATCTTGGTGCATTTGATACCATTTAAACAAAAATATATAATAAAATATTAAATTATTTCTTAATTGTATTTGTCAATATATATTTTTTATTTATTTAGGTCAACTATTGGCAAATTCACATAATGTATGACCCGACCGAATTTTAAAAAAAATATAAGTAATACTGATAAATACAAGTAATATAATTGAATAATGAATGCTAGATGATACACTAACTGTGTATAAATCTTAAAAATAATAATGATGATATTACACTATAATACTATTGTAACCTTTGTACCCCTGCGATGAAAAACAACTAAGTGAGATTTGTATATTTTGAATGACGTTTATTTCCACCTCCACTATTTATCAGAAAAGTTGTAATCACTTTAATTTCCAATTAACAAAAAAAGTTTTTTGATTGTGGTGATCACCATCATCAGTTGGTGTGAGAGAACTGAAAGCACTCACAATAGAGTAGGGTGAAAGGAATGGAAGGATGAAATGAGGTTCATATAGTTTTTTATAAATCAGATGCTTTTCATGCACATGATTTGAAGTTAAGGTAGGATGTTTTTGCCTGAAAACTATGTTTGATTTCACGTTTCTTCCTTTTCAAATCCATGTAATTTGAGGTGCATTTTATTGTGTTTTTCACTCTACCAATTATTTAAATTCATATCTCTAATATGCACTTATGGATGTGAATTTGTTTAAAAATATCAGTAATACAAAATAAATACTTTTAATACATATGAATGATGAATGAAGTACTAACTATGCATAAATGTTTAAAATGTTAAGATAAAGATATTACACTACATCCTAAACGTAACACATGTACCTATGCGTTGAAAAATAACTAAGTGTGATTTGTATTTTTTGGATGATATTTATTTTTCACCTCCATAATTCATTAGAAAAGTAAGAATTTTTATTTTTCTCTTTGTTGTATTCTCAACTCGCGAGACTAAATTCCTGAACAATTGTTGTGAGAGATACGAAAGCACTAAGATTAGAGTGGGGAGAAAGGATTCAAAGGATCAAATGAGGTTAGTTTAGTATTTTTTAAATCAAATCCTTTTTCATTCACATGATTCGAAGTTAAGGTAGGATGTTTTTACCTAAAAATGATGTTTCATTTCATGTTTCTTCCTTTTAAAATCATTGTAATTTGAGGTGCATTTTATTGTTTTTTTTACTTTACCAACTATTGAAGTTCATATCACTAGTATGCACTTATTTACATCGATCTAAGTTATCAACGGTAGGTTATTAAATAAGTTCATTTCTCATTATTCATATATGATATTCTGATACACAATTCCATTATTCTAATCCTTCATTTATATAAGCGTTAAAAATTGTAGTTTTTTCCTCTTTCATCGTTAAATAAAAAACACTTTATTATACTTTTAGAGCACTCAATGGTGATTTGGAAATGAAAGTGAAAATGAGTCTCATACGTCATGTTGTGGATGATCGTCAGGTGCCATCGGATGAACGAGGTGGGGATCACCATCATCATGAACGTCAAACAACTTTAAAGCTCTTTAATAAAACTAAGATATTGTATGTACTACCATAATATGTGCTATTTTAAACATTCATAACTTTTTTATGTTAATTTGTGATAAAATTGGGAACCAGTTATGTTGCCAAGTCTAAATTATTGAAATCCAATTTTTCTAAATTTTCAATGCTCAATTAAGTGAATCATTTATATTTTATTGTCTTGAACTTTTAGATTTTGATTCTTTTTGTTTCATTATTACATTTATGTCATTGTACTTTACATTTTTTATGTTTCCTAAAGTATTTTACAATAAGATAGGTAAGAGGTTAATATCTCCATATTAGTTATTATTTTAATATACTTATATGATAATAGCTAAAATGGGTGTCAACTCACGAGATTATTTTTAAAATAAAGGGCTACGTTTATTTAAATGTATAAACAAATATGATACTTATAACGTTCCTTGTTTTAATGTACTTTTCACATTAAAATAATTTGGATTTCCTTAATATTTCCCAACATGATTTTGATTGATTATGCATTCTCTAACCTCGTCCAACCACAAATATAGTCAAGATCTTAGTTATATTGGAAAACGACCCAATTTGGTATGGTTTTATCTTGGTGCATTTGATACCATTTAAACAAAAATATATAATAAAATATTAAATTATTTCTTAATTGTATCTGTCAATATATATATTTTATTTATTTAGGTCAACTATTGGCAAATTCACATAATGTATGAACCGACTGAATTTTTAAAAATATATAAGTAATACTGATAAATACAAGTAATATAATTGAATAATGAATGCTAGATGATACACTAACTGTGTATAAATCTTAAAAATAATAATGATGATATTACACTATAATACTATTGTAACCCTTGTACCCCTGCGATGAAAAACAACTAAGTGAGATTTGTATATTTTGAATGACGATTATTTCCACCTCCAGTATTTATCAGAAGAGTTGTAATCACTTTAATTTCCAATTAACAAAAAAAAGTTTTTTGATTGTGGTGATCACCATCATCAGTTGGTGTGAGAGAACTGAAAGCACTCACAATAGAGTAGGTTGAAAGGAATGAAAGGATGAAATGAGGTTAATATAGTTTTTTATAAATCAAATCTTTTTCATGCACATGATTTGAAGTTAAGGTAGGATGTTTTTGCCTGAAAACAATGTTTGATTTCACGTTTCTTCCTTTTCAAATCCATGTAATTTGAGGTGCATTTTATTGAGTTTTTCACTCTACCAATTATTTAAATTCATATCTCTAATATGCACTTATGGATGTGAATTTGTTTAAAAATATCAGTAATACAAAATAAATACTTTTAATACATATGAATGATGAATGAAGTACTAACTATGCATAAATGTTTAAAATGTTAAGATAAAGATATCTTCTATGCAGATAAGCTCTACACATTCACTGTTGTCTTCCTCCTCCTCCACTTCATCTGCTCCCCAATCCATCGAGGGGTCCAAGGTGTACCCCCTTGGCATGGCCCCATCTGTCTCTCTTGGCGCCAATCCTGATGATGAGAATCCTGATGATGAGAATCTGATGATGAGAATCGTACAAATATACTAGAAGAAAAGAGAGGGAGTAAAACATCTATGAAAAACTTGTCATCGACGTCGTGGAATTACACGGAATAATACACCAAGACAACACACGAGTATAGATATGTCATGTGATCATACAAGCATATAATAACAATGAATGAAGTATAATACTCGAGAATTTAGAATCAATATCAAAGAATATCATGTATGCAATGTGATGCATGAGTCCACCATCCTTACTCCTTTATCCTCCCAATAACTATTCGGAAATAACTAAGAGTACGGTTGCTATAACTAGTCGATTTGATCGCACCAAAATTATTCCTCACAAGGATATATGATTTGTCGTATCAAACACTTTCTGAGCATCCCTCTTATCGATCCTGATTGCAAAGAGGGGTTGTTAGAGATCGTCTAGTTTGCGTTGTGAGCACTGTCTGATCCGTCATAATACCTCATCTAGGAATACATGGGACTCGTCTCACCTGGACTCTCCCTCAAGACTTTGCTGACGAATCACTGCCATCAATGCCGTCCCTCTCAACATCTCGTGGCTCATTCGGCCCCTGTACACTTCCTTTCCACTACTTCATTTTTTACCATGGATATGCACCCTAACCGAAATTAGTAAATTATGTCTTTTAATCCATCTTTTTAACGATCTGCCAATCCTAAGACATCTCCCATCGGGAATGCTTCTAGTGGGTCCCAATCTTAACATATAAACAAAAAGAGAATAATTTTGGCACCACTGTGAACCATCACTCAATTATCTTGGACGACTCTCAAGCCAAGCCTCTTACGGTCAGACGATCTCGCTACATAGGCACAACATAATACTTCTCAACACCAGTGCGAACCATCGATGAATCATCCTGGACGACTCCTCCAGCCATGCCTCTTACGGTCAAACGATCTCGCTGCGTGGGTGTAATATCACACCCTCGGGACTCGCCTTTAACAAAGAAATTCCTTAATTTTATTACTTTCAATAATTTCATATAGTTATTTACCTTTACAACTTCTTGATGGAAAACATGCCATTAGGCTCTCGTATATATGAGAGTTATCGTTCAGACGACTTAAAAAGAAGTCATGTCTATCTGAGAGGATATTTGTAGGAATACCATACAATCAGACTATTTCTTTAATGTACAACTACGCCAGTCTCTCCAAAGAGTACTTTTTGTTGATCGGTAGAAAGTGGGCTGCCTTCGTCAATCGATCCACAATTATCCAAACAGCATCATAACCCTTCTGAGTTCATGGAAAACTGCTCACGAAGTCCATTGAAATGCTATCCCATTTCCATACAGGGATATCCAAGGGTTGAAGTTCTCCACCGGGTCGCTTGTGCTCAATTTTTGCTTTCTGGCACACTACGCAACGGGAGACATACTCCTCTACATCTTTCTTTATATCGGACCACCAAAACATCTTCTTCAGGTCTTTATACATCTTGGTAGCTCTCGGATGAATACTTGGCTTGCTTTTATGAGCTTCGTCCAAGATTTCCATTCTTAAATCGGAATCTCTTGGCACGCAGACTGGACTCTTGCATTTTAGTACTCCATCTGTTGCTACCTGAAATTTCGGGACTTTCCCTTCAGCCAACAAGACTCTCTTTTCTTGCAGTTATGGATCTGAACCTTGTAAACCCTTCAGTTGTTCCAAAAACTCATTTGTTATGATAAGCATACCTAAAATCAAACTTTTAGGTCCTACTTGAACCGTTAATTCAAATCCCTGAACTCCTCCATCAGCTTCATTTCTCTGACCATCATGGTTGAAATGGGCAAAGACTTCCTACTCAACGCATCAGCCATAATGTTAGCTTTTCCAGGGTGGTACTGGAGATCAAAATCGTAGCCCTTGAGGAATTTCATCCATCGTCTTTGTCTCATGTTCAGTTCCTTCTAGTCGACCAGGTACTTCAGACTCTTGTGGTTGTTGAAAACTTCAAATCTCACACCATACAGATGGTGTCTCCACACCTTGAGGGCAAACACGATTGTAGCTAGTTCCATATTGTGCGCTGGGAAGTTCTACTCATGTGTCTTTAACTACCTTGACGCATTAGCCACTACTTTCCTTTGTTGCATCAATACACAACCTAATCCTTGCTTCGACACGTTACAATATTCGTTGTCTGGCAAGACTAATACAGGTGATATGGTCAACCTCTCCTTCAACTCTTGAAAACTTGATTCGCACTTCGTCGTCAAAACAAAGGGCTTATCCTTCCTCGTTAGTGTAGTTAGCGGCAAGGCTAACTTTGAAAATCCTTCAATGAATTTCCTCAATTACCGTCTCCACTTTCGCAGGATCCACGGCAATTCCTCCTTTTGGAGATTACATGACCGAGAAAATTTACCGACTGTAGCCATTTCAAATCTGAATGTATCAGATTTGAATGATTTAATCCTCTAATCGTAAGTTCATAACATTTACATCTTCAAACGACTTAAAAAGAAGTCCTGTCTGTATGGAGTCCTCTCGCTCAAGTGAGAGTTGTCTCGCTCAAGCAAAGGCACATCCATTTTTGAGGCATTTGTAGCTTAAGTGAGAGTTGTCTGGCTTAAGCGAGAAAACCATCAGTTCTCTTGGTGCCTATTTTAGCTCAAGCGAGAGCTGTCTCTCCCCGAGCTAAAACGCTCGTTTTCTCTAGACACTTCTCGCTCAAGCGAGAGCTGTCTCGCTCAAGCGAGAAGAGCCTGAATATCATTTTAATTACTTTTCTCAAGGAAAATATTTCTCATTTATATCACATGTTTTTAAACCTTGAATTTAACAATTATCACATACATATCATTCCCATAATAATCATTCAAACATTATAATTCAAGAGTAAACATGGTATTTGCATATATAAACATAACATAAATTGGTATAAGAAATATTGTTGTACTTAATCCAAACAAACAGGCAATTGATTAAATACAAGCTTTCTTAATACCCAAGGCAACTCCAAACTTTTGAGGGAGTTTGGAGGTCCGGATGCATATTCGGACACCACTTTGTCACGATGTTTTCTCCCTCACACATTCGAGGTGGGGTCACCCGGGCAAGGTGGACCAGTTACTAACTCATATCACTGATATGCACTTATTTACATTGATATGCACTTATTTACATTGATCTAAGTTATCAACGGTAGGTTATTAAATAAGTTCATTAATCATTATTCATATCTGATATTCTGATACACAATTTCATTATTCTAATCCTTCATTTATATAAGCATTAAGTATTGTAGTTTTTTCCTCTTTCATTGTTAAATAAAAAATACTGTATTATACTTTTAGAGCACTCAATGGTGATTTGGAAATGAAAGTGAAAATGGCTCTCTGTTGAAAGGGTAGTCCGGTGTTTATTTTTATTTTAGTTGGGAGTATTCTCCTCTCAACAATTCGTCCTGATAACAATGTCAATTTGTTGAAAGACTAATACTCTTATTTTCGTTATGTTCCTTTTGTAAGTAAGAGAACTCGGTTTTATTCTTTGTTCGCCATCTCGGCTTTGTTGAAATAAATTCCAATGCCGATATAATGGTTTCAAGAATATTCCAGTTACAACTTACTTCTTTAATAATCATGTAATAAGTCGTTCCTTCTTTGCCTCATCTCGGCTTTGTTAGAATAAATTCTAATGCCGGTATAATAGTATCGAAGCAATTACCTATTACATAATTATTAAGTACCTTTGAATACCATCTCGATTTTGTGGAATAAATTCCAACATCGGTTTAATGGTATTCTAATATATA
>NC_032016.1:21090450-21092324 GCF_001865875.1 Lupinus angustifolius
ATGTAGTAATGAATATAAGATCTTAAAAAAGTATGCTTAACTTGGCAAATAAACTAAGTAGTACAACTACTCCAAAGTTTATTTGTTAAGTGTTTGAGACAAGTATTTTTTACTTGAAATCATTTTTTAGGTGATCAATCTAAAAAGAGCATGAAGTTTTTCTCAAACAAATAATATTAACCAAAGCACCAACTTGAATGATAAAATTCAAACTTTTGTAAATTGAAGAAGAAGTAGAAAATTACATAACCTTGTTCAAAGAAAATGTTTACGAGCATGAGCTATCCATCCAAGGATTGGATGCTTTTGAATTACAAATGAGAGTACAAAATTGATTTTTGCATCTCATTTGCCTTCTCCCTTTCTCCTCTTGAATTCTAAACTACAAATTACAAAACTTACTTGAAAATGAAAACTTTAAGCTAAGAAAGAATTCCTAAATGAGAGAATTCTACCTTCAAGTGTTTTTTGAGAGAATTTAGTGAAGAAATGCTCAATTACAATCTCTCTCAATTACAATCTCTTTTGCTCGAATGAAATGACCTCTATTTATAGGCAAAATTCCAGACCGCTGAGCTGCTGAGCTGGACCGCTCAGCAGCTGACCAAACCCTTCAGCATGGGTTTGGTCCCTTGACCAAGTAGCTTAGTCACCTCCTTGTGCATGACTCATCAAAGCTAGTTGTGGGCTATGAGACCAGCTATTGTGAGCTACTTCTGAAAAGCCTATGGTGGGCTACTTGAGGTGAGGTCATGGATGACTTCATGGTTTGCTTGATGGTTAAGTCAAGTCTGGTAAGCACTGCCCAGCACACCTGCTACCGCTTAGCTGCTTGTTCAGCAGCTTCTAACCGTGTTGACTGGGACGTGGGTTGGTGCTTGCTGATCTAGCCACGAGTCTGGTTCTTCGCTAAGCAGCTTGGTTTGACCGCAGAGCAGCTTGTTCAGCAGCTTGGCTTATGCCAAGCTCGTGTCTGACCATGTCAAGCATATTTCTGACCGTGCCAGGCCTACTCTGGTGCTAGGCTGAGCGGCTAAGCAGGACCTCTCAGCTACCTGGTTGAGCAGTTTGGTCCAGGTTAGGCAGGTGGCCAGGTTAGGCTGGTCAGCTCAGCGGGGCTTGTTCCACGCTTAGCTGCCTGGTTGAGCACCTTGGTTTTCTTGACTTTTGTTGCTTTTTGGCCATGAATTATTCTCTTCTTTTCTTCATTTTATTTCCTACAAAATACATAAAAAGGCAATACAAACACAAATATACTAAATTGTGATATTTTATACAAAAAGTATTGTTTTAAGTTGTTTTTTCTCAATTATGCTTAAGATATGTGCCATAAAAGTGTATGATTTTTAGGGATGTTTGGCATTTATCACTCTCATACGTCATGTTGTGGATGATCGATAGGTGCCATTGGATGAACGAGGTGGGGATCACCATCATCGTTGAACGTCAAACAACTTTAAAGCTCTTTAATAAAACTAAAATATTGTATTTACTACAATAATATGTGCTATTTTAAACATTTGTAACTTTTTTATATTAATTTGTGATAAAATTGGGAACCAATTATGTTGCCAAGTCTAAATTATCAATGCTCAATTAAGTAAATCATTTATATTTAATTGTTTTGAACTTTTAGATTTTGATTCTTTTTGTTTCATTATTACATTTATGTCACTGTATACTTTACATTTTTTATGTTTCCTAAAATATTTTTTAGTAAGATAGGTAAGAGGTTATTATCTCCATATCAGTTATTATTTTAATATATTTATATGATAATAGCTAAAGTGACTGTCAAATCACGAGATTATTTTTAAAATAAAGGGCTGCGTTTATTTAAGTGTATAAACAAATATTTTTTTTTTTTTTTTAAA
>NC_032016.1:21092424-21113295 GCF_001865875.1 Lupinus angustifolius
TATCCTATCCTATCCTATCCTATCCTATCCTATCCTATCCTATCCTATCCTATCCTATCCTATCCTATCCTATCTTATCCTATCCTACCCTATCCTATCCTATCCTATCATATCCTATGCTATCCTATCCTGTCCTATCCTATCCTATCCTCTTCTTTCCTCTCATGTCCTGTCCTGTCCTGTCCTGTCCTGTCCTGTCCTGTCCTGTCCTGTCCTGTCCTGTCCTGTCCTGTCTTAAAGCTCTTTAATAAAACTAAAATTGTATTCTTCTACCATAATATGTGCTATTTTAAACATTCATAACTTTTTTATGTTAATTTGTGATAAAATTGAAAACCAGTTATGTTGCCAAGTCTAAATTATTGAAATCCTATTTAACTAAATTATCAATGCTCAATTAAGTAAATCATTTATATTTTATTCTTTTGAACTTTTAGATTTTGATTCTTTTTGTTTCACTATTACATTTATGTCATTGTACTTTACATTTTTTATGTTTCCTAAAGTCTTTTACAATCAGATAGGTAAGAGGTTAATATCTCCATATCAGTTATTATTTTAATATACTTATATGATAATAGCTAAAATGACTGTCAACTCACGAGATTATTTTTAAAATAAAGTGATGTGTTTATTTAAGTGTATAAACAAATATGATACGTATAACTTTCTCTGTTTTATTGTACTTTTCATATTAAAATAAATTAGTTCTCCTTAATATTTCCCAACATGATTTTGATTGATTATGCATTCTCTAACCTCGTCCAACCACAAATATAGTAAAGGTCTTAGTTATATTCGAAAGATGACCCAATTTGGTATGGTTTTCTCTTGGTGCATTTGATACCATTTAAACAAAAATATATAATAAAATATTAAATTATTTCTTAATTATATCTGTCAAAAATTTTATTTATTTATTTAGGTCAACTATTGGCAAATTCACATAATGTATAACCCGACAGAATTTTTTTTAAAATATAAATAATACCGATAAATACAATTAATATAAATGAATGATGAATGCTGGATAATGTACTATCTGTGTATAAATCTTAAAAATAATAAGAATGATATTACACTATAATACTATCGTAACCCTTGTACCCCTGCGAAGAAAAACAACTATGTGAGATTTGTATATTTTGAATGACATTTATTTCCACCTCCAGTATTCATCAGAAAAGTAGTAATCACTTTAATTTCCAATTAACATAGAAACTTTTTTGCTTCTGTATATTCTTAAATCAAGAGACTAAATCCTTGAACAATTGGTGTGAGAGAAGTGAAAACACTGACAGTAGAGTAGGGTGAAAGGAATGAAAGGATGAAACGAGGTTAATATAGTTTTTTATAAATCAAATCCTTTTCATGCACATGATTTGATGTTTAATTTCACGTTTCTCCCTTTTCAAATCCATGTAATTTTAGGTGCATTTTATTGTGTTTTTCATTCTACCAATTATTTAAATTCATATCTCTAATATGCACTTATGGATGTGAATTTGTTTAAAAATATCAGTAATACAAAATAAATACTTTTAATACAAATGAATGATGAATGAAGTACTAACTATGCATAATTGTTTAAAATGATAAGATAAAGATATTACACTACAACATTAACGTAACACATGTACCTATGCGATGAAAAATAACTAAGTGTTATTTGTATTTTTTGGATGATATTTATTTTTCACCTCCATAATTCATTAGAAAAGTAAGAATATTTATTTTTATCTTTGTTGTATTCTCAACTCACGAGACTAAATTCCTGAACAATTATTGTGAGAGATACGAAAGCACTAAGATTAGAGTGGGGAGAAGGATTCAAAAGATCAAATGAGGTTAGCTTAGTATTTTATAAATCAAATCCTTTTTCATTCACATGATTTGAAGTTAAGGTAGGATGTTTTTACCTAAAAACGCTGTTTGATTTCATGTTTCTTCCTTTTGAAATCATTGTAATTTGAGGTGTATTTTATTGTGTTTTTTACTTTACCAATTATTGAAGTTCATATCACTGATATGCACTTATTTACATTGATCTAAGTTATCAACGGTAGGTTATTAAATAAGTTCATTTCTCATTATTCATATTTGATATTCTGATACACAATTCCATTATTCTAATCCTTCTTTGATATAAGCGTTAAGTATTGTAGTTTATTCCTCTTTCATTGTTAAATAAAAAACACTTTATTGTACTTTTAGAGCACTCAATGTTGATTTGGAAATGAAAGTGAAAATGGGTCTCATACGTCATGTTGTGGATGATTGACAGATGCCATCGGATGAACGAGGTGGGGATCACCATCATCGTGAACGTCAAACAACTTTAAAGCTCTTTAATAAAACTAAAATTGTATTCTTCTACCATAATATGTGCTATTTTAAACATTCATAACTTTTTTATGTTAATTTGTGATAAAATTGAAAACCAGTTATGTTGCCAAGTCTAAATTATTGAAATCCTATTTAACTAAATTATCAATGCTCAATTAAGTAAATCATTTATATTTTATTCTTTTGAACTTTTAGATTTTGATTCTTTTTGTTTCACTATTACATTTATGTCATTGTACTTTACATTTTTTATGTTTCCTAAAGTCTTTTACAATCAGATAGGTAAGAGGTTAATATCTCCATATCAGTTATTATTTTAATATACTTATATGATAATAGCTAAAATGACTGTCAACTCACGAGATTATTTTTAAAATAAAGTGATGTGTTTATTTAAGTGTATAAACAAATATGATACGTATAACTTTCTCTGTTTTATTGTACTTTTCATATTAAAATAAATTAGTTCTCCTTAATATTTCCCAACATGATTTTGATTGATTATGCATTCTCTAACCTCGTCCAACCACAAATATAGTCAAGATCTTAGTTATATTCGAAAGACGACCCAATTTGGTATGGTTTTCTCTTGGTGCATTTGATACCATTTAAACAAAAATATATAATAAAATATTAAATTATTTCTTAATTGTATTTGTCAAAATTTTTATTTATTTATTTAGGTCAACTATTGGCAAATTCACATAATGTAAGACCGACTGAATATTTTAAAAATATAAATATTACTGATAAATACAAGTAAGATAAATGAATGATAAATGTTGGATGATGTATTATCTGTGTATAAATCTTAAAAATAATAAGAATGATATTACACTATAATACTATTGTAACCTTTGTACCCCTGCAATGAAAAACAACAAAGTTAGATTTGTATATTTTGAATGACGTTTATTTCCACCTCCAATATTCATCAGAAAAGTGGAAATCACTTTAATTTCCAATTAACAAAAAAAAGTTTTTGCTTATGTATATTCTTAACTCGAGAGACTAAATCCTTGAACAGTTGGTGTGAGAGAAATGAAAGCACTGATAGTAGAGTAGGGTGAAAGGAATGAAAGGATGAAACGAGATTAATATAGTTTTTTATAAATCAAATCCTTTTCATGCACATGATTTGAAGTTAAGGTAGGATCTTTTTGCCTAAAAACAATGTTTGATTTCACGTTTCTTCCTTTTCAAATCCATGTAATTTGAGGTGCATTTTATTGTGTTTTTCACTCTACGAATTATTTAAATTCATATCTCTAATATGCACTTATGGATATGAATTTGTTTAAAAATATCAGTAATACAAAATAAATACTTGTAATACAAATGAATGATGAATGAAGTACTAACTATACATAATTGTTTAAAATGATAAGATAAAGATATTACACTACAACATTAACATAACACATGTACCTACGCTATGAAAAATAACTAAGTGTGATTTGTATTTTTTGGATGATATTTATTTTTCACCTCCATAATTCACTAGAAAATTAAGAATATTTATTTTTATCTTTTTTGTATTCTCAACTCGCGAGACTAAATTTCTGAACAATTATTATGAGAGATATGAAAGCACTAAGATTAGAGTCGGGAGAAAGGATTCAAAGGATCAAATGAGGTTAGTTTAGTATTTTATAAATCAAATCCTTTTTCATTCACATGATTTGAATTTAAGGTAGGATGTTTCTACCTAAAAACGATTTTTGATTTCATGTTTCTTCCTTTTAAAATCGTTGTAATTTGAGGTGCATTTTATTGTTTTTTTTACTTTACCAACTATTGAAGTTCATATCACTGCTATGCACTTATTTACATCGATCTAAGTTATCAATGGTAGGTTGTTAAATAAGTTCATTTCTCATTATTCATATCTGATATTCTGATACACAATTCCATTATTCTAATCATTCATTTATATAAACATTAAGTATTGTAGTCTTTTCCTCTTTCATTGTTAAATAAAAAACACTTTATTATACTTTTAGAGCACTCAATGTTGATTTGGAAATGAAAGTGAAAGTGGCTGTCATACATCACGTTGTGGATGATCAACAGGTGCCATCGGATGAACGAGGTGGGGATCACCATCATCATGAACGACAAACAACTTTAAAGCTCTTTAATAAAACTAAAATGTTGTATTTACTACCATAATATGTGCTATTTTAAACATTCATAACTTTTTTATGTTAATTTGTGATAAAATTGGGAACCAGTTAGGTTGCCAACTCTAAATTACTGAAATCCTATTTTTCTAAATTATCAATGCTCAATTAAGTAAATCATTTATATTTTATTCTTTTGAACTTTTAGATTTTGGTTCTTTTTGTTTCATTATTACATTTATGTCATTGTACTTTACATTTTTTATGTTTCCTAGAGTATTATACAATAAGATAGCTAAGAGGTTAATATCTCCATATCAGTTATTATTTTAATATACTTATATGATAATAGCTAAACTGACTGTCAACTGACGAGATTATTTTTAAAATAAAGTGTTGCGTTTATTTAAGTGTATAAACAAATATGATACTTATAACGTTCCTTGTTTTAATGTACTTTTTATATTAAAATAAATTGGTTTTCCTTAATATTTCCGAACATGATTTTGATGGATTATGCATTCTCTAACCTCGTCCAACCACAAATATAGTCAAGATCTTAGTTATATTCAAAAGACGACCTAATTTGGTATGGTTTTCTCTTGGTACATTTGATACCATTTAAACAAAAATATATAATAAAATATTAAATTATTTCTTAATTGTATCTGTCAATATTTTTTTTATTAATTAGGTCAACTATTGGCAAATTCACATAATGTATGACCCAACTGAATTTTTATTAAAATATAAATAATACTGATAAAGACAAGTAATATAAATGAATGACGAATGATAGATGATACACTAATTGTGTATAAATCTTGAAAATAGTAAGAATGACATTACACTATAATACTATTGTAACCCTTGTACCCCTGCGATGAAAAATAACAAAGTTAGATTTGTATATTTTGAATGACGTTTATTTCCACCTCCAGTATTCATCAGAAAAGTGGAAATCACTTTAATTTCCAATTAACAAAAAAACTTTTTTGTTTATGTATATTCTTAACTCGAGAGACTAAATCCTTGAACAGTTGGTGTGAGAGAAGTGAAAGCACTAACAGTAGAGTAGGGAGAAAGGAATGAAAGGATGAAACGAGGTTAATATAGTTTTTTATAAATCAAATCCTTTTCATGCACATGATTTGAAGTTAAGATAGGATGTTTTTTTTCCTGAAAACGATGTTTGATTTCACGTTTCTTCCTTTTAGAATCATTGTAATTTGAGGTGCATTTTATTGTGTTTTTTAATTTACCAACTATTGAAGTTCATATCACTGATATGCACTTATTTACATTGATCTAAGTTATCAACAGTAGGTTATTAAATAAGTTCATTTCTCTTTATTCATATCTGATATTCTGATATAGAATTCCATTATTCTAATCCTTCATTTATATAAGCATTAAGTATTGTAGTTTGTCGTCTTTCATTGTTAAATCAAAAACACTTTATTATACTTTTAGAGCACTTAATGTTGATTTGGAAATAAAAGTGAATATGGGTCTCATACGTCATGTTGTGGATGATCGACCGGTGCCATCGGATGAACGAGGTGGGGATCACCATCATCGTGAACGTCAAACAACTTTAAAGCTCTTTAATAAAACTAAAATATTATATTTACTAACATGATATGTGCTATTTTTAACATTCATAACTTTTTTATGTTAATTTGTGATAAAATTGGGAACTAGTTATGTTTCCAAGTCTAAATTATTGAAATCCTATTTTTCTAAATTATCAATGCTCAATTAAGTAAATCATTTATATTTTATTGTTTTGAACTTTTAGATTTTGATTCTTTTTGTTTCATTATTACATTTATGTCATTGTACTTTACATTTTTTATGTTTCCTCAAGTATTTTACAATAAGATAGGTAAGAGGTTAATATCTCCATATCAGTTATTATTTTAATATACTGATATGATAATAGCTAATATGAATGTCATGGGATTATTTTAAAAATAAAGTGTTGCTTTTATTTAAGTGTATAAACAAATATGGTACTTATAACATTCCTTGTTTTAATGTGTTTTTCATATTAAAATAAATTGGTTTTCTTTAATATTGCCCAACATGATTTTGATTGATTAGGCATTCTCTAACCTTGTCCAACCAAAAATATAGTCAAGATCTTAGTTATATTCGAAAGACGACCCAATTTGGTATGGTTTTCTCTTGGTGCATTTGATATCATTTAAACAAAAATATATAATAAAATATTAAATTATTTCTTAATTGTATCTGTCAATATTTGTTTTTATTTATTTAGGTCAACTAGTGGCAAATTCACATAATGTATGACCCGAATGAATTTTTTAAAAATATAAATAATACTAATAAATACAAGTAATATAAATGAATGATGAATGCTGGATGATGTACTATCTGTGTATAAATCTTAAAAACAATAAGAATGATATTACACTATAATACTATTGTAACCCTTGTACCCCTGTGATGAAAAACAACTAAGTGAGATTTGTAGATTTTGAATGACATTTATTTCCACCTCCAGTAATCATCAGAAAAGTAGAAATCACTTTAATTTCAATTTAGGAATAAAACATTTTTGCTTATTTATATTCTCAACTCGAAAGTTTAAATCCTTGAAAATTTGTAGTGAGAGAAGTGAAAGCACTAATAGTAGAGTATGGAGAAAGGAACGAAAGGATGAAACGAGGTTAGATTAGTTTTTTACAAATCAGATCCTTTTTCAATCACATGATTTGAAGTTAAGGTAGGACGTTTTTGCATGAAAGCGATGTTTGTTTTCATGTTTCTTTCTTTTCAAATCCATGTAATTTTAGGTGTTTTTTGTTGTGATTTTTACTTTACCAACTATTGAAGTTCATATCACTGATATGCACTGAATTATATTCATTTAAATTATCAATGATAGGTTATTAAATAAGTTCTTTTTACATGCTTTATTTATGATATTCTGATACACAATTTAATTATTTTAATCCTTCATTTGTATAAGGTAAAGGAATTGTAGTTTTTCCTCTTTCAGTGTTAATTAAAACAAACTTCATTATACTTTTAGACCACTCGATGTTGATTGGGAAATGAAAGTGAAAATGGATCTCATAGGTCATTTTTGTGCCTGGTCGAGAGTTGCCATGAGATGAACTGGGCGGGGATCACCATCATCATGAATGTCAAACAAAATTAAAGATCTTCAATAAAACTAAAATGTTGTATTTATTACCATAATATGTGCTATTTAAACTTCCATAATTTTTTATGTTCATTTGTGGTAAAATGAGAGACCAATTATGTTGTCAAGTCGTAATTATTGAAATCTTATGTTTTTTCTAAATTATCAATGCTCAATTAACTAAATCAATGCTCAATTGATATAGTCAAGATCTTAGCCATATTTAAATGAAGAACTAACTTGGTCTAGTTTTCTCTTGGTGCATTTGGTACCATTTAAACTAAAATATATAATAAATTGTTAAAGAATTTCTTCGTTTTTTCTCTCAATATTAATTTTTTTATTTACACATGTCAACTAGTGGCAACTTCACATAATGTATGACCCGAATGAATTTTCAAAAATATAAGTGATAAAAATAAAGACAAGTAATAGAAATGAATGATGAATAATGTACTAACTGTGTATAAATGTTGAAAATGATAAAATTGATATAACACTATAATATTTTTGTAACCCTTGTACCCATGTGATGAAAAACAACTCATTGTGATTGTATTTTTTGGACGATATTTATTTTCACCTTCAGAACTCATCAGAATAGTGGAAATTCATTTAATTTCTATTTAAGAATATAACTTTATTTGCTTTGTTATATTCTCAACTCGAGAGGCTGAATCCCGAAATTGTTGTTATGAGAGAAGTGAAAGCACTAAGAGTAGAATGAGGAGAAAGGAAACAAAGGATGAAACAAGGTTAGTTTATTTTTTTTAATCAAATCATTTTCCATTCGCATAATTTAAAGTTAAGGTAGGATGTTTTTGCATGATAGTAATGATTGTTTTCATGTTTCTTCCTTTTCAAATCCATGTAATTTGAGGTGCATTTTATTGTGTTTTTTACTTTATAAATTATTCAAGTTCATATCTCTAATATGCACTTAATTACATAAGTTATCAATGGTAGGTTATTAAATAATTTCTTTTCAAATGCTTTATTTATGATATTCTGATACACAATTTCATTAGTCTAATCCTTCATTTGTATAAGCTTAAAGAATTGTAGTTTTTTCCTCTGTCAGTGTTAAATAAAAATACATTATTATACTTTTAGACCACTTGATGTTGATTTGGAAATGAAAGTGAAAATGGATCTCATAGGTCATTTTTGTGGTTGATCAAGAGTTGTCATCGGATGAACGGGGTGGGGATCACCATCATCGTGAATATCAAACAACTTTAAAACTCTTCAATAAAACTAAAATGTTGTATTTACTACCATAACATGTATTATTTTAAACATTCATATTTGTGGTAAAATGGGACACCAATTATGTTTCAAGTCTAAATTATTGAAATCCCATTTTTCTAAATTATCAATACTCAATTAACTAAATCATTTATAGTTACTTGTCAACTAGTGGCAATTTCACATAATTATGATCCCATTGAATTATTTTTAAATATAAGTAATATAAATAATACAAATGAAAGATGATTGATGTAATAACTGTTTATAACTATTAAAAATGACAAGATATTTTACACTATAACATTATTGTAACACCAATACCTAGGCGATGAAAAACAACTAAGTGTAATTTGTATTTTTTGGATGACATTTATTTTTTACCTTCATAAATCATTAGAAAAGTGGAAATTCATTTAATTTCCATTTAAGAATATAACTTTTTCGCTTTGTTATATTCTCATCTCGAGAGACTGAATCCTTGAATACTTACAATGAGAGAAGTAAAATCACTAAGAGTAGTATGGGGAGAAAGGAATCAAAGGATGAAAGGAGGTTAGTTTAATTTTTTTATAAATCAAATCCTTGTTCAATCACATTATTTGAAGTTAAGGTAGGATGTTTTAGCATGAAAGCGATGTTTGATTTCATGTTTCTTTCTTTTCAAATCCATGTAATTTGAGGTGCATTTTTATTGTGTATTTTACTTTACCAATTATTGAAGTTCATATCACTGAAATGCAATTAATTACATTCATCTAAGTTATCAATGGTAGGTTATTAAATAAATTATTTTCCCATGTTTTATTTCTAATATACTGATACCCAATTTCATTATTCTAATCCTTCGTGTTTATAAGCTTAAAGAATTGTGGTTTTTTCCTCTTTCATTTTTAAATTATGGAGGTGATATGAAAGAGGACTACAATAATTGTAGTTTTGTCCTCTTTAACAATGAAAGAGGACAAAACTACAATTATTTAAGCATATATAAATAAAGTATTAGAATAATGAAATTGCGTATCAGAATATCAGAAATAAAGAATGGGAAAAGAACTTATTTAATAACCTACCATTGATAACGAAGGTGAACGTAATTAAGTGCATATAAGTGATATGAACATCAATATATGGTAAAGTAAAAATCACAATAAAATACATCTGAAATTACATGAATTTGAAAAGGAAGAAACATGAAATCAAACATCACTTTCAGACAAAAACATCCTACCTTAAATTCAAATCATGTGAATGAAAAAGGATTTGATTTATATAAAACTAAACTAACCTTGTTTCATCCTTTGATTCCTTTCTCCTAACTCTACACACAGTGCTTTCACTTCTCTCAAAACAATTGTTCAGGGAATCAGTCTCTCGAGTTGAGAATATAACAAAGCGAAAACGTTATATTCTTAAATGGAAATTAAATGTATTTCCACTTTTTTATTGAATTATCGAGGTGAAAAATAAATGTCATCCAAAAAATACAAATCACTCTTAGTTGTTTTCCATCACCTAGGTACAAGTGTTACAATAATGTTACAGCGTAATATAAATCTTCTCATTTTTTAACATATATACACAGTTAGTACATCATTCCTCGTTTATTTGTATTACTTGTTTAACTTGTATTACTTATATTTTAAAAAAGATCAGTCAGATCATACATTATATGAAGTTGCCACTAGTTGACACATATATAAATGAAAAAATTAATATTGAGAGGAAAAAACTAAGAATTTATTTAATATTTTATTATAGATTTTTGTTTAAATGGTACCTATTTCACCAAGAGCAAACCAGACGAAATTGAGCCCTCTTTCAAGTATATCTAAGATCTTGATTGTATTTGTGGTTGGACGAGGTTAGAGCATGCAAAATCAAAGATTAAGGAAAATCTGTTTTTTTTAATATGAAAACTACATTAAAACAAGGATGTTATAAGTATCAATTTTGTTTATACACTTAATTAAATTCAGCATTTTATTTTAATCATAATCTAGTGAGTTGAAAGTCATTTTAGCTAATATAATATAAATATATTAAAATAATAATTGATCTAGAGATATTAGCCTCTAATCAATCTCACAGTAAAATACTTTAGGAAACAAATAAATGTAAAATACAATGACAAACATGTAATAATGCAAAATAGAGACTAAAAATCTAAAAGTTTAAAACAATTAACAATAAATGATTTACTTGATTCAGCATTGGTAATTTATAAATATAGGATTTCAATAATTTAAACTTGGTAACATATTTGGTGTCCTATAGTACAACAAATTAACATAAAAATTATGAAAGTTTAAAATAGCACATATAATGGTAGTAAATATAATATTTTAATTTTATTGGAGATCTTTAAAGTTGTTTGACGATGTTCACAATGATGACGATCCACACTCCGTTCATCAGATGGCACCTCTCGATAAGCCACAAAATGACCTATGAGATCCATTATCATTTTCATTTCTAAATCAACATCTAGTGGTCTAAAAATATAATGAAATGTTTTTTATTTGGCAATGAAAGAGGAAGATCCAAAAATTCTTTAAGCATATATAAACAAAGGATTAGAATAATGAAATTGTGTATCAGAATATCAGAAATAAAGCATGGGAAAAGAATTTATTTAATCACCTACCATTGATTACTTAGATGAATGTAATTAATTTCATATTAGTGATATGAAGTTCAATAATTATTAAAGTAAAAAACACAAAAAAATGGACCTTAAATTACATGGATTTGAAAGGAAGAAACATGAAATCAAACATCGCTTTCATGCAAAAACATTCTACCTTAACTTCAAATCATGTGAATGAACAAGGATTGGATTTATAAACAACTAAACTAACCTTGTTCCGTCCTTGGATTCCTTTTTCCCCATTCTACTCTCAGCGCTTTCACTTCATTCACAGCAATTGTTTAGGGATTCAGTCTCTCAAGATGGGAATATAAAAAATCAATAAAGTTATATTCTTAAATGCAAATTAAATGAATTTCCACTTTTCTAATGAATTATAGAGGTGAAAAATAAATGTCATCCAAAAAATACAAATCACTCTAAGTTGTTTTTCATCGCCAAAGTACAGGTGTTACAATAATGCTATAGTGTAATATATTTCTTGTCATGTTAATCATTTGTAGACAGTTAGTACATTATTCATTATTCATTTGTATTACTTTTATTTATATGTATTATTTATATTTTAATAAAATTCATTTGGGTCATACATTATGTGAAGTTGCCCTTAGTTGACATATATAAATAAAACAATTAATATTGAGAGAAAAAACTAAGAAATTATTTAATATCTTAATATATATTTTTGTTTAAATGGTACCAATTACACCAAGAGCAAACCAGATTAAAATGGGCCCTCTTTTAAATATGGTTAAGATATTGACTGTATTTGAGGTTCGATGAGGTTAGAGCGTGCATAATCAATCAAAATCAGGTTGGTAAAGATTTAGAAAAATCGATTGTTTTAATATGAAAACTACAATAAAATAAGGAAAGTTATAAGTATCATATTTGTTTATGCACTTCAGTAAACGCAACAATTTATTGTAATCATAATCTCGTGAGTTGAAAGTCATTTTAGATATTATCACATAAATAAGTTAAAATAATAATTGATCTGGTGATTTTAGCCTCTTACCTTTCAGACAGTAAAGTACTTTAGGAAGCAGAAAAAATCTAAAACACAATGACAAAAATGTAATAATGCAAAAATATATATTCAAAATCTAAATGTTCAAAACAATTAAATATAAATGATTTAATTTAGTTAGTGAGCATTGATAATTTAGATAAATAGGATTTCAACAATTTAGAATTCGCAACATAATTGGTGTCCTATTTTACCATAAATTTATATCAAAACATTTACGAAAGCTTATCATATCGCACCTTTCGATCAACCACCAAATGACCTATGAGATCCATTTTCACTTTCATTTCCAAATCAACATTGAGTGGTCTAAAAGTATAAAGCATGTGGAAATAACTTATACAAAGTAACACCCCATTTTTCTAACTTAGAAATTGGGATATTATTTTAAAAATATGATAAAAATTTATAGAAAATTAAAGGCAACATGTTAGAAAATCAAAGTGAATTTAAAATTCTTTTTCATTAACATGTTCAAGATGCAGAAATATTCAATATTATGATTACCCAAAAACGAGGTATCACATTCAACCTCAAAACCATGAATTATATAATTCTCTATTTTTAAGTATGTAGCTTTACAAAATCATTAATTTAATGTTAACATGATGTTTCGAAAAGACATCATGTAGGAAAAAGAATCAATCTTAAGTATTTTTCATAAAATATAACTTATACATAATTTAGTTCAAAAGACCAATGGTGTTCCTAAATCAGAGCCAATAATCTCAATATAAACAAGATACTTAACTATACATCTGCTAAATTATTTTTGTCTGTATTTCCATCAATTAATATCCATAGAGAAACTGCAACAAACTTGTTCATACACATACTATTTGTAACGCCCCGAAAATCATTTCATAATTACTATATTTAATCTCTTCGAAAAATGGGTAAAAAAAGTTTTTCTTTTATGTAACATATAACTTACAAATCATTTTTTCCATTTTATATATTCTCTTTCAAGACGTCACATTTTCAAACCTTTGTGGAAATAATTTCTTAATACTTAAAATGTAATTAAACGAAACACAATTCTTTTCTGAATACTTCTCATTCATAAAATTCTTGAATAAATACAGAATTGTTTACAGGGCGAAAACTAAATCATCGCCACAAATAAAAAAACTGAAAATACAAAGAAAATAATGTCGGGGCATTGACATTACAGAAAGTACCTCACATAGGTTCTTATCACAACAAAACAAAAGAGAAACCTCCTAAACCGAAGGTGCACTTGAAGCCTCGCTAGGGTCTTCCTCCACCTCCGAGTCAGAAGAGATCTCAATTACCTCAACTGAATCTTCTATGCAGATAAACTCTACACAGTCATTGTTGTCTTCCTCCTCCTCCACATCATATGCTCCCCAATCCATCAAGGGGTCCGAGGTGTACCCCCTTGGCATGGTCCCGTCTGTCTCTCTTGGCGTCGATCCTGATGATTAGAATCTTGTTTGAGGTATACCCCCTTGGCATGCCCCCGTTTGTCTCTTGGCGTCAATCCTGAACATGCGTACAAATATACTATAAGAAAAGAGAGGGAGTAAAACATCTATGAAAAAGTTGTCATCGACGTCGTGGAATTACACGGAATAATACACCAAGACAACACACGAGTACAGATATATCATGTGATCATACAAGCATATAATAACAATGGATGAAGTATAAAACTCGAGAATTTAGAATTATTATCAAAGAATATCATGTATGAAATGTGATGCATGAGTCCACCATGCTTACTCCTTTATCCTCCCAATAACTATTCGAAAATAACCGAGTACAGTTCCCAGAACAAGTCAATTTGATCGTACCAAAATTATTCCTCGCAAGGATATATGATTTGTCGCATCAAACACTTTCTGAGCATCCCTCTTATCGATCCTGATTGCAAAGAGGGGTTGTTATAGATTGTCTAGTTTGCACTGTGAGCATTGTCCGATCTGAAAGAATACCTCATCCAGAAATACATGGGAATCGTCTCACCTGGACTCTCCCTCAATACTTTGTTGACGAATCACCGTCGTCGCTCTCAACATCTCGTGGCTCATTCATCTCCCGTACACTTCCTCTCCACTACTTCATTTTTTACCATGGATATGCACCCTAACCGAAATTAGCAAATTATGTCTTTTAATCCATCTTTTCTAACGATCTGCCAATCCTAAGACATCTCCCATCGGGAATGCTTCTAGTGGGTCCCGATCTTAACATATAAACAAAAAGAGAATAATTTCGGTACCACTTTGAACCATTGCTGAATTATCTTGGACGGCTCTCAAGCCAAGCCTCTTACGATCAGATAATCTCGCTACATAGGCACAACATAATACTTCTCAACACCAGTGCGAACCATCACTGAATCATCCTGAACGCCTCCTCTAGCCAAGCCTCTTACGGTCAAACGATCTCGCTGTGTGGGCATAATATCACACCCTCGGGCCTCGCCTTTAACAAAGAAATTCCTTAATTTTATTACTTTCAATAATTTCATATAGTTATTTACCTTTACAACTTCTTGATGGCAAACATGCCATTAGGCTCTCGTATATATGAGAGTTATCGTTCAGACGACTTAAAAAGAAGTCATGACTATATGGAGCCCCTCTCTCTCAAGCGAGAGCTGTCTGGCTCAAGCGAGGGCACATCCATTTTTGAGGCATTTGTGGCTTAAGCGAGAGTTGTCTCACTTAAGCGAGAAAACAGTCAGTTCTCTTGGTGCTTATTTTAGCTCAAGCGAGAGCTGTCTCGCCCCAAGCTAAAACACTCGTTTTCTCTAGACACTTCTCACTCAAGCGAGAGCTATCTCGCTCAAGCAAGAAGAGCCTGGATATCATTTTTTGGAATTCAATTCCGAGTTACGGAACTCAAAAACTGGGCGAAAACTCGATAAAACGACCTGAAGTCGTCTTAGAAACTTTTCTTCTCCAAAAATCACGTCTGTATGGAGCCCTCTCAGTTATCGTTCAGACGACTTAAAAAGAAGTCATGTCTGTATGGAGCCCTCTCGCTCAAGCGAGAGCTGTCTCGCTCAAGCGAGGGCACATCCATTTTTGAGGCATTTGTGGCTTAAGCGAGAAAACAGTCAGTTCTCTTGGTGCTTACTTTAGCTCAAGCGAGAGCTGTCTCGCCCCAAGCTAAAATACTCGTTTTCTCTAGACACTCCTCGCTCAAGCAAAAAGAGTGTGAATATCATTTTACGGAATTCAATTTTGAGTTACGGAACTCAGAAAGTGGGCGAAAACTCGATAAAACAACCCGAAGTCGTCTCGGAAACTTTTCTTCTCCAAAAATCTTGAAAAAATAGGGCAAGCAAGAAAATCATAATACAAGACTAAAAGTCAAGTGAGGTTTAGCCTAAAACATTACTGATTAATTTCTATTATTAATCCATTAATATTAATTACTTAATTCAAAGTGCTCTGAAAAACACGGTGTTACAATCCTCCCCAACTTATAAATTTTTCGTCCTCGAAAATTAATCATACCTTCTAAGAAAGCAGATAGGGGAATGATTCCTTCATGCCACTTTCAACCTCCCAAGTAGCATCTTCTCCATTCGTTTGGCTCCAAATTACCTTAACTAAGGCGATTTCTTTGCCTCGTAGAGTCTTCACACTCCGATCGGCAATTCTCAACGGAAAGTCTCGAAAGTGAGATTATCCTTTAACTGAATTGAGTCATGTTCAATAACATACGATGGGTCACTTATGTATTTTCTGAGTTGCGACACATGTAAGACATTATGTAGGTTTAACAGCAAAGGTGGCAAGGCTATTTGATAAGCTACTGGTCCAATTTTTTTAATGATTTTGTTATGGTCTTATGAACCTAGGGGTAAGCTTACGGGATTTCAGGATTTTGCCAATGCCAGTTGTTGGAACCACCCTCATAAATACATTATCTCCTTCTTCAAAACTCATGGCGGCCCTTCTTCTGTCATAATAACTCTTCTGTCTACTTTGTGTCGTCTTCATGTTTTCCCTTATCATCCTTATTTTCCCCGCTGTCTATTGAACTACATCGGGTCCTAATACTAGATTCTCTCCTGCCTCAAACCAACATCGGGGTGTTCTACACTTTCTGCCATAAAGAGCTTCATATGGCGCCATGTCGATACTAGAGTGAAAACTATTATTGTAGGTGAACTCGATTAAATGTAGATGGTCAGCCCCACTTCCTAAAGTCTCCAATACGTAGGCTTTAAGAAGATCCTCCAATGATTGGACAGTCCTTTCCGATTGACAATCAGTCTGCGGATGGTAGGCTGAACTCATACTCAACTTGGTTCCCAAAGCTATTTGTAAACCATTCCAAAACTTCAAGGTGAAGCGCGGGTCTCTATCCGAGAGGATATTTGTAGAAATATCATACAATCAGACTATTTCTTTAATGTACAACTCCGCCAGTCACTTCAAAGAGTACATTATGTTGATTGGTAGAAAGTGGGTCGCCTTCGTCAATCGATCCACAATTACCCAAACAGCATCATAACCCTTCTGAGTTCGTGGAAAACCAATCACGAAGTCCATTGAAATCTTATCCCATTTACATACAGGGATATCCAAGGGTTGAAGTTCTCCATAGGGTCGCTTGTGCTCAAATTTTGCTTTCTGACACACTAAGCAGCGGGAGAAATACTCCTCTACATCTTTCTTCATATCGGACCACCAAAACATCTTCTTCAGGTCTTTATACATCTTGGTAGCTCTCGGATGAATACTTAGCTTGCTTTTAAGAGCTTCGTCCAAGATTTCCATTCTTAAATTGGGATCTCTTGGCACGCAGACTCGATTCTTGCATTTTAGTACTCCATCGGTTGCTATCTGAAATTCCGGGACTTTCCCTTCAGCCAACAAGACTCTCTTTTCTTCTAGTTCTGGATCCGAACCTTGTAAACCCTCCAGTTGTTCCAAAAACTCATTTGTTAGGGTAAGCATACCTAAAATCAAACTTTTAGCTCCTACTTGAACCGCTAAATTCAAATCCCTGAACTCCTCCATCAGCTTCATTTCTCTGACCATCATGATTGAAATGTGCAAAGACTTCCTACTCAAAATCGTAGTCCTTGAGGAATTCCATCTATCGTCTTTGTCTCATGTTCAGTTCCTTCTAGTCGAACAGGTACTTCAGACTCTTGTGGTCGCTGAAAACTTCAAATCTGACACCATACAGATAGTGTCTCCATACCTTGAGGGCAAACACGATTGTAGCTAGTTCCATATCGTGTGTTGGGTAGTTCTGCTCATGTGTCTTTAACTGCCTTGACACATAAGTCACTACTTTCTTTTGTTGCATCAACATGCAACCTAATCCTTGCTTCGACACGTTACAATATTCGTTGTAGTTTTCATTGGGATCTAGCAAGACTAATACAGGTGATATGGTCAACCTCTCCTTCAACTCTTGAAAACTTGATTCGTTCTTCGTCGTCCAAACAAAGGGTTTATCCTTCCTTGTTAGTGTAGTTAGCGGCAAGGCTAACTTTGAAAATCCTTCAATGAATTTCCTGTAGTACCCTGTGTTGATAGCGTATCTCGATGTATTTATTTTAGTTGGGAGTTTTCTCCTCTCAACAAATCATCCTGACAGCAGTGTCAATTTGTAGAAAGATTTATACTCTCATTTTTGTTATGTTCCTTTTGTAAGTAAGAGAACTCGGTTTTATTTTTTCTTCTTTATTTTTATCATCTAATCTTTCTTTTTGTTTTTCAACTCCACCAACTATCTTTCCACTTCGAGTTGTAACACTTTCACAAAATTCTGACTTGACTAGATACGTTTTTGTCAAGCTCTTGAATTGTTCTTCTATTTTTGTGAGAGCATCCTTGGTGTTTTGTTGATGATTGATAGTGGTTTGTATGAATTGGTCAATAATTTTCTCCAATTTGTCATGGTAAGTAGGAGTTGATTAGAAAGCATAGACATTTTGATTGTTTGCACAATTATTGCACCAAGAACTTGCTTTATTGGTTTGCCTTATTTGTTCAGGAAGATCTTGAATTTTTTTCTGAACCGTATTGAGCTTGGATTGAAATTCTCTAAGGAATTGCTCAACTTCTTGTTGCAGATCAACATGTTGGTCCATATCTAAAATTTTGAGATCAAAATGAATCGTTTTGTCTATTTCCAAAAATAAAGGAGATTAGTATGTAAAGAAGTCATAATGTATATTTTTGCAGCAATTAAAATATACATATTTACTAATCCTTATTTTTGTAGAAAGTAAAAAGGAAATAATTTGTACAAAAGAAAAATAAGTTTATGCACAATTAATTGATTAATGACACATAAATATGAAATGTTTTACTATTAAAGCAATTCCCCGGCAACGACGCCAATTTGTTGAAAGCGTCTCTCAGTGTATTTATTTTAGTTGGGAGTTTTCTCCTCTCAACAAATCGTCCTGACAGTAGTGTCAATTTGTTGAAAGATTAATACTCTCATTTTCGCCTTGTTCAAAAGAAAATGTTTAGGAGCATGAGCTATCCATCCAAGGATTGGATGCTTTTGAGTTCCAAATGAGAGTACAAAATTGATTTTTGCATCTCATTTGCCTTCTCCTTTTCTCCTCTTGAATTCTAAACTAAAAATTACAAAACTTACTTGAAAAAAAAACTCTAAACTAAGAAATGAAGAAAGAAATCCAAAGATAAGTTTCTAATGAGCGAATTCCTCTTCTCAAGTGTTTTTGAGATGATTTTATGATGAATTGTGATATGTTGCTCGAAGGAATTGGCCTCCTATTTATAGGCCTCATACTAGACCGCTGAGCTGCTTAGCTGGACCACTCAGCAGCTGACCAAACCCTTCAGCATGGGTTTGGTCCCTTGACCAAGTAGCTTAGTCACCTCCTTGTGCATGACTCATCAAAGTGAGCTACTTCTGAAAAGCCTATGGTGGGCTACTTGAGGTGAGGTCATGGATGACTTCATGGTTTGCTTGATGGTTAAGTCAAGTCTAGTACGCACCGCCCAGTGCACCTGCTTCACCGCTGAGCTGCTTGTTTAGCAGCTTCTGACCGTGTTGACTAAGACGTGGCTTGGTTCTTGTTGATCTGGTCAGGAGTCTAGTTCTCCACTAAGCTGCTTGGTTGGACCGCTGAGTAGCTTGTTCAGCAGCTTGGTCTTGTGCCAAGCTTGTGTCTGACCGTGTCAAGCAGATTTCTGACAGTGCTAGGTCTAGTCTGGTGCTAGGCTGAACGGCTAAGCAGGTCCGCTCAGCTGCCTGGTTGAGCAGTTTGGTCCAGGTCAGGCTGGTGTCCAGGTCAAGCTAGTGGCCAGGTCAGCTCAGCGGGGCTTGTTCCAAGCTCAGCTGCCTGGTTGAGCACCTTGATTTTCTTGACTTTTTTGCTTTATTGACCATGAATCTTTTCTCTTCTTTTCTTCATTTTAATTCCTACAAAATACATAAAAAGGAAATACAAACACAAATATACTAAATTGTGATATTTTATACAAAAAGTATTGTTTTAAGTTGGTTTTTCTCAATTATGCTTAAGATAAGTGCCATAAAAGTGTATGAATTGTAGGTATGTTTGGCACTTATCACCCCGCTAATCCGAGAAAGTTTCTGATCTCCATCACCGACTTTGGAGAATTCCATTTCATTACCGTCTCCACTTTCGCAGGATCCACGGCAATTCCTTCTTTCGAGATTACATGACCGAGAAAATTTACCGACTCTAGCCATTTGAAATCTGAGTGCATAATATTTGAATGAGTTAATCCCCTAATCGTAAGTTCATAACATTTACATCTTCAAACGACATCAAAAGAAGTCATGTCTGTATGGAGCCCTCTCGCTCAACCGAGAGCTGTCTCGCTTAAGCGAGGGCACATCCATTTTTGACGCATTTGTGGCTTAAGCAAGAGTTTTCTCGCTTAAGCGAGAAAACAATCAGTTCTTCTTGGTGCCTATTTTAGCTCAAGCGAGAGCTGTCTCGCCCCGAGCTAAAACACTCGTTTTCTCTAGACACTTCTCGCTCAAGCGAGAGCTATCACGCTCAAGCGAGAAGAGCCTGAATATCATTTTAATTACTTTTATCAAGGAAAATATTTCTCATTTATATCACATGTTTTTAAACCTTGAATTTAACAATTATCACATACATATCATTCCCATAATAATCATTCAAACATTATAATTCAAGAGTAAACATGGTATTTGCATATATAAACATAACATAAATTGGTATAAGAAATATTGTTGCACTTAATCCAAACAAACAGGCAATTGATTAAGTACAAGCTTTCTTAATACCCAAGGCAACTCCAAACTTGTGAGGGAGTTTGGA
>NC_032016.1:21113395-21116515 GCF_001865875.1 Lupinus angustifolius
ATTTTAAGCTATCCTAATCATACAAATTAAGAAAGTATCCGTACAAAATCCATACACACAAAGTAATTGATTAAGTACGGGTTTTCTTAATACACAAAGATAACTCCAAACTTTTGAGATAGTTTAGGAGATTTGGGTGTCATATTCGGACACCACTATGTCACGATGTATTCTTCCTCACCTGAGCGTTTCGTGTCATTAGGTTCTCTGTTTGCAGGTGAGCTTACTTGATCCGATCTCCTCTCGAACTCTTCATTATGCCAAAATAACGTTAATTAGTTAACTAACGAAAATAATTATACTTACGAAATAACTTTTTACACGAAGATAAAACTTGAGATTTAAAATGATTTTAATTGCTTTCGTGCATCCGATTCAATGTTGAATATCCTTGAATCATCATTTGTCATTGAAAGTCTTACAATCAATAAAATCTTATAATTCAAAATCGTAAAATTTGCGGTGTTACAATCCTCCGCCCATTAAAAGATTTCCGTCCTCGAAAATAGAGCATACCTCTCACTCAAACAGATGGGGATAGGATTCTCTCATCGCATCCTCGACCTCCCAAGTCGCATCTTCGCCATTCGCTTGACTCCATATGACCTTAACCAATGCGATTTCTTTCCCTCGAAGAGTCTTGATACTCCGATCACTGATCCTTATCAGTAATGTTTCATACGTAAGATTATCCTTTAACTGAATTGAAGAATCGGGTTTGATTATGTGCGACCGGTCATTAATGTATTTTCTAAGTTGTGACACATGAAAAACGTTGTGTAGATTGGACAAAAAAGGTGGTAAGGCTATTTGGTAAGCTACTGGTCCAACTTTCCTAAGGATTTGGTAAGGTCCAATGAATTTTTGGGTAAGCTTACGGGCTTTTAATAACCTGCCAATACCAGTTGTCGGAACCACCCTCATGAATACATGATCGCCTTCTTCAAAACTGAGAGGGTTCCTCCTCTTGTCATAATAGCTCTTCTGTCTGCTCTGAGCTGTCTTCATGTTCTCCCTTATCATTCGAATCTTATCCGTCGTTTGTTGAACCACATCGGGTCCTAAAATCAAATTCTCCCCCGTTTCAAACCAGCATAACGGCGTTCTGCATTTCCTGCCATACAAAGCTTCATACGGCGCCATACAGATACATGAATGGAAGCTGTTATTGTATGTGAACTCGATCAAATGTAGATGATCAACCCAACTTCCTGGGTTCTCCAACACACATGCTCTAAGAAGATCCTCCAATGATTGGATCGTCCTTTCTGATTGACCATCAGTCTGCGGGTGATAAGCTGAACTCATGCTTAACTTAGTCCCCAAAGCTGATTGCAAACCATTCCAGAACTTGGAAGTGAAACGTGGATCTCTATCCGAGATGATATTTGTGGGAATGCCATGCAATCGGACAATCTCTTTAATGTACAACTCCGCCAATCTCTCTAAAGAGTACTTCAAGTTGATAGGCAGAAAGTGGGTTGTCTTGGTCAAACGGTCCACAATTACCCAAACAGCATCATAACCCTTCTGAGTCTTCGGAAATCCACTCACGAAATCCATTAAAATGTTGTCCCATTTCCAAACCGGAATATCTAATGGTTGTAGTTCCCCACCAGGTCGCTTGTGTTCAATCTTCGCTTTCTGGCATGTCAAGCAACGGGAAACATACTCGGCTACCTCTTTCTTCATCCCTGACCACCAGAACATTTTCTTCAAATCTTGATACATCTTGGTAGTTCCCGGGTGAATACTCAACTTGCTCCGGTGTGCTTTCTTCAAATCTTGATACATCTTGGTAGTTCCCGGGTGAATACTCAACTTGCTATGGTGTGCTTCGTCCAAGTTGCCATCCTCAAATCAGGGTCTCTTGGAACGCAAACTCTATTTTTGCACTTGAGTGCCCCATCAGTCCCAATCTGAAATTCGGGAGCTTTTCCTTCGACCAACAGTCTTTTCTTCTCTTGTAGTTTTGAGTCCGAATTTTAAAAACCTTTCAATCGTTCCATGAACTCATTCGTTATGGTGAGCATGCCACAAATCAAACTCTTAGGTCCAACTTAAACCGCTAGATTCAAATCTCTGAATTCTTCTATCAGTTTCATCTCGCTAACCATCATCATCGAGATATTCAAAGACTTCCTACTTAATGCGTCAGCTACCACATTTGCTTTTCCTTGGTGGTACTGGAGATCGAAATCATAATCTTTGAGGAATTCTATCCATCTTCTTTGCCTCATAAGTGGGTTTGCGTCCTTGGAACTTTGCCAAATGGGTCTCTTGCAAAATGAGCGAGTAAAATGGGTCACCACGGTCCTAAGTAGAGGATGAGCCACCTTCCGGTCTTCGTCCATGATTGGCAAGAGTTTTGAACCTTTTTGCGCAACCTTGCTCCATTTTAATGTAGAACCCGAATTGATGTTGGACTGAGTAGATAAGGAGTGGGCAAACCTAACCTAGGGTTTGATTTGGGGAAAATGGGAATGTAGTGGAATATGGATGATAATTTGAGATTTCTAGGGAGTTTGAGAGGGTTAGGGTGAGGTTTATCTAGCTTAGTGCACTTGGGTCAGTTGAGTTACAATTTCAGAGACTCAAAAACAAGAGGAGATGGAGAAAAATGCCGAAAAAGCGTGAAACCGAGGTGCTGTCTGCATTTAAACTGCTAGTTTTAATCGATTAACGGGTATGGTTAATCGATTAAAATCATGTAAAAATTGATTTTTCAGAAAATGGTGCCCAGATAATCGATTAACACTAAGTGTTTAATCGATTAACACTAAGTGTTTAATCGATTAAACACGGTAAAAAATGGTTTTTAGCTAGCAGAACGGTTTCAACTCTTTAGCACTTATGCATGCATTTTGACGAATTAATCTAAACATTTGTAATCACGAAAAGAAGTTATCATGAGATATAATTTTGCATTTCAACATATATCATTTAAAACAAGAGACAAATAAACATATAGAGACAAGACATAAAGCAAAACATCTAAACAGTTTTAATGAAGATATTGTTCATCAAGAATTCCAAGTTCTCTCCTTAGAACATAGAAAGTATCCCGTGGAAGGGGCTTGGTGAAAATATCTGCTAACTGTCTAGAGGTTTCAACAAATT
>NC_032016.1:21116615-21116848 GCF_001865875.1 Lupinus angustifolius
GCTGCTTTATTTGAAGCCCCAGAAAGAATGTGAGTTCTTCCATCATAGACATTTTGAACTCTCCCTACATCATCTCAGAAAACTCTCTACAGAGAATATCATTAGCAGATCCAAATATTAAGTCATCAACATAGATTTGCACGAGTAATACATGGTTTTCTGATTTACGAATAAAAAGCGTTGTGTCAACCAAGCCTCTTTCGAACCCTTTTTCCAAAAGAAAGGTACTTAGT
>NC_032016.1:21116948-21117294 GCF_001865875.1 Lupinus angustifolius
TCTTGCATAGCTATACCCCAGTGCACATCCTCAATGGCCTCATCAACAGTTTTAGGCTCAATCTGAGATACAAAAGCTACAAAGTTACAAAAATTTCGTAAGGAACTACGGGTTACCACTCCCGTAGATATGTCACCTATTACTTTGTCGATTGGGTGAGCTTTCTTGGTTTTCCACACAGCTGGCATATCTGAATGCTCCTGAGATCTGGTCTGGCCTTCTTCATTGGTTGCTTTTTCATTTTCCACGTCTTTTGAGTATGCTTCCTCAAAAGCACCTGCAACATCATTAGACACGACCTTTCTCTTCTCTTTTGGAGAAGATTCGTCAAATTGTACATGGATAG
>NC_032016.1:21117394-21117704 GCF_001865875.1 Lupinus angustifolius
CATTTCATGCTCTTGAAGCTTTCCAAACAATGTAGCTAGAGGCATTGAGTCCAAGTCATTGGATTCCACAATTGCAGTCACTTTCGGTTGCCATTTCCTGTCAAGACAACGTAAAACTTTATTAGTTAATTCTTCTCTGGCAAAAGATTTATCGAAAGCAACTAAATAATTCACGATATGAGTAAATCGCTTTTGCATATCACTGATTGATTCGCTAGGTAACATGTGAAATAACTCATACTCGTGGGTCAGCGCGCTTGACTTCGCTGGTGCCTTCGTGAGTCACTTGTAAAGTGTCCCACATTTCTTT
>NC_032016.1:21117804-21118068 GCF_001865875.1 Lupinus angustifolius
GAAACGAATATACAGAGCTAACAGATATATCAGAGTTACATCAGTATAGTATAGAAACAGAACATTGCAATTAAAACAACTATACAAAGTAATCGATTAAAGCAATAAAGAGAGAGAGAGGGAAAGAAAACGCCTGCTACACGATTTTTATCCTGGTTCGTTTGCGTGTCCACTTGCAAACTACATCCAGGCCTCCCGGCTGATCTGGGAGATTTTTCTTCACTATAATTGAAATAATGTTTTACAAGCAATTCTTCCAATTAC
>NC_032016.1:21118168-21119802 GCF_001865875.1 Lupinus angustifolius
TAACTCTCTTAAAATCTAACATGCAAGTTATGGCTTAAGTTCTGAAAACGCAGTTTATAAAGAATCACTTCAGCAGCCCAGTTAATCGATTAAGACCTTGGTTAATCGATTAACATGTTTCAAAAACGTAACTGATTCTGTTTTTCCAAGTTTTCTGTTTCAACAGCTTTTCAAAAACTTATGTTAATCGATTAAAACATACCTTAATCGATTAATTGCATATTTCCAAGTGTATTTTCAATTTTCAAAACTCAAATATGTTATGCACTTAATTTATACATGTTCAACACTAAGTTTATGCCTAGGATGCACGGATTACATGTATTTATGTGATGCATGAACCTATTATAAATGACATATCTCAAAACTAAAATTATTTAAAGTTTTATGCATATGAGACATGTATTGAGTTTACCTAAGCCTTAGACTCAACCTAAACTAATTACTAGTCTAAGTCTAATACCAATCTTGAGACTTAAGCACGTCGATTTGTTGATGATCTTCAAGCTTTTATAAACACAAGTTGTCCTCATCAAAACCAAAACAATATAGTGAGAAAGCTTTTCCAAGTGATCCTCTTGACATGCGCACTTTCACAATCATCAAAAAATCTCCTAGGGTGGCTAATGATGATTTCATGAGATTGAGTGATGTGAGGTTTGCTTTATGGAAAAGCAAATTTCATATTCCGACGCGAAATGACCACTACGTGGACATGTGCGATAAACATGCCTGAGTATTATCGGCCAATATTCGATCGGGTATTATAAATCGCCTGATTCTAATATCTGATTAGAATTTCGGATTTCGGTATTCCGAGTGAAAAATATTTAGAAAATAGGTATGGACCAGATCAGGGTCTATCTTGACTCGAAATGAAATTACGAAGCCAACGGTGCAATCGGAATTCGATTCCGAGTTACGGAACTCAAAAATCACGTTTTGAGTCGTACCGGGTGAGATTCGGCCCCAACAACGATCCGAAACCGACTGTCTCCAAAAATCATGAAAATTTACCACCAAATTGTAAATAGAATTACAAGACTAAAACTTAACTAGAGTTTCGTCTAATTCTTTACCGAAAATTCCCAGAAATTCATTTTCGAAAATATAATTAATAACAATATTAATAAAATCTTATAATTCAAAATCGTAAAATTTGCGGTGTTATATTAAGATTTTCTACTACTTTAATATCCAAAACTTCATAACACTTTAAGTTTATGAAGTCAAGACTTTAATAAATCATCTTTTATCCCAAATCATTATTTTAACTTGGAAATCAAAGAGTAAAATATGCTAAACCACTTTTAAAACATAATACTTTCTAAAAATGAAACATTTTCAACATCAACTCATCAACATCATAAACTTTCAAGAATAAAATACAAACTTTTTCCTAAACACATTAAAGGTTCCTTTGATGTTAAAATCATCACCTTTAAACATATTCAAATACTAATAATAATTTCTAATATTTCCCAACAAATAACTCATCTAACCTTGTCCAAAGATATAGTTTTTCCATCTAAGAACTGAGAAGAAATTTCAAGATTTACAAAAGTCAAAACTACGTAAAGGTTCATATGATTTTATTATCATCCCCTTTAGTTATGTCTTCATAAAATACTTAA
>NC_032016.1:21119902-21168297 GCF_001865875.1 Lupinus angustifolius
TTTATAGGAGAGTCTTACCCTCATCAAATCATAAAATTTAATGCAAAGTAAGTAGATTTAGACTAGCATAGGTGATGTGTCTAATGATGGTTGAGTGAGAGAATTTGTTGAGTGAAGTGAGAGGATTTGTTGAGTGATTTAGGGGATTTTGTGTAAAAAAAATATGTACTTTTGCTTGTTTAACAAGCAAGCTTCTTACATGAAAGTGATGTGACCTTTTCGATGACACATTCTCGATTAAACCATTCCCGAGTATTGTCGGCTAATAACTGGTCGAATAATAAAAATCTCCCAATTTTGGTTTACGGTTAGAACTTCGAAACACGGAATTCAGATTGAAAAATATTTAGAAATGCGTTCTGAACGAACTTGATGTTTATCTTGACTGAAAATAACATTTTGAAGGCAATGGCGCAATCGGAATTTTGATTCCGAGTTACGGAACTTAATAACACGTTATTGGGCCGAATAGTGGTGAATTTGAGCCCGACAGCAGCTCAAAAACTTTCCATCACAGAAAATTACAAAAATTTACCACAAAATAGGAAGTCAAAAACAAGACTAACACTCAACTACGGTTTAGTCTAACTCAATACCGATTAATCATTGTTAAAATAAATAATTAATAAAACATACACAGAAAATTCACGGTGTTACAGTTACACCTTATGAAGAAGCGACTTTGTGTTTGAAAACATATAGGGAAGGAATAGTGACTGTTATGAAACTTGTGACTCTTAATAAACATGTGACTATTGATAACCATTAAGTTGTTCCTTATTCTGAATGTTCAAATCACATTATTTTGGAGGAATATAAGAAGTGAATTGTCTGATGTAATGAATTTTTTGTAGTAAATATGCAATATGTACATTATTTGTAATTGAATTACAAAAAAATAGTAGATTAAGATAAAAAGGAGAAAAAAGAATAATCTTAAATTAATGATGATAGTTCTTAAAGTAATAATGATACTATTCTTAATAATATGCTTAATGAAGAAACAACTCAGGAATTGAAAAACAAATAGTAAAGAAATAGTGATCGTTATGAAAAGTATAAAAAACTCAATTTCCATATATTATTTTATCCTCTTCACTCTAAGTTAAGTTTAAAGTTGAAGAAAATAGTCAATTTGTCATATATTTAGAAAAATGCATTTCTGTTGTCGCATATGACTAAAGCCAATGGATTGCTTTAAAGAAGCAAGTTTTAATGCTTTCACAAACTAATAAAAGATATGTTAATGTCATGTGAAAACTCAAAGTATAGCTTTTTAAAGGTCTCACCTTTTATTCTCTTTTATGATAAAAACTTTAAAAAATATATAAGTATAAAGTTAACCGATAAATAAAGAAATAAATTTATAGTTGTGTATGAAAATAATTACTTAAAAATATAAATTGCAATAACAAACAAATGTAAATGCATGGAATCTATATTATATTCATGTTGCAGTCCAAGCAATAAGTTACAAAATATTTTGTGTAACATATCCATATTATTAAAATCAACTCTATAACAAGTTTTATCTTCTTAAAGCTATATTTTTTATTAAATTTATATATTGTATTTCTTATATTTATACACTTTATATCCGATAAAATAATAATGTAAGCATTTTTATTTTTTTATAGAGTGTCATGCTACTATTTATAAATAATACTTTGAATAAAACTGTGACAAAAACATAGATAGATATAATAGTGAAATGAAATAACAAGATAAGGAAGGAAGAAAAATGAACGCCATATTCTGCGCCACCATTACTTATCCTCTGCATCGCATTCGAGCTTGTACTGTTCGTTGTGTCTCTCAGGTTTCACTTCCTGTTAATGTTAACAACAACAACATTCACCATTCCATTCCCAACCCCTTCGTTCCTCAGGTGCTTATACCTTCTTTCTCTTTCTGCTTCACTGCATTTTTTTTCTGTTCTTATTTATATATTTATTTTCTGAATTTGTTTCTGCTTTTTACTTTATGCATTGAAATTATGGGGAAAAATGAGTAGTTTTTGGTTCTACATAGAGTGTGGTATTCGTAGGTCTTTGAGAATGAAAATTACTTTACTTGAATGTGCAAAACTGATAGTTGAAATCCAATTATGAATTATTGGGGTCCCTTTGTTTCGGCTAATTTAAATAAAATATCACTGTTCACATTGTTGACATTTTAATGTTTGTTTAGTTGAACTTTTACTTGAAAAACTTCTAACCGGAAAAATAGCTGAAGTTGACCGTAATGTTTTTTTCTTTTCAAAATCACTTTTTTTTAAGCATAAATAAAGTGGCTTTTAATTTCTTCTCTAAAAGGGTATAGTATATATGAAAATGTTTTCATTGCTGAAAGTGTTTCATCTCTCTCTGGTTTGTTGGGAGCAGTGAATTGGTCAGAGTGCGAGTGCAAGTACAAGAGAGTTTTATTTTTACTTTTTGATTATTCTGATGTGGAGGCTGGTATTTGTCTTACATGCTGAAAAGGTTAATGGATTGGGCAAGTACAGTAATGGTTTCCTTTTCTTGAAGTGCAGGTTGTGGAAGCAGTGGATTCTCTGTATTCAGAGTTCAGGGCTGTTGATAATTTGGTTGCTTGCAATACAACCCGCGTCCTTAAAGCTTTCCAGAATGCACGTGTTGGATCTCATGTAAGCATGCCCGTGGCTGTGGGTTTAAGGCTGATAGTAAATATTCACAATTATGATTGGAATTGGTAAATAATTTTGTTGAGCCATTTGGCAGATTCTGGTGTGCTTTTTGAAAATAATAGAGTCATAGTGAGAGAGTCGAGAGAAGGCATAAGTGGTAAAGTAGAGTATAAAGGGATGTTTTGTAATCAAATAATTTGCTTGTAAACAGAAGTAAAACTGATTATATGAAATGCATATTTAGTAAGATCCATGTTAGCATTGACTTATATGTGAAAATTAAATGTCACACCATATGAAAAGTCACATAATTGAGGTACCTTAGATTTATGATACAGACTGATGGAGAAATAGAGGAAGGTGTAAATCATATGATTCAAATCGGTGGATAGTGTTACCAAAAGTTACCTATCAAACTAAAAGAAAAGTTTAAAACTTGGTATGCTTTATGGTACTGATACTGAATGTTTGCTAGTAAAGTTCCAACAATGGCATATGATGAGTGTGGTAGAGATGAGATTGTTGCAGACATACAAGAAAAGATAAGAATAATATTAGGAATGAACGTATTATATGATAAGTAAGAGTTACCTATTGAGGAAAATATGGTATAAGCATGCGTAAGATGGTGTAGATGTTGAGAACATTAGTAGAAGCCTCTCTTAGAAGAGTCGACCATATGAGAATTATTTGGTTTTTGGTAGAACATGGTGATTCATTTCATCCATGTAGCCTCCGTCACCTAGTGGGAAAAGACTTTGATTGTTGTTGGATAGATTATGATAGTATTGTATTATTTGGGCAATTTGAGCAAAAGCATTGCAAAAGTAGGAAACTCATAGCTTAATGCCTTTAAACACAGTTTTTTTGTGCTCTATCATAAATTCAATAGTAAGGTGATTGAGTGGGTAGTTCCATGTTTAATCACTATTATCTTTTTTTAATGTAAATTACCATTCTGTTTGAAGCCCTTGGCAGTTGATACAATCAGATAGCCGTACTTATTTGTTTTAAGAGTTATTTTCTGTATTTTCCGATTTTAATTGGTTGTTGTCATGCACATTAATATCAGCACTTTGGTGGTTGCACTGGTTATGGCCATGATGAAGCTGGGGGGCGTGAGGCTCTTGACCAGGCTTTTGCAGAAATTGTTGGGGCTGAGTCAGCTATTGTTCGTTCACAGGTTCTCAGTTCTCCATGTTATTTTTTTATCACATTTACTTCTTCGTTCTTACTGAACTTCATAATATAGAAGTCATAATATTATCCTGTCAACAGTTCTTCTCAGGTACTCATGCTATCACATGTGCTTTATTTGCCCTCCTGAGACCTGGGGATGAGGTAACACTTTGTTTTTATGACATTCTCTACTCTTCATTAGTTTCTTGCAGTTTATCTAATAGGAAAAAACTAGATAAAGTTCTTTACATTCTTTTAGGTTTGTTCTCAAATAACACATAAATAATATGTATATTATTTCTCGCACCTGATCAATGGAAAACTAAAAAAAAAAGAGGATGAAATGACTTAAACATAACACGCATGCCATGTATTTATTGGATAGAAGTACCACACACACATTAAGAACTATACACAAGTTTTTTCCTATAAAATATTGTACTGTTGAGTTTGTAATTTGAATATGGTTTAGACTAATATAGCTATCAGCTTTTGGCAGTTGCTGGTGCTCCCTATGATACCCTAGAGGAAGTAATTGGGAAAAGGGACTCTGGTGGATTGGGCTCCCTCCAAGATTTTGGGGTGAAGTACCGAGAAGTTCCAGTATGTTACTATTTTACTATATTTTTCTGCTGTATTTAGTTAGGCATCTTTAGCCGACCTCACCTAGTGAGATTAAGGTTTGATTGTTGTTGTTGGTTGTTGTATTTACAATTTAGTTAGTCATCTTTCTTACTTTTCTTTGACATTTTCCCATCAGCTTGCTGAGGATGGTGGACTTGATTGGAATGCACTGATGGTTGCTGTCAAACCCAAAACAAAATGTGCACTCATACAAAGATCATGTGGTTATTCATGGCGTCAGAGTTTGAGCGTTAGTGACATAGGGAAGGCGATAAAAATAATCAAAGTATGGTTCTTAATGTGCTCTTTGCTTTGAAATATAGCATTATACTTTTCAGTTAGTATTATTCTAGCCAACCACTTTGACAGGTCTGAGGTAAAACTTGAAGTGCTTACATATTTTGTACATCTTTGCTTCCAAACTATATTTGATTGCTACCACATGCTCTGACATGATAATTCAAATTTATACCAGCTTCTATGTTTTGGTTAATTCAAGCCCCTGATAAGTTTTTATTATAGAATAAATATTATCAGATAAGAAGAGAAGAGCGCAAAGGGGGATGATTCTAACAAATTTTTTAACAGAAACAACTAAAACCTAAGTGACAGAGCCATGCAACAAATAAATTTAGTTGCTCTGTCTGACTGTCTATCTAAGAAAGATATGACATAAAAATGATGGGTTGAGCACCAAAGGGATGGACCCTTTCCAAACAAATTCAATGTCGGAAATGAGTCATTGAAATTTTTTTAGTGACACTGTAGAATATTTTAAGGCGTCAGTGATAGGATTTTAAGCCTGAGCTTAGAAGTTATTAATTTTTTATAAGGGAGAAAATTACAAGAGGATACGAGATCCCCCCAGACACAAAGAAACACCTAGAAACTGGTCAAAAGGGACATGCAGCAAAGCATGCCAATCTCCCTGCATATATACCATACTAACACCGCTTTAAAGCCCATGGTTTTACACCAGAGTGAACTCAAAAGTTATTAATTAAGCATATGGTTACTTCGGTAAATCCCCTTGATTTTTTATCATGAAATTTTCACTTGATGGCATGTCATCTCATTTTTAAGTGCAGAGATATCAGAAGGGAATGAGATACCAAAGAGACATATTAAGATTCTATGTGCATTGTACAAAAAAGCATCTTAATAATTGATTAGTCTGTGCTATTCTCCTGTAACTTTCTACTCATGAACATGTACATATGCACAACCATGTTTTCTCATTTAAAAGGAGAAAAAAGAAGACTAAAGTGATATTACTGTTCTTATAAGTGTATAGCAGAAAATATTTTCTCAGCAGTTTAATAGTCAGCACTGTTCTCCTTTAACCTTCTAATTCATGGTATTTTTCACTCAATGTTATGCTCTTGCACATATACAGATGCAAAATCCTGGTTGCTTAGTCATGGTGGACAATTGCTATGGTGAATTTGTCGAAAGCATTGAACCTCCCATGGTGGTATGTGATAATGTGACACACTTTGTTGTTTTATTCCAAGGATGTAGTTTCACATTGTACATTGGTGAGCAGGGTGCAGATCTGATTGCAGGCAGTTTGATAAAGAATCCTGGTGGAACAATTGCACCATGTGGTGGATATGTTGCTGGGAGAAAAAAATGGGTTGAGGCAGCTGCTGCTCGTCTTTCTGCACCTGGCCTTGGTGTGGATTGTGGTGCAACCCCGGGTGATATCATGCGAGCCTTCTTCCAAGGATTATTTCTTTCGCCTCAAATGGTTGGGGAAGCAACCAAGGTACTAGATTGTTCATTTCAGCATGTCAAATTGTTCTTTTTTTGCTTTGTTCTGGTTGAGACTTTCTGTATTCTGTGTAAGGGTTCCCTCCTGATTGCTGAAGTTCTGGCATCTCAAGGATATAAAGTACAGCCACTTCCCCGTGTCCCCCGAAGTGATACTGTTCAGGTTTTCTTACTCATTATGTTTGATCATTTTCTTTCTGTATGAAATATGTATAAAGTTAATGGCAGCACTAACAAGAATGTGTTGCTGGTAGAATCTGTTGTTGATGTCTCAACCAGTCAATTAGGAGTTTTTTAATTATATATATATATATATATATATAAGATGATAATTATTCAAATGGAACGTGAAATTCATCTTCAATGCTAATAGGCTGTACAGCTTGGGAGCCGTGAGCGTCTTCTTGCTTTCTGTGAAGCTGTTCAGAGAAGCTCACCTGTAGGTTCATATACCAAACCAGTTGCTGGTACCACTCCTGGATATGCATCAGAGGTCTGCTCAGATTTATGTCCACATTTTACTCACAAGTTTATGTTTTGAGCCTTTTAGGATGTTTATTACTTTGCTTGTCTTCTAACCGATATTCATGACCCTTTCTTTCATGCCAATCTCAGGTGATCTTTGCTGATGGAACCTTCATTGATGGGAGTACTAGTGAGCTTTCATGTGATGGACCTCTTAGAGAACCATTTGCTGTATTCTGCCAGGTAGGTTCATTCATATCATATATTACTAAACATGATTTGCACTTATCGTTTATGGCTGGTTTCTGAAGGCCACACTACACTTTTGGTTATGTATCTTTATTTAATGTTTCAATTTGATTTATTTAATCAAATACTCAATTTGGTCCTTTAAATTTTCAATTTGCATTATTTGACAATTTAAACACTTACAATGGGCTATTTTGAAGACAAAAGCAATGTTTAAAGCGCAATCTTATGGCGATTTCCCAAAATTTCATTTGACACAATAAAACAGTAAATTGCTAGTCTTCAAATTGACTAAAAGGGTATAGTTGAAACAATTTTAAAAGTTAAAGAACCAAATCAGGTCCCCTATTAAATAAAAGACCAAATTGACACTTTAAATAAAGATAAAGTACCAAAAAGTGTATTTTAGCCTTCCCTGAATTTTACCTATGATCTTAATTTCATTTTCCAAATGCAGGGTGGCACTCATTGGACTCAATGGGGACTAGTCCTAGGAGAAGTTTTGAAATCTATAGATGGAATATAATTTTTTTGTCAGTAACTTCATATTCAAAGGATGATATAAATTCAGATGGTACAATTATACACTACAAGAAATTCTTTGTATAACAAGATCACTGGACTACTGCTGAGAGAAACAACAACTAAAGCTTATTTTCGGAGCTCTGGTCCATCATTGTGCAGGTTCTGGTTTTTTTTTTACCTCGTTCAAAAAGGATCTGTTATTCATAGTCTTCTTACACTAGTAGATTGATTGCTATCTAGTGTTTAACTAGATGATCATACCATCTTTTCTGTCAGAAGCAAGCTTCCTGTCATCAAATTTGACTCTGTACTTTTTCCTGATCCATTTCAATATTGACAAGAATTGTGGAAGTTCAATATATTGATTTTCTCCATTTTGCATGTTTTGTTGTTATTAGTTCAACCTGTCTGTAAAATAAGTTATGTTACATAATTTTTAAGAGTGATTTGTCCAGGCCTCGGTCATTACAATTAAAAGCCACCACTAATTTTTGAAGTCTAGTTAAGAATATTTAAGCCACAAGTATCCTCCATCTAATGGAACTAATCATAATCATCATTACGAGGGACAAAGTTCTTCGGGACGAGTAATTAACACAGCTGAATTCTAAGATATTCAAACTTGAAATCTCTGATTAAGTTACAACAACTCCTCACCAGTTTATTGAAGTAGATTCATTGGTGTTTCTCCATCCATGTTAAGGTAACTAACTTATTGTTGTAAAAGTATAAGTAATTAAATGACACTGTTAGGAAGTGTCTAAATAAAATATTTTAAAAATTGGAATTCTCCCAAAAAGGTATATTTGGAAATCATGGATTCTGTGTTTTTGGAAAGTGTGTCACATGATGTGGAACTGAAATGAATTTGCTTACATAATTCCTAATTTCCAAGCATTGGAGCTGACCATCTGTTAATAAAGTGTTAGATAGATATATTTTACACATTACCTAAATATACATTTAAGTAACGTTAATCTTGTATTTATTTATGCCACAACATTAAAATGAAAGTACGTTAAAAATAGAATAAGACCAGATATAATCAAGTAGTACAATAGTTTATGAACCCAATTTTAATTTCTACATGATGTGAAGTAATGCTAAATATTAGCAATTTGGCACAATTATTTAAGAAAAATGATTTATACTCGTAAAAAGTCAGAAAAATCCTCATAACCATGAGAGTGACGTGTGCTATCAACTCTAAGTTGAAAGTGACATATATGCTATACTATATGTGAGTAGGATATGACCCTACTCGCTCACCCAACATGATTTGATGATGATGTGTTTAAATAGGGTCAAGTCTCATTGGGTCTAGGTTCAAGTTCAAAAATTAAATCCAGACAATATTTAGGATCTGGTAAGGACCAAGCATGACCCGGGCCGACATGTCTCATGGTCACTTGTTCATCATATTTATATATGTCTCTATTCAAATGTGTACAGAATAATGATACCCTTTTTAGTCGAAAGTATTATTGATTCTCTAATTTTTTTCAGCATATATACATGATTAATAATATATATATATATCATTTTATATCTCAAATTAAAAATTCACAATAATAAATAATATCAAGAAGACTTTATATAAAATGAGTATACATTATATTTAATGGAGTCTAGGTCGGGTTCAGGTTTAAATGTTGACTCAGTTGATACTTATGGTCAGGTTAGCTTTGGGTCTAGGGTTGGGGTCGAGTTTAGAAAAATGACATGACCAATATTTAGGCTATGTTTGGTTGGGGTAAAAAGTGAAGGAAAGAAAACGATGGAAGAGAAAATGGATGAATTTGTGTTTTTCCTCTTTTGGTTTACAAAGAAAAGTAGAGTGGAAAGAAAAATGTTGTATGACCCCACAAAAAAACTTTTTCACCCATGGTAGAGAGAATGTGATGAGAAAACAACCACCCATGAATGATGTACTATGATACGGGGTAAACAAACACAATAGATTAAGTGACCTTGAAATTTATGTAAATAATATTTTAATTAATTAATTTTAATATAAATATATTCTTATACATCATTATCTATAATATTTAATTCTAAAATAAAAGTGAATATTTGTATGTTAATATTTGTATATCTTTAATTATGAATATTTATATCATTTTGTCTCATCATATATTTTCTTTCCTTTCTCTATTCTCTTTTTTCTCCTTCATATCAAACAACTAAAAAATCATTATACTTTCCATTGTTTTTCTTTCTTCAAACTTTCATTCCTTAAGTTTTCTTTCCTCTTATTTTCTCTCACAAACCAAATATAGTGTTAGGGTTAGGTAAGGACAAATTGATAGGAATTATTCTTATAGGAATAGTTTTACTTGTAGTTTTTGCCCTTCATACGTGTACTTTCCTTTTATAGAAATTCTGGTAATGACAGTTAAGATAGTTGGCTATAAATAGCAATTTTTAACTGTTTTGATTCTCGGGATCCTTTCATTCCATAGGATTCCATGTTCTTGCTCTATTGTTGCTTCGAATTTTGTGCAATTTCTAGAATTACTATTTCATTTTTATCAATTGGTATCAGATTGGTTCTTCCTTGGACACTAACACGCTTCCATGGCTGATTTGACAAGAATTCAAGATCCGATGAGGGAAATTGAAGAAAGATTGGAAAGTCGAATATCGGCGAAAATAGAATCAAAGATGGTGGAACTTGCTGCTTCAAATCGGAAATCCCTTAGTGATTCCTTGAAACTCACGATGGAAGATTTACTCCAGAATACCAGAGATGATATTGGTGAGTCAACTCGTTCTAGGGATGGAAATTCTAGTGAGAAAGCTCTTAATTCGAATTATTCTTGTGGTACTCGTTTATCAAGAATTGATTCTCCATGATTCAATGAGGATAATGTGAGGCAATGGATTTATCAATGTGAAACATGGTTCTTAATTGATGGTACACCTCAGGAAGTGAAGGTGAAATTAGTTGTAGTTCATTTTGAAGGTAGAGAGAGCTTTACAATGGCATCATGCTTTTGTTAAGTTGTTATGGTCAAGTTCATGGCCAGATTGGGCTGAATATGTAAAGATGTTGGTGGAGCGATTTGGGGAGGTCTGTGATGACCCCATGGTAGATCTTATGAACTTGAGGCTAAAGGCCTTGTGGCTGATTATCATGAACAATTTGATACAATAATCATCAGGCTAGAATTATCTGAGGAATACATACTTAGATGTTTCTTAAGGGGCTTAAAACAAGATGTCCAAATGATGGTTAGAATGTTCCAACCACAGTCAGTTAGGAATGCCTTTTCTTTAGCAAAAGTGTATTAGTCTTCTCAAATCTCGAATTCATTGTTGTCTCTTCATGCCACGAATAGTAAGCTTCCTATTCTAGCCAAACCTTCTCTCCCTAATAAGCCTTTTCTTGCAACTGAGCTGCCAAAGGAGTTGCTTAACCAGAAGTCTAAACCTGCACGAAGTTTGACTCCATCTTATATGAATGAACGAAGAGCTAAGGGCTATGTTATTTTTGTGATGCACTCTTCACTCTGGAGCACAGCTTGTCACACAAGAAATTGCATCTCCGTGTTAGGGAAGTTGAGGATGGTGGTGATGAGGTTCTTGAGCTAGAGGAAGTTAAGCATGAGACACAGAATTAAGGTGAACCGCAAATCTCTGTTAATGCTCTCACTAGGATGGCAAGTTTCAGAACAATGAGGATTACAGGGCATTATAACAAGAAGTCACTACACATTCTGATTGATATTGGAAGTACTCATAACTTCCTGGATATTCAAAAATCTAAGACATTAGGCTACAAGATTAAGAAATTGGAGCCATTAATGGTCACTGTAGTTGATGGCAATAAACTATAAATTTCTACAGTAGTAAGGGACTTCTCTTGGACCATTCAGCATACAACTTTTGTTTCAGATATGATGTTGATTCCCTTAGGCTGCTGTGATTTGGTGTTGGGCATAGAAGGGTTGGTGACATTGGGAGACATTACCTGGAACTTTGACAAATTAACAATGGACTTCATTGTGCATGGGATAAGGCATGTTCTTAGGGGCTCTTCTAATAATGGTGTTAAAACTATAAAAAAAACAATTTGAAAAAGTTTTAGCAGAGGGAGTTCAATTGTCAATGCTCTAATTGTGCTCTGTAGATGGAGAATTGTTATATTCCCTTACCACTCATGTTGAGAAGCCTCCTATTTCAGCTCAATTATTAGGTCAAGTATTGGAGAGGTTTGCTGAGGTTTTTCAAGAACCTACACAATTACCCCCTATGAGGGATGGACATAATCACCAAATTCTACTCTTGCAAGGTACCACCCCAGTAAACAAGAGGCCTTATAGATATGCTAAACACCATACAGACATTATTGATGAACTGGTGCAGGATATGTTACATTCTGGGATTATTCAGAATAGTAGTAGTCTATATGCTAGCCCTATGGTCTTGGTGGGTAAAAAGGATGACTCTTGGAGACTATGTGTGGACTATAGGGAGTTGAATAAGGGCACTATCAAAGATAGATTTCCTATTCCATTGGTGGAAGACCTTATGGATGAACTACATGGCTCAACAATTTTTTCCAAGCTGGATCTAAGAGCTGGGTAACATCAAATCAGGATGGATCATTCTGACATTCACAAAATTGCATTTAGGACTCATGGAGGTCACTTTGAGTACCTAGTTATGCCATTTGGTTTGACAAATGCCCCTGCAACTTTTCAAGGTCTCATAAATGTTGTTTTTAAAAGATATTTGAGGAAGTTCTTATTAGTTTTCTTTGATGATAAACTCATCTATAGCAAGACTTTGAGTGAACACTTAGAGCATCTCACAAAAGTCTTGTTATTGATGAAAGAAAACTGTTTGTTTGCTAAGAAATGCAAATGCTATTTTGGAGTGGAAATGGTGGAGTATCTAGGCCACTTTATATCGCAGTAGGGTATTGCTACTAATCCTGCAAAAATTGTTGTTGTTAAGGAATGGCCTTTGCCTCAATATTTGAAACAATTGAAGAGTTTTCTGGGATTAGCAGAATATTATAGAAGGTTTGTGAAAGGTTATGATGGAGTGGCTAAGCCTCTAACTGAAATGCTGAAGAATGATAACTTTTGTTGGACATCTGAGGCTAAGAACTCTTTTTGCATCTTAAACAATTGTTGGTAACAGCTCTTGTCCTTGCTTTGCCTGATTTCTCTAAAGTCTTCTTGGTTGAGGTAGATGCTTCAGGGGTAGGATTAGGAGCAGTATTGACGCAAGATCACCATCCTATTGCCTATATCAGTAGATCCTTGAGTATTCAACAACAACCTTTATCAAGTTATGAGAAAAAACTAATGGCAGTTGTTTTTGCTGTACAAAAATGGAGGCACTATTTACTAAACATGCATTTTATCATTAAGATTGATCATAGAAGCTTGAAGTATATGTTGGATCAGAGATTGACAACTGCATTTCAATAAAAATAGCTTATAAAGATTATGGAATTTGATTTTACCATAGAGTACAAGCAAGGCAAGGATAGATATTTTCCATGCATTGTTGGTGCATGAAGTAGAATCTACCCTGGTGGAAAGAATCAAGCAATCTTGGCACAATGATGATGGATTAATCAAATTGAGGAGTCAATTGTCCAATGACCCTTCTTCTCATAAACATTATACTTGGTTGAATGATGAATTGAGGAGGAAGGGTAAACTGGTTATTGGTAAAGATGATCAACTAAGGGAGGATATCCTAAAATGGTTGCACAATACTGCTCTTGGGGGACATTAAGGCAGAATTGCTACCATTCAAAGGAACAAATCTGTGATTTTTTGGAAGGGCTTGAACAAAGATGTGAAGAATTTCATACTTAGATGTCCAATATGCCAAAGATGTAAGTATGAAACTACTCCTACACCAAGTTTGCTTCAACCCCTACCCATTCCAAACCATGTGTGGCAGCATATAACAATGAACTTTATCGAGGGGTTACCTCCATCTTCTAGAAAACAGGTTATCTTTGTTGTAGTAGACAAATTGAGTAAAACTGCTCATTTTATGGCTTTATCTCATCCATATACTACTGCTAATGTGGCTCAGCCGTTCTTGGATAATGTCTTCAAGTTGCATGGTTATCCTGACTCAATCACTAATGACAAGGATCCTATATTCATTAGTAAGTTTTGACAGGATTTGTTTGCCTTACAAGGGGTCCAACTTCAGCTTTCTTCTTCTTATTATCCTCAAACTGATGGCCAGTCTAAAGTAGTGAATAGATGTTTGGAAACACACTTAAGGTGTATGTGCTTTGATACTCCTCAACAATGATTCAAGTGGCTGCCTTTGGCCGAATGGTGATATAATATCACTTTTCATGCCTCTATCTAGGCTATACCATATGAGATAGTGTATGGCCAACCTCCACCAGCCTATCTCTCTTACTTACCTGGTGAATCTAAAATTGAATTAGTGGACAAGAGCTTGAGCAAAAGGGATGAAATGTGGAAAGTGTTGAAATTCCATCTCAGAAGGGCACAAGACAAGATGAAACAGATTGCAGATAAACATAGAGTTGATAGGCAGTTCTCGGTTGGTGATTTAGTCTATGTGAAATTGCATCCATATAGGCAGGTTTTAGTGGAAAATAGACCCAATGCTAAGTTTGCTCCTAAATATTTTGTCCCTTATCCCATTGCTAGCAGAATAGGCAGTGTGGCTTATGCTCTTACTCTTCCTCCATCTTCTAAGATACATCTTGTATTTCATGTTACACAACTAAAGAAACATGTTGGCTTAGTTGTTACTTCTCCTCATCTTCCAATATCAGTTGCAGGCAGTGTGACACACAAGGAACCAAAAGTAATTTTGGATCGAATGACTGTGAAGAGGAAGGGTTAGGCTGTAACTATGGTGTTGGTAAAATGGAAGCATCAACTATTGGAAGATGCCACTTGGGAATTCTTTTATGATGTGAAGAAGAAGTTCCCAGATTTCAATCCATGAGGTCGTGGATCATCTTAAGAGGGGATATTGATGGGGATTATTCCTATAGGAATAGTTTTACTTGTCTTTTTTGCCCTTCATACGTGCACTTTCCTTTTATAGAAATTCTGGTAATAACAGTTAAGACAGTTGGCTATAAATAACAACTTCTAACTGTTTTGATACTCGGTCATTGTTTTCAGAATTTACACTTCTTGTAATATTTCCTCTCAATCTAATAACACTGATTCTCGGGATCGTTTCATTCCATAGGATTCCATGTTCTTGCTCTATTCCTTCTTCGAATTCTCTACAATTTCTAGAATCACTATTTCATTCTTATCAATCCTTAATCTAACTCATGTTCACCCATACACTATACAATAGTTAAAAAATAGAATAATTTATTAGGAGAATATAATATTATTTATTTAATTTTTTTTGTGAGATATTTCATTTTTTATTTTCTTATCAATATTTATTTCTTTTATTGATCATTTAATGTTTATTAGCATTCATAAAAATAAAAATTAATTGAATAATTTTAGTAAATTACACTAACGCACCTAAATTTTATTATTGAAATTACATAAAGCATCTCTTTCTTTTTATTATACACAAACTATCCTTATTTACACAAATTACCATCTTTTTTTGTTTATACTCTTATCTGTATAAGACATTGTATTTATCTTTCCTACATGAATAGTCAATATAATATATGAATATAATTATGGATAGTTTATATAAGTGGAAAAGTGGAGAGAGTTTGTATAATTTTTATTAAAATTTAGGGTATATCAATCTAATTTACTCTATTAGCTTATTTTTAGAATTATTTTTTAGAAAGATATTTTAATATTTTCCCCAAAAGATTCAGTAATCAAATAAATTATAAATGGAAATTTGAGTCATTTGACCATCACTATTTTCAAACACGTGTGGCCGTTTATATCCAATACCAGAGAAGATCATGCATCCATTCTGTTGGACCCTCTATAATTTAATAATATTTTATTTTATTTTAATTAAAAAATAATTAAGATTTGAACTGTTAAAAATTATTTTTAAGACAACATCTTCTAGATGATCGTACAATCTATCAACCGAGGGTATGTGAGACCATAAATTTATTAGTATATGACTCAGTTGCATTATACATTCTCCACCTTCACAAGGAGGAGGACGAAGAAGCAAAGGAAAGCGTTGAACCCTGGTAAAATCTCCATTCTAATTTTACCCTTATGTTTGTTTAACTTATTCAACTCATTCAATTTTATTGCTATGTCACGATGAATTGAAAACAATGTGCTTTTTCTTCAGTTGAGTAGTTCTGATCCATGTGATCGAGGGTAAAGTTTTGTACATTAGGTCAAATGTTGGTTTTCTCTTGTGCTTGATTCATATTACATTATATCTGTGGTTTTAAGAAATGATTTGTTTTCCTAGGTGATGATGTTCCTGTTTGTGATATTTTGATATTGTATAGTCATGCACTCACATAGGCTGAGACAAGGTTTTGTTTCAGTGTTCTAAGATTTACTGAGATATCAGAGAACACTCATCATCGCCATTTGTGTTGTAATTTAAGGATCAATTATTGGATACAACTTTGATTTGTGCCTCTATTGAACGTTTTGTCAATTTATCTTGTAATTTTGAGTTGGCTGCTAAAGTTCAACTTCTATCGTCGTGATTAATTTGATGGAAAGGGAGTAAGATCCGGTCGTAAAAAGAATCACAGTGGTAGAAAATACAATGTTGGAGGGTTTAATCAATCTTGAAGTACTGTTGGGAGGGGGGAGGGGGGAGGGGGATATAAGAGAGTCCTATGGATCTTCTGAGGAAAAGTAGTGAAGTACGTGAGTTCCATGTTCAAACTTGAAAGATGGTCAAGATATTGACTCGATACAACTAGTTTTTGTTGTTTTGATTTGGGCAAGACAAATTCTTAACTGTTGAAATTTGTACATCATATTTTATATTGGTACAAATTCAGGATAATTAGCATAGTCGAATCTGATTACTTTGTTCATATTTATATTAAATTATAAGCAGTTTATTAGCCTTTGTTAAAACGGCTTGTGTATTGCATTGGAGTCCTCCATGTTGTTCTTGATATTATTATCTTCAGATAAGTTCCCTTAATTATTAGTCATCCTTTTGCAGACTCAATATCCAGAAAATTCTTCCAAGCTCAACAGCAGAGACAATTAAAATGCATCCGGCACAGATCATTTTATGGGGATCAACTTTGTGTGTCATGTTAGCGGTGCACTTTTCTATGAAACTACTCTCAGGACATGTTTTAAACTGGAAAAGGCCAAAGGAGCAAAAAGCCATTGTAATTATCATCCTTATGGCCCCATTATATGCTGTGGACTCCTATGTTGGTTTGTTAAACTTTTTTGGAAGCGAAACATTCTTCACATTTTTAGACTCAATTAAAGAGTGCTATGAGGCTCTGGTAAGATTTTTATACTTTTAAATTGGAATTTTTATAACTTTTCAATTTAGTAATTTAGTATAGTGCAACTTACTCAGTGTATTACCTACAGGTGATAGCTAAGTTCTTAAGTTTGATGTACAGTTATTTGAACATTTCCTTGAGTAAGAACATAGTGCCGGATGAGATCAAAGGAAGAGAGATTCACCATTCATTTCCAATGACTCTTTTTCAGGTGGTTTATGCTTATCAAATTTTTTAATGTTCTAATTAAAAAATATCTTCTGCATGATTATGTTTGCAGAAACGATGTGTCACATATGAATAAGTTTTTGGAGTTTTGGGTTTGTGGTCTCTTGGACCATGTGCAATGAGAAATGTGTGCTTTATTCATTAGTATCAATAACTAGGATGCTATTTGTCACTGTCTGTGACTAGTGATGAGTTTGCATTGATCCAGAATGTATTGTGATTCTTAAAGTCATAATGCTATAATCATGCTGAGACCATATTGAATGTTTTTCCTTCAATGTGACAACTAGGTTTTGGTAACAATTTTATTGTAAAACAGAAAAATATTTCATCAGAGGACAATGATTATATTTATTTTGAAGTTTAAGCCTACAAGTTAGAATACATGCTTTCAATACTGAGCCTTTCCCTCTCACATGAAACCATTTTTTTGCTGTGGCCCGAGGAAGTAATGGATCTAGTTATTTGGTTCTGTTGCCTACCTTATGCAGAAAATTGTATGTCCTTCATAAAGATGTGTAGAATCGCCAGAAAATCAAAGTATAATGCACTTGATTCATCATTTAAGCTAATTAGACGGATCAATGTATTATTTTCACTTCCATAAATATTTTACATATAACTGAAGCTAAAAGTCATCATGGCCATCATATGCAGCCTCATACTACTCATTTGGACCATCATACACTTAAGCTTCTAAAATCCTGGACCTGGCAGTTTGTTGTGCTGCGCCCAGTGTGCTCTATCTTGATGATAACTCTACAGTACTTTGAAGTATATCCGAGTTGGGTGAACTGGACAATCACAATCGTTCTAAACATTTCAGTGACACTTGCACTGTATTCTCTTGTTGTTTTCTACCATGTGTTTGCTAAAGAGTTGGAACCACATAAGCCTCTTGCCAAATTTTTATGCATAAAAGGGATTGTCTTTTTCTGCTTCTGGCAGGTATTTTCCATTCCTTTACCTTTTACATAATTGGTCCTCAATAATATGTTTTTGCATCTGTAAAATATGTACAGTGCTATTCAAAGTCACATTTTCAGATAAATGGTTTGGATTTCAATTTATTTGTCACCGGTGATAGTCTTTAATTGTAGTGCAACAATGGCCTAAGGGATTGGTTCTATATTATGTAAATTAATGACTTACTATTTAGTTTTATTAACTTATTGGTTCTTAGATTATTTGACTTAAGATAGCATATCCAAGATTATGCACACTACATTTCTCTTATCTAAGATTGTTTTGTTTTAAGAAAGTGGTTGTCTCTGTTTAACAGCTGATGTTGTCCAATTATGCAGGGAATTGTGCTTAACCTCTTGTCAAAAATTGGAATAATTCGATCCCGTTTTGCCTGGCTACCTGTGGAACGCATTGAGGAAGGCTACCAAAACATTTTGGTCTGTCTTGAAATGGTTTTCTTCTCTATTTATCAAATGTCTGCATACAGTGTTGCACCATATAAGGCTGATGACAAAACCAGTGTAACTTCAGATAAAAAGTCAAAGTGATAGTAGGACATGGCCTACTCTGTTGAAGTTATCAGTGCATTTACTTTTCAATAACAGCTTCTTGAAACTTCTGAGACAATTGGTATGCACGGGAACATTGGTCAAATATGTAATCTATTGAATAAGATCTAGATACATTGATGTTACTTATAATGATCTTGGATGTTTTACTCAACATTTGTTCTTTGATGCTCAGCTTTCATTGTATTTATACAAGTCTCGGCTGATACTAGGTTCAATTCCTTTTGTTCGTTTTGCATAAACAGCAACCCTTTAGTTGCAAGTTATTTATATTATAACCTCATTAATCATACGACTAGAAAATAAACATGAAATTATTCAGTCCTATTCATTTCGAATTGGCAAAAAAATTTTTGTAATACAGGTAGAAAGATATTATACCAAAAAGCTTTTTTTTTGTCATAGAACAAGAAGCCATCGGCCAAAAAGTTGCTGGCTAAGTTTGATTTTAGCATGAGAACCTTAATCTAGCTTCCTCTGTTTGAGTACGGTGTGAGTGCAAATGTGATATTCTGAAAGGTCCATTTAACATGAACCTCCAAAGGTGACCTTTGGACTTTCCCAAAGAGTACTTCAAAATTCTTCAAAACCCTCTTTCAAGTTAGTTTAAGATCCTCTGGATTGAAAATGAAAAATACATTTGAGAGATATTCCTACTCCAAATTTTAATCACAGTCACACAATCTTGAGATGAGATGTATTTCTATATAATAGTGTGAACACAAACATGATATACTCATGCAGAAATCAGGTAATAGCATAGTGCTAGAAGCTTAAACTTACTTTTTTTGTTTACACTAAAAATATAAGATATACAAAGTCGTTACTGTGGTTTTATATATATATATATATATATATATGATCATTAATAATATTAGTAAAATCAAGTTCTAGGACCTAACGGTCACTACTCAATACACCTCAAGTTGTACCAGTATCTTAGTCATTCCAATCTAACATGGTGAGAGGGCTAAAAGAACAAAGTACATTATATTGGACTATGCCACTATCTTCATAGATTACATATGAAAAAACTCTAGCTATGATGGAGTAAATTCCGTTCTACAGTCGAGATCGAATGAATACTCTCCTTCCATTATTCTTCATGAGATTTATTTCCTTAAAGCCATCGTTTGATTCTTTTGGAGGGTACGATTCCTGAACACGTTTGGTTGATGTTATGAACATCTGCTTTATATTATTCATGTCTTCCTCTACTTCTTCCACCTTTGTTTCAAAATGGATGCCCTTAGCAACATTTAAATCAGGCTTTTTCATGGTCTTTAAAGGTGTTGGCAATGGTATATTTATCAATCCTTCTGGTACCATCTTATCTGCATGCTTCTTACCTGACAAATACCCCAGGCAAGTTAAATGGAAACTAGAAATGCAACAAAAATCATAGACAATACTTAAAAATGTGATATTAAAAGTGAAAGTTAACCACAAACCTCTTCTATCTATAAATTAGTATATTTATATAAATGTATACATATATACACACATACATATACATCTATACATAGCACCAGAGCAGCATACAATATTCTTTTCTGGTTGATATCTTACTCTTAGTAGGCATATTCTGCAAATTTTGGAGTACTCACTGAATGTATTAAAATCTCACTTCATTGTTCGGTTCCCTTTATTGGGCAAGTCATAAAACAAAATAAAAAATTATGATTTAGGCAAGTATGAGAAATCAATAAATGTTTATTATCATAGTGATGACTCCTAATTAGTGAATAGTTATTCTTATGAGATAGGATCAGGGATATGAAAAACCAAGTTATATGAGACTAAATACATCATCTAACAAGTCAGTGAAAAATGGAAAAGACACATCCACTTCAATTCTGCACAAAAAGGCACATAACAGGAAAGGAACCGTGAAATGTAAGGTGCCATGTAACCATAAAACTCCTAGGTACACAAAAGGAACTAACTTTAGCAATTACACGAGGATGCAAAAATACCCAATTGACCCCACAAAAAAAACGAATTTCTAAATGGTCAATGAAATGGCACAATCAGGTAACAACAATTTAGAAACAAAACTCATGTTTTGGATTAATAACAAAGAGATGAGAACTGACCAGGGAGGATTTTGCGGGAGCCATCGATGGCGGAGCCGACGGCGAACTTGACGAGGTCGGCGAGGAGTTGGCTTATCTTATGGCGAAGGGGCAGTTCAGATACGGCGGCAGCATGTGCAGTATTTGTTCCAACCACGGCGGCCATTCCGACGACGGAGATATGGATTAAGATTGAGAAGAAAGAGGGAAGGTATGTGTGGTTATGTAGATTGTGGAATGAGAGCTTTCGGTTTCATTAAGAGGATGAAGGGCCAGATATTTGTAATCTAAGCCTCAATTCATTATTTTTTAGTTTTATCATTAAGATCTTTAATCGAATAGTAAAGTAGATTGACACCCTGAGTTTTAGCAAAATTACATTAATCATTTTTTATTTTTTTACACTTATATAAACTCCTAAAATTTATAATTTTATTACATAGATCACCCCTGCATGAGAAATAAATAAGTGTAACATTTTAAATAAAAAATATGATAAATGCAATTAAGTTAAGCAAAACAAATCAATGTATTTTTATTATTTTTTTGTTTCAAAATGCATCAACAATTCTAAAGATATATTATTTAAATCGCTCTTATAATATATTGTAATGAACCAAAAATATCAAGAGGTATTAACTTACATATTATTTGTACTTATGTCCACAATATATTAGTTTTGTTTAACTAAATTGTATTTATCACATTTTTTTGTTTAAAAGATTATACTTATTTTTCATGCAGTGTAGTCAGTGTAATGAAAGTATAAAAATTAGGGGTTTGTATATATTCAAAAAAAATGAGGAGTGATTTGTGTAATTTCGGTAAAACTCAAGATGTTAGTATAATTCACTCTTAATTTTATTTTATCAATACATATTTTTAGGACAGTCATTAATAAAACTCCCTTTTTAAATTATAAAATATCTTACAATCTCTTAGTTGATTAAGCAAGATAAATGAGGACGTTGATATTGGGTACTTACAAGTCATTATTTTTCTTCTCGTTGGTATCATATTTATGGGAACACAACTTCTTCTGTACAACCTCTACGTGGGCAGTGTTCGAGCTAGTTTACAAACTTATATTTTAATCCACTTAATTTTCTAAACTCACTTTTGAACACACAAAAATGAACTTATAGTAGATGATGTGGTTGCTACCTAGTATGGGTAAGCCTCATATCCGCTAACTTTATTTAGCTTGATCATGGTAAGATTCAAATATGGTGAGTTTCATTATATTTATGATCAGATTCAGATTTAAAATTTTATTTTGTATATGTGTTTATTTAATTATTAATGATATCTTTGGTTGAGTATTATTAATTCTATAATTTTTTATTTCATATGTTAAAATTAGAAGTTCATAAATAGATAATATTGAGTATACTTTATTTAAAAAGAGTATACATTATATTTAATCAGATTTATGTTTGGGAAATGGAAGATTGGGTTAGTATCCATAAACAAAGGGAGAAAAAATAAAACCAACACTATAGTCTCAAAAACTTATTTTTAATATTTTAAAAAGTGAAGTAAAACTATTTGTTAAAACAACGAAAAAAGATTTTATTTTGTCTTATGTACATTTTATCTTGAAAAGATTGTTCTAAAACTAAAAGCTTGTAATCACCTCGAATAAGGTTTAAAGTCTTACAAATATCAAAAGTTTAAGTTCTTGAGACTACATTGTTATGACGAACAATCACGCATCCCAAAATAGATTAGTTCTTTATTATAAGGTGAGAATTGTTAGAACTTTATAATTTCTAATTAAGGTGAACATCGTATATTTAATACAATGATATCGGCTATTTATTTTTAGGGTTACATTATAAGTGATCCAATTACTAGCACCTCATAGATTTCTAAAAGCTAATAATGGATATGGGCTTAATGAGTGAATACCTTAACCTGTAGGGGACAATGAGAACTCTATAAGTTAATGCATAAAGAAGGTTATGGTCCTCAACACACAAAATCAAATACAGTGTTTTCCTCTCCCAATCAGAGTGAAAACGCAAGTCCGAAGAAGAATCAGAAATTTGGTTTAGGAAGATCATCCTACCAAAAATCCATATCAGAAAAATGCAGATCATAGGATTACATCGAGGAACATGGATTCAGGTATGACATTGCATCATTTGTTTCATATATGTGTGGGAATATGAGATTCAAAGGATTGGTATTTCACCAATCACAAGAAATTCTCAACAAGTGGTATCAGAGCATAGGTTCTAAATTCTATGATTTTCCATGAAAAGTGTTTTTCCAATTTTTGTATGAACCTTAGATTTTAATTTGAGAATTTTATGTTTTCGCTATCATATTATAAAAATTTGGAATTTTTTTTTTTGGAAACAACTCAATGTTTGTGTTGTAAATTATAATTGCCCAGATCACATGGAATTGAATTGTTATGAGTTGAGTTTTTTTTTTAAATATCTTACCAGTTCAGTTTTGTAATTATGAATTCATGGAAGAATTCAGCTACAATTTTGATATATAACTTTTTGTTCAATCAAGTACTGTACCAAATTCATGAAAGAATTATTAGCTTGATGTATGAAGTAATGAACAAAATGTTAGCATATGAGATTTATAAGCAAATGTTTCAACGAAAGAGGGAGTTGGAGATGCTTAACATAACCCTGAGCATTTTTTTTTATGATGAAAGAGTAGGGCTCAAAATAAAATAGTCAAATGAGCATACAAATGGGAGAAAGAAACATAGATAGATGGTAGGCTTATGGTATAATGGATTCAGATTTTGAATTCACTCGAATCATATATATATATATATATATATATATATATATATTGTTTGTATATATTTCATAAAAATGAAGTTTTTTATGCTATGTTTTTCTGCTGCAATTTTTTTTGCTTCAAATTATTAGGTTGAAACTTGTATATGTGTATACACATGATAAATAATTGTTTTCCAAAGATATGTATACATTTGTTTGAGTATGTACAAATTGAAATAGTAAGTTTTACACAAATTTTCCTAATGCAATTATACAATTTATGTTATAATCCATGAGTTATGACACGTAAGTAATTGTTTGATTTGGATTTTTTTAAACTGGATTTATAATTTGTTCGGTTTGATAAAAAAAATTATTTGGAATTATATTGTGGGATTAGATTTGATAATCATAAAAGATATCAAATTTGAAGGTTTGAATTCCAATATTATATTTTTTTGTAATGGACCCATATTGTTTAATTTTTGTCTGGTAATTATTTTGGATTAATTGATGCAATATGTTGTCAAAGTAACCTCGATTGTGGAAATTAATTGAACTACACAGATGAGTATGAGATTATTTATGTGAATTGTGTTTGGCCCAAAGGAATGTACAATTTGGTCAAATAATAACATACATGTGATGATAAATATGTAACAATTATAAAGTTTTTTCCATGTGAATAATAGTTGCTCCATAGAAAGGCTATTGTTTGACAGAACTAATCGTTAATATTTGATCATTACATTGAGAGTATTACTTATAAATTAATTTCTCTGTCCAAAGACTAGAAATTGATGTTGTGTTAGGTATCTTGTGATGGGTCTATTATGTGAACATGTCTTATTTTTTATATATATATTACATGACTTTTTGTTTAGATTTGAACATGTTATTAATTATTTGTTCTACGGATTCAGTGTCTTTTACCAATGCTGTAATTTTTTCTGCTCAAATCAGTAACATTCATTGTTGAATAGGACAAACTTTAAGGTCTGGAAGGAAGCCGTAGAAATTATTCTCGACTGTATGGATTTGGATCTGGCACTTTGTGTGGAGAAACACATTTCCACTGCGGAAAACTTCGGTGAGGCTAAAATTGAGAAATGGGAAAGCTCTAACCGAATATGTCTGATGATCATGAAACGCTCTATTCCAGATGTGTTTCAGGGCTCTATACCCGAGGGTGAAATTGCAAGGAAGTTCCTTGAATAAATAGAACAATCCTTTGCCAAGAATGAAAAGGCGGAGATGAATAGCCTTTTGGCTAAACTCATCTCCATGAAGTATAAAGGCAAAAAGAATATAAGGGAGTATATTATGGAGATGTCTAATCTCTCATCCAAACTCAAGTCTGTTAAGTTAGAGCTTGGTGATGACCTGCTCGTGCACTTGGTTTTGATCTCTCTTCCTGCACACTTTAGGTAATTCAAAGTGAGTTATAACACTCAGAAGGACAATGGTCCCTTAATGAACTTATATCTCACTGTGTGCGAGAGGAAGAGAGGCTGTAGAGAGATAAGGCTGAAAGTGCTCACTTGACTATGACGCCTCAAAATAATAAAAGAAAGAGCAATAAGTGTGTTGCGAAAGGGTCTTCTCAACTAAAGAAATTGAAGAGTAATGAGGAATTTACCTGTTACTTCTGTAAGAAGCAAGGACACATGAAGAAAGAGTGTCCTAAATATGCCTCATGGTTGTAAATAAGGGTAAATTTCTCACTATTGTTTGTTCTGAAATTAATTTGGTTTTTGTACCGAATGATACTTGGTCGGTATATTCTGGTGCTACTACTCATATTAGTATCACTATGTAGGGTTTCCTGTGGAGACGACAACCAAGTGATGATGCAAGATTCATCTTTGTGGGCGATGGCAAAAGGGTTGCAGTTAAGGCTATTGGAATATTTAGATTATGTTTAAGAACTGGTTTTCATTTGGATTTATTTGAGACATTTGTTGTACCATCTTTTAGGCGGAATTTAATTAGTGTTTCCAGCTTGGACAAATTTGGTTTTTCTTATTCTTTTGGAAATAATCTATATATGTTTGATGATTTCAGTTTCACTAATAAAATATTGCAAACAAATTCAAGTGGTACAAAATGAAAATTAAAAGAGAATTCAATCATCTTATGGCACAAGCGTTTAAGTCATATATCTAAACAAAGAATTCAAAGACTTGTGTCGAATGAAATTCTTGACCCTTTAGATTTATCAGACTTTGAGGTCTGTGTTGAGTGCATAAAGGGAAAACAGACAAACAAAAAAAGTTAGGTGCCGAAAGAGCTAAAGATGTCTTAGAACTAATACATACGGTTATATGTGGTCTTTTCCCTAGTTAGGTGAACAATATTATTTTATTACGTTCATAGACGATTACTCTAGGTACGGCTACCTATATCTTATACATGAGAAATCTCAATCATTGGATGTTTTCAAAACTGAAGTTGAACTTCAACTTGGAAAGAAAATTAAGGCTATCAAATCTGACTGCGGTGGTGAGTATTATGGCAGATATGATGGATCGAGAGAACAACGTTCATGGCCATTTGCATTTTCCTCAGAGAGTATGAAATTGTTCCGCAATACACTATGTTAGGCAAACCTAGCATGAATGATGTTGTTGAGCGACGAAACCAAACTCTTAAGGATATGGTGAGAAATATGATTAATCATTCTTCTTTACCAGAGTCTCTTTGGGGGAAGCTTTAAAGACTGTAGTTTACATCCTTAATAGGGTGCCAAGTAAAACAGTTAACAAAACGTCATATGAGCTTTGGACTAATAAAAGGTCAAGCTTAAAACACTTGCACATTTGGGGTTGTCCAGCTAAGGCGCAGCCTTATAGGCCGCGTGAAAGAAAACTGGACTTAAGAATTGTTAGTTGTTATTTTGTTGGCTATGTTGAACGCTCTCGGGACTATAAATTTTATGATCACACTTCAAGACTCTTTTTTGAGACGGAAAATGCAAGATTTTTTGAGGAAGTTAATTTTAGGAAGGAATATAACATAAGAAATGTTGTCTTTGAGGAAGAACATGTCATTGATAGTGAACAAGTTCTTGTGCCTATTACCATTCAATGAATAAATTTGGTAATAGAAGATAATGTTCAGAATATTTTCCCTAACAATATTTCAGAACAAGACAACAATGAGGCTCTCCCTCAAGCACCTATAGAACAAATTCAACAACCTCAAGAAGTAGAAGTGTCAATAAGGAGATCCACTAGATAGAGGAGAAGTGTAATTCTCGATGATTATATTGTATTTCTTCAAGGACATGAGGATGGCATTGGGTTAACAGAAGATGATCAATTGAACTTTTGTCAAGCCATGAAAAGTTCTAACTCTCAAAAGTGGATCGATGCCATGAAGGATGAGATGAAGTCTATGCATGATAATGACGTTTGGGATCTTGTTGAATTACCTAAAGTTGCCAAACCTATTGGTTGCGAATGGATATTTAAAACCAAGAGGATTCGTAGGTTAATATTGACAGATATAAAGCTCGTCTAGTAGCTAAAGGCTTCACTCAGAAAGAAGACATTGATTATAAAGAAATCTTCTCTCCAGAATCTTCGAAAGGTTCTTTTAGAATAATATTGGCACTAGTAGCTCATTTTGATTTAGAGCTACATCAGATGGATGTTAAGATTGTGTTTCTTAATGGTGATATTAAGGAAATGATTTATATGCTGCAACCAGAAAACGTTGTGTCAGTTGACTCAAAGTCTATGGTATGCAAATTAAAGAAATCCATCTATGGGCTTAAACAAGCTTCTCGTCAATGAAATCACAAATTTCATCAAATTATTACCTCGTTTGATTTTGAGGCAAATAAAGTTGAAGATTGTGTATACCATAAGTTTAGTAGGAGTAAATTTATCTCCCTGATATTATATGTCGATAATATACTGCTTGCTAGCAGTGATATATACTATTGCATGAGACCAAAAGATTTCTAACGAAGAATTTCGAAATGAAAGATTTTGGGGAAGCTTCTTTTGTATTAGGTATTCGGATACTGAAGATCACTCTCAAGGTATCCTCATGTTATCATAAGAAAGCTATATAGATAAAGTCCTGGATATATTTGGTATGAAAGATTCTAGTAAACCGGGGATACCCTTATACTTAAGGGAGACAAATTTAGTCTCGAACAATGCCCCAATAATGACCTTGAAAGATACGAGATACTAAAGATTCCTTATATATCTGTAGTAGGAAGTCTAATGTATGCTCAAGTTTGCACACGTCCCGACATAGCATTTGTTGTGGGAGTTTTGATTTGTTGTGGGAGTTTTGGGAAGATATTTGAGTAATCCTAGAATGCATCATTGGAAGGCAGTCAAACGTGTTATGCATTACTTGAAGAGAACAAAGGAGTATATGCTCACTTATCGAATGTATGAGAATTTAGAGATCATTGGATACTCTGACTCTAATTTTTATAGATGTCTAGACAGTAGACAATCCACCTCTAGATATGTGTTTTTATTAGCTAGAGATGCTATATCTTGGAAGTCTGTAAAACAGACACTCATAGCCCCTTCAACCATGGTTGTGGAGTTCATGGCTTGTTTTGAAACATCAGACCATGATATATGGTTGCAGAATTTTGTCACTGGTTTACGTGTGATCGATGGTATTGAAAGACCATTGAAGATTTATTGTGACAACAAGTCTACGGTTCTTTACTCCAACAACAATAGGAGTTCTACAAAGTCAAAATTCATTGACATAATTGTTAAAGAAAATGTTCAAAATGGACAAATTTTCATAGAACATATAGGGACAAATTTTCATAGAACATATAGGGACAAATTTTATGCTAGCTGATCCACTGACTAAGGGTTTGATACCTAAAGTCTTTCATGAGCATGTTGCTCATATGAGGATACCTTAGTTGAGTGGGAGTCCATATGTTTTATGAATTATTTTTGATGTGATATACAGTTTTTTATGCATAATAAAGTTGATGGTTTACTGTTCCATTTTGAAATTGTGCATTGTAACTATTGTGTTATAATTAAAGACTTTGAATTGATCTCACTAAAGAACAAAGAAGAACCAGTTGGAAATAGACATGTTTGAGATCACATTGCATGAAATTTCCATGTCACTCATCCATATTTGATCTATGTCATTGAGTATATTAATATAGGATCATCATGGTCGAGTCACGCTTGCATGTGATGAAAGTCTTAGTGGTTCCATAGTTGATATATGAGATGGACCAAATTGTATTAAGGTGAAGTCTAAATGTAAATAGCAGACGAATGCGCGCCTAAAGAACCTGTTATATAATTGTATCAGGAAGATATGAAGCCCAAGTGGGAGATTGTTAGAAATTTATAATTTCTAATTAAGGTGAGTATCATATATTTGAAACAATGATATCGACTATTTATTTTGGGGTTACATTATAAGTGATCTAATTACTGGCACCTCATAGATTTCTAAAAGCTAATAACGGATATGAGCTTAATGGGTGGATATCCACCAGGTTAACCTATAGGGGATAACTGGGAACGTTAACGCATAAGGAACACACCAAATCAAATACAATTTTTTCTTTTCCCCATCAGAGTGAAAACGCAAATCCCAAGATGAATCATAGATTTGGTTGAGGAAGATCATCATACCAATAATTCATCTTAGAAAACGCAAATCATAGGATTACATCAAGGAACATGGATTCAAGTATGACACTACACGATTTGTTTCATTTATGTGTGTGAGAATCATGAAATTCAAAATTTTAGGATTGATATTTCGCCAATCATTAGGAATTTTCAACAAGTATTCTCGATAGTACCAAAATATTTATGAAAATAAAGATTACTTATTATTATAAAAATTTCTAAACATAAATCTGAAATTTTGTCCAAAATATAATATCATTAAAACTATAATAATATGAAGTTATTATTAAAACATAAATAAGAAATAGTTATTTTATTTTTATTTAAAAAGTGTGATTGTTATGTATATGATTATTTATATAAAGATTTATAGATGTACATTATACTATCTACCATTTATTTGGATTCATTTAAAAAACTATCATAATTAAATATAAATGACGAATAATACAATAGTTATACTATTAATTTATACTTTTATCTATCCTATATATAAATCCAAAACTTGAAATAACTTCTCTCATTGTGTAATTTTTATTTCCTATTTTGCCCTTCACATTATTTAATTTTTACAAAAAAAACTATATAATCCTAAGCAACTACCACCAATACATTAATTAACCACATATCTCACATTAAATTAAACATTATCATAAACACAAAAAATATAATATAAAGTACACCAAACACAACAAATACATTCTAATTCAAAAAATGAAATATATAAAAATTAAATATGTAGTATCACACAATATTCGTCGGCAGGCACGAAGTGTCTGTATACACTAGTACTATTAATAAAGGCAAAACCCAAAATAACTTCCATGAAGTAGTTTATATTTTCCAATTTCATATTTTATAACTTCTAATTTTATTTTATAACTTCTACTTTCATCTTTATATATATATCAATATATTTATATATACTTACTTATACTTATACTATTAATAAAGTCCAAACCCAAAATAACTTCCATGAAGTAGTTTTTATTTCTCAATTTTATATTTTATAACTTCTACTTTCATCTTTATATATATTTATACTATCTATATATCTATATATTTCTATATACTTATACTATTAATAAAGGCAAAACCCAAATTAACTTCCATGAAGTAGTTTATATTTCCAAATTTCATATTTTATAACTTCTAATTTTATTTTATAACTTTTAATTTCATCTTTATATATACTTATACTAATAAATAATTATATATATTAATATATAATATACAATTATATATTAATATATAATATACCATTATATATTACACCGTGGAGAGGTGGTTATTTTATGTTAGGATTAATACTAGGGAATAACTTCTAATTTCATGTTTATATAAATTTCTATAATAATACTAATAGATAAAAGAACAACATAAAATAACTATGCATAGAATATTTATGTTTCCCTATTTTATCTTTTGTTCTTCTAATATATTAGTAATGTCTTAGTATATAATAGTAACTTATAAAAAATAAATATATTTAACACAATAATTATTTTAAATATTTATTATTTAAAAAATTAATAGTACATAAGACATTACTAATATACTATTATTAAATAATAGTATATTCATCTCAGTTTTTATTATTTAAATAAACATAAACTAAATAAATAATAAAAATTTATATGGGATAAGACATTACAAATATACTTTCATTAAATATTAGTATATTCATCTCAGTTTTTATTATTTAAATAAACATAAACCAAATATTCATCTCACACTCTTGGTTGTTCTCACTAAAGAGTGATACAGTTTAATTGTTATAATATTATTTAAAACATAAAATATTACCCATGAACTATTTTATGTTTCCATATTTTATCTTTTATAATTTCTAATTTCATGTTTATCTATACTAATACTAATAAACATAAACGAAAATACTAATATATAAAGGGAAAATAATAAATATATCTAATTTCATGTTTATATAAATTATGAGCAAATCATTGTCAATTAATATTTCTTACTTAAATTACTAGAGAAATTTTAAAACCTCTCTCCCATTCACATGTTAATTGTTGTTGCAATTTTTTCATGTAAATTGTTGTTGATGTTTTCCATTTATTTGGTAGGACTAATGATGTTTCTCTGTTATACTTTCTATATAATACTACAATTATATATTACTAGCGTGTTATTCTTATAGTGTTACTTCATATGCTCAATTATTTATTGTGCTTTAATTTCAAAATTAAGAAGTATCAGACAAATTGTCTTAGCAATTGCCACCTCTGGAATAGCTGCAATATTATTATCTGGTGGTCAAAATGCACATTCGCGCTTGAAAATACCTCTAAACCCAGATTCATCATCAATGTGCTCAATCAGCAAACAATATGATCTTGCGAAACTAATTACACAAGCATCAACATTAGTTTGGGATGAAACACCTTTGGTAAACATATATGCTTTGGAAGTAGTAGATCGAACATTCAGAGATATTATAGGTTGTGATGCTCCATTTGGGGAGAAATTTGTAATATTGGGAGGAGATTTTAGACAAATACTTCCAGAGATACCAATTGGAAATAACGCACAAATGATAGCAGCATTTTGTAAAGTCCCCTATGTGGGCATATATGAATGTCTTCCATTTTCGTCAAAATATGCATTCATTGCATGGCCAGAATTTCACTGAATATCTTATGAGGATTGGAGATGGTGTTGAACCAACAATTTATGATGATTTGGTAAAAATACCTCATCAGATGGCAATAAGGTGGGAAGGAGATGATTTAATACAACAACTTATACATGAAATATTTTCCAATTTGGGAAGTCAGAGATATGATGATTCTTATATGTCAGAAAGAGCTATACTAACACCTACAAATGAAATGTTCAGAAATTAAATGACATAGTTATCAATCATTTTTCAGGAAAAGATCATAATTTGTTATCTTTTGACGAGGTTGAAGGAAACTCAAACAACTTATACCAACAATAATACTTAAACTTCATTACTCCTGGTGGTTTACCACCACATATTCTAAAAGTAAAAACGGTGTACCTTTGATGTTGTTGTGAAACATAGACCCGAAAGTTAGCTTATGCAGTGGGACGAGATTACTATGTCGTGGAACTTACATGAATATGTTAGATGTGAAAGTCTTATGTGGCCAACATGTTGGACATAGAACCTTTTTGCCTAGGATTAAACTAAAAACGTAAGAATATGTGACTCCCTTTTGTTCTTATTAGAAAGCAATTTCATGTGTGATTAAGTTTTGCACTTACAATAAATAAGGTACAAGAACAAATCATTCCAATGTAGGTATTTATCTTCCTAAACATGTCTTTGGGCATGGACAACTATATGTTGCTCTATCAAGAGGAGTTTCAAAAGTTCCAACAAGCGTTGGTTCAAGTGGTACATGCTTGATTCCCCTTAAGCAAGGTCTCGGGTTCGAGTCTTGTGGATGGAAAAAATGTCCGCTGGGAGGGTTAGTCTCACGTACCTGTGGATGTTCCTGGCTCAAACAAGATTGCCTCCAGTGCAAGGATACCTGTGGAAAACAAAAAAAAAGGTTACCACAAAAATTCTTATTAAAGAAGGAACAATTCAAGGGAAAGAGGGTGATTTCACAAATAATATTATTTTTAAATATTTCTATTGTGTTGAGTTTAAGCTTTTAATGCTACTACATACATCTACATTTACGTAATTAACAATAATATTTCAATAACAACAAATGATAGTAAGGAACAACCCAACTATCTATTGACAGTCACAGATTTACCATATCTTATTTTGTACTATGCATAAGAGTTACTATTTCATCTGCAATAAGTTATCCGATCAGAAAATTGTTTCTTCATAAAATGAGGTATCAAGAATAGATTCATCATTACTTTGAGAATACATTTTTTTCTCCATTTTATTCTAGTACTTTTCGGTCATTCAATTACAAATCATGTACACATTTTATATTTACTTTACCAAATTTTGTTACCTTGTATATCTTCCCAAAAAAATTATAGCAATTTTAGGGTCTATTTTAATGTGACATTGTGGCTACAATATTCATAACTTCTGTCTAAAACAAAAAAATATTTTTCAATTTCATGATTCATAACTTCTAGAATTTTTTTACTTGGTTTATTATATCTATTCATTTGTGCAATCATTAATATACAATTAAGAATGCAGTTCCAAATTATTTCATCTCATGATTTCTTCCATATTACGTTCTAAACATGATAAATTTATTTCAATTATTTCACTCTATACTAATAGAAAAATAGGTTAACATACACCTACAATAATATTTCTCAACATACTAGTAGTAATAATTTTAAAAACTCTTATACAACTTGCATACATCTTTTCTCAAAAATATATATATATATATATACACCAATAAAAATCCATAAACAGGCGTGATCCAAAAACATAACGAGAAAATAACGTAAGCGAATGAGGAAGGGGTGACTATTCGATCATCAGAGTCAGAGAGAGTTAAAAGACCAAATTGACCCCGTTGGATCATCCTCTCTCTTCATTCACCATGAACCAAAAGGCCAACGTTTCTAAAGAGCTCAACGCCAAACACAAAAAGGTTCCTTTTTCATTTTTATTTTCTTTCCAATCCCAATTCAATTCAATCATTTAAATTCACATTTGTGCGGAATAGCAAGTCGTTAGACATGTTTTATTTATCATTTTTATTATTTTTTACTTTTATTCTGAGAATTTGATCTCCTTGAGTGCTTGTTACAATATTCCTTTACCGATTTATTATTTTTTGGATTAAATTATTTACTCATGTTATTGTATTTGTTAATTGCTAGTTCCGATCCTTTTTTCTTCTAATTTATAGTTAGTTTTCCATATTTTCTTTTTGGAGGTTGTCTGAGATCATTTACGTGGTTTGTAGAAGGAAAACTATATAGGGTCATTAGAATTTAGAAGCATTTTTTTATTGGGATTACTCAAAATATGCCACCTACTTTGTTTTCTTCATATTTTATAATTTTGTGGATATTTGTGAGTTTCTTATTTTAAGGAGAATTTTATCCATCAAGTGGGTTGAAAAGAGTCCAAGATATTGTGCGTGAGTGGGATGTTATTTGAATTTTAACATAAAAAGTACCAACACAGTTAGTAGATAGTTGGCCCTCAAGCATGATATCCGGGGTTCAATCCATGCCGCGTGTATAGAAAAGAACCTATTGGTGAAAATCTTTGAGTCTATTTGTTATATTTTGAGATGAAAAGTCAAAAACTACATTCACATTTCAAATCTTCATAATTTTGGATACTTAGTTTGTTCTTTTCCTATTGGAATTTCGATCAATTTACATTTGTTAGGAAGGAGAAGGAGCTTTCTGGCCATGAGGGTCGAAATGCTTAGTGTAATGATGTATATTTGAGATCCTTTATATTTCAGCATATGAACTTTAATTTGAATTGTTTTTCTTTTTAGTCTAGTTGCATTTAAAACTTGCCCTTTTCTCTTTTGATTAAATACTTTCTTACTGAACTTTAAACCTGCAGATATTGGAAGGACTTCTAAAATTACCAGAGAATAAGGAATGTGCTGACTGCAAAGCTAAGTATGTATCTGGATGGGTCTACATGATCTGATCTCTATCATATATCTGTATACGAAACTAACCAAAGATATAGCAAACGGTCAATATAATTGGGGTTTTTTTCATACTAGGCATTTCCATTTTTTTCCTTATTGTTTTATCACAGTTTTCACTCAATTTTCTTTGAAAATTTTATTTGCAGAGGTCCAAGATGGGCTAGTGTCAATCTTGGCATCTTTATTTGCATGCAGTGTTCAGGAATACATCGAAGTCTTGGGGTACACATATCAAAGGTTGGTCTGTTCTGTCTGTTTAAATTATGTATCCCAAAAGTAGAAATGGTTAAGATTTGTTGGTTTCTCTTAAAAAGCTGATGCTTCATTTGATCTATGACTATCAGAAAACAAATCATGACAGGGGATTTGGGGGATTAGGTATTATGGTCAAGTCATGTGGAAATAGAATCTTTGTGAGAATTTACATCGAGTATGTTGGTGTTGTATGTGCTTTACCTATGTTGCTCTAATTGTATGCGGATAATTGATTTAACAGTCTAGACTATATTATTTGTTTTGAGGGACAGTATCATTATTGATATGCTCATTTCACACTCTTACTAGCTAACTAAGAGAAGGTTCCTAAGTGGGTAACAGAAATACAAGTATGATCAACATTTGCCTTAAGTGAAGTCTATATTTTTCTATCAAGTGAAGTCTGGTTCTAAATTTCAATTCTCTGGCACATTGTTTTAATATTATATGTCTACTTAAATGCTTTTTCCAGGTTCGCTCTGCAACTTTGGACACTTGGCTCCCAGAGCAGGTTGCATTCATTCAATGTAAGAATCTGAATGGTCATGACCTAGTGTTTATTTTCAGTTTTGTTGGTGTGTATTAGTTGTACAGCCTGTTCATTATATTTGAATTTATTTTTTGGTCCTATATAGCGATGGGAAATAAGAAAGCAAATAGTTACTGGGAAGCAGAATTACCTCCACATTATGATAGAGTTGGAATCGAAAATTTCATTCGTGCAAAGTATGTCTGTTTTTAAACACCTTGAACCAGTCTAATTTTTATCGTTGTACAATTTGAAGTGTATGCTTCTTTTTTTGTACACCTGGTGAAGATGACATTCCCTTGCTTCCAATTATTACATATATTTAAAGGTATGAAGAGAAGAGATGGGCTGCAAGGGATGGGAGACCAGCATCACCTTCTAGACTGCAAGAAGAAAAAGCTCCTTCACATTGGCAGAGGCCTGTGGAAAGAGTTGGTCATGGTTATGGGGCTACATCTGAAAATACTTTTGTGGAAAGGAAGAAAGTTTTATCATCAAATGCAATTCCTGGTATAAGAATTAGTGTTCCTGCCCCTCCCAAAGGACCTGAGCAGGTAAATTTCTTTTTTATTTAGTTTTTATAAGCGAACTTCTCTCTCTCTCATTTTTCCTATTTTTATATTGTATAATATGTAGCATTGTAGTTGGAAACTCCATTCTTCTGCAATCCGTTCCATGAGTTACTAGTACCTTCTTTACCAATAAAAGTAAATATAAGAAGGGAAAATGCATTCAAATAGATTCCTCAGTGCTGAGTCTAGTTTAGGCATCCAACCTCTCTTTTTTCTTCAAACAAAATCCCCGTATAGGTGCTTTGTAGTCATTTTGATGGCCTTATTTTGAATATTTAAGACTCTAGTAGAAGAATATTGATTGGGTTGGTGGTTGGGTGATACTTTTGTGATGATGATAACAAATAAATGATTACAAGCAACCATTGTGGCATTTTTAAAAATTGAGGGGTGTAATTGCCAAAATTGAATGTTAAGGGTTTTATGAGTTTTTCTTAATGATAAGTTTAAAGTGATAACCAACAAAATAATAATAAATAACAACAAAATTTTCACGAGTGGAGGTGTGTTCACGATAATATTTGCGAAAGTAAAACAATACAAATTTTATAGCTTTTATCTAAAAATGGAACAATATGGTGTGACAAGAGTAAGTCGTAGCATGTGTGTTTGCATATGTATGAAATGCCGACTACAGATGTGTTAATATTTATTAATCTTTAGTTTACAATGTAAGCAAGTAGTTGATCTTGTACTGCAGACTGTAATTCTTTCCTCAGGTGCCTCTTGTCTCTGATCTGAAAGATAAGCCCACCCATTTTGGGACTTAAGTCCAAGTTATATAACATAAAATCCCTTCTGTGGAAAATTTCTGTTTTGATGTGCATATCGATAGCGATTAATGTTCGGAAAATATTGTCGTTAAGAGAATTATTAGTTTTTTTACATTTTTTAGATAAAATATTTTAGCTTAAGATGTATTTTAATAGCTAACTTACATGATAAGTTATGATTCTAAGAGCAATTAACATGGATAATTCTAGCTTTTGCCCTTCTCTTTTTTGTAATAATGCAATTCGTTCTCTCTTGTTATTTGAATTTAAAAGCGTTATCTTTTATACCTTATATTCATCTGAAAGCAATTAATTTCTGAACAGGTAACACCTGTGACAAAACCTCAGCATGTTGAGAAAGTGAAACCCATGGCAGCACAACCGCAAGCTGAAACTTTAAAGCAGACTACTGGATCATACCAAGATACCCCTCCTAAATATGACTTTGCTACAGACCTTTTTGACATGCTGTCTGTGGATGGTCCGAGTGAAAAGGGCTCAGAGGCAGCTGGTGCTCCTGCTGATGATAATAACTGGGCAGCATTTCAGTGTATGTTTTATATCTCATTTTAATAACAATAATAATAATAATAAAGTGGAATCACAAAAGGTGTTGGCCTACATTATTTGGGAAGGTTTGAAGATGCTTATGGTAATTATGTTGTATTTGACTTTGGTTATAAACTTATAATTTTGTCATAATTGTTTCAGCTGCTGCTGAGGCATCAACAGCTGAGGAGACAGACATCCCAAGTGCAGTTGAGAGTGCACCCCTGTCTACCTCTGGAATTGAGGATCTATTTAAAGACTCACCTTCAATGACACCTAGCTTAGCCCCAGAGAAACCACAAAAAGATATAAAAAATGATATCATGAGCCTCTTTGAGAAGGTATGTGCCACTGCCAATGCTTCAATAGGTTTGTTAAAGACGTGGAGTTCCTTCTTGACTTGGTATAGTTACTCTTATTTATTGAATATAGAAATACAAATTTCTGGGTTGTTATTTGGGCTTCCCATTTTGTACTATATATGAGTTATTATTATCCAATATATCTAGTGAGTTTGGTTATTACCTTATGCCTTATTTTCATAAGGTTGTTTTTTTTTGCTACGTGAATATGATTTTACCTGACCCAGTAAAATTGATATCTGCAGACCAATGTGGTGTCTCCATTTGCTATGCATCAACAGCAGCTAGCCATGCTGGCACAGCAACAGTCCCTTCTAATGGCTGCCGCAGCTAAATCTGCTGGTGGGGATCCCAAGCATCCTTCTAGTGTACAACAACATCAACTGGCCATGCTGGCACAACAACAGTCTCTTCTAATGGCTGCAGCAGCTAAATCTGCTGGTGGGGATTCCAAGTATCCTTCAAGCGTACAACAACCCGGGTCCAAGATTCCTGTCCAAAGTTGGCCAGCTTCTGGTTACCCAATTCCTGGAGTAATACCCATGGGTGGTCAGGGTCAGGGTCAGGGAGAGTTGCATAATCTCATGCAGGTAATAATTCATGCAAGTGTTTAGTTAATTGGTTAATGTTTTGTTCTTTTATATCCCTGAACTTATTTCTCCTCCTCTTCGTTAGACGATGAACATGACTGGAGTGCATCCAGGAGCGAGCTCAGTTCAATATCCACCTTCTAGGTACATCGCTAGTCTTTGTACTTACAGGTTAAAGCCAAATTAATTTCAGCGTGGATAACTAATATTAGTTTGACTTGCATGTTACCTGATTCTGCTGCATAGAATTCTGAATAATATTAGGTTGATATTGGTGCCATTGTTCTTCTACAAATGAAAAACAACGAGTTGCCTGTGCACTGTTGTGCCAAAATTTACGGGGTTCTGTTACCTACCGTTATGATTTTGGAAAGTCTGTCCTCTGTTCATAACCGTTTTGTAGCTTCCTGGTAGTTTCAGAGTATTTTCATATTAATCAACCCAGTAGTATTTGAATATTTGCATACTAATCAACTGCAAGTTTTGCTACCCCGTTTGCTACTCTGAATTTGATTGACTGCAAAACATCTCATCTTGAAATGTATGCCAATGGTGAGTTGGTAACATTCTTTTATATCAAACATTTCCTTCAACTTTACCAGGATTATTGTAGGTTAGGGAGATATGGCATTGTTGACTGAAGATTATGTTACAAATATGGCATTAATCTCCAAACCTTGCAACAATTCTTTTAATAGTATACTAGTATCCAGTTCATTTAAGCCATTTGTATTGCACATTGTTTACACATGTTCTACATTGCCGTATTTCAAAGTGAACATGTGAGCATATAGTTCCTCCATAGATTTATTTATCCCTCACTTCTGTAGTTAACTAAGTTGTCTCTTATTGCAGTTTCTATCCCATGGGGCAAATTGCTCCAGTTAATGGGACAATGACAACAGGAGTGAGTAAACCCCAATCTGCAGATCCAGTATCATCAACCACTTCGCAGAAAGGGAAGGATTATGATTTTTCCTCCTTGACAGAAGGGATGTTTGCGAAACAATGATTTTTGGCCTTTTGTTTAAGTATCATATAATACCATAGAAGATTAGTTGAAATTACAGAAAGGGACAGTTTATTTTTCCTTTACCCTTGACCTTTTCTTGGGTTCTAAGCCATTTATAGAGTTATTGAGAAGTTTAGTGTCTTCCTCCTTTTGGGTTATAGCTTCATTTGAATCGATATTGGATTTGATTTAACAACTTATTAATGATATTAATTGTTTATTCCTTCTATGTGTATATATCCTCGACAAAGTTTCCCAAAATAAGTTATATAGTATATCTAGGTAAATAATTTATTTTATTCAACTGACTTTTCTAATTATCGCTTTTAAGTAACTCAAAAAAAGACAAGTCTTGAGATTGGTTTTTAGTTTTGCAATATATACTTCAATTGTTTGGTCTTTAGAAAGAAGGTAAAATGTCTTTCGATAAGTTGGTTAGTGTGGTGATACAACTACAGTATGACTTACAACTACAAGAGCTCCTATCAGAAAAAGAGCAGATATTAAGTTGCTAAAGAACTAATATATCTCAAATTTGTCAAAAGGCTGACTAATTTGACTCATTTGAAATCATGAAGGACAAATTTGAGTTTTTAGATTTGTAGAGACCAAATTAAATGTACTTCATTCTACCCCGTATTTGTGTTACCTAGTACAGAAGAAAACAAGAGTTTGTTGAATTGAGCAGCAAAAAATGCTCTCCAACCTCACAATGCTGATTAAATTCAATCAGAATGTGGAACAGATTGTCCTATACGGAGACTACAGATTAGACGTAAGAGAAAATGATTTCTCTACATGGTACACTGTTTCAGGGAATCGGTATATCAAGATAACAAGGAAACTTGACTGAATATTATCTACAAAAACGTGGATGGTAAATGACATTGCCCAAACATATAACATTTGGCAGCCTCCAATAATAGAAATATAAAAACACATATAATCTTAGTCTGCAGTTGCATTGGACTTGGGTAACTTAATAAATAGTATAAAGAAAATCAAGTCAACAATAAACTCAGAAAACTAGCACATGATAACTTCACCTCCTAACATCAACTTTTTTGGTACATAAAGTTTGATTATATCCTTGTCTAGAACTCAGTCACGCTCACTTATTGCGGTCAAATGCTCATCAATCTCATCGGTGGATAAATTTCTAAATTCTGGTCTCTCCTTCTGCACCACTCCAACCTACAAAACGCAAAATACAATCATTTGTATCACCTAAGTAAAGGAAACTATTTGTAGGATCACAGTTGTCATAAAATATAAAAAAATCATCTCTACCCTAAAAATCTAGAAGAAAAATGTTAAGATACTGATCTATGCCACGAGCATGTATGTATATTCAAGTCAAAAAATAATCTACTTCTAGGACATCTAATATTACAATTTTTCATTTTACTCCCCAATATCAGTACCTATTTCAGTTATTAATTAGATCATAGAATATAGGCTATTATCAGAAAAACCAAGGCAATAGTGAAGACAAAAGAAAATATCGTGGCCTGAAATGTCTGGCATGAAAACAAAAGCAAAGGCAGATATGATAGAGTTCTCAAGAACAGCTTGTAATAGCAAACACTAGGCAGCATGGCACAAATGACTTGCAGACAAATAAATCAAAGACAAACAAGACTGAAATCATTCCAGAATAAAACAAAAAAAAGTTACTGTAAACACAATTCAATTAACATTGTGTCATGTAGAGGTACTTCTGTACTTGGGTCTTTTATACATAAAAAAGGTTCTACCTCAATCTCAGTGGCTTTAAAATCCTCCTGAAGAACTGATTGCAAGGCAGAAATGGCAGTCTGAAAGGGAAAAAACAAGATTAGAACATAAGCATGATCAGATAACTGTTTGTCAAATTTGGTTGATGTTTTCGATAAGCCTCTACTTTCTACTGTCGTCAATTACATTGAATATAGCATCCTTTAAAGGATAATTAACAAAAGGCCTGTCAATGTTGGTCATATAGCCCAGTTAAGAAACTGTCACATACAACAATGAAAGGGGCGACATATCCCATACATGATTGGAGGTTTTAGCTAAAGCTGATATGTAATGCTCATGAAACTGAATGATAATGTGCTAATGCCATAATTTACGAAGTTATAACGAGGATCCAAAGGTTTAGTGTTCCTGCATTATCTCACATAGTTTTCTTAAAACATCCTTTAAAGTATCATCAACAAAAATCCAAAATGCCAATGTTTATTGTTTAAGGAAAATGGTAATTACTAACTATACAACACATGAAATCTCATACATGTCTACCTGACAGAACAAGAGTATAGGTATGGTGAAAATGAGACGGACCAAACAGCAATCATATGGTGAAAGGGAACACGTTCTCATGTGTGAGGACTGGGGTGTGACTGTGTGTGTATTTTTGCTAATACTTGAAAGGGAACACATTCTCAGTGGGAACATGCTCATCTCCACTTCCCATACTAACAAAAGCAAGCTAATAGACTGGCAACTTCTTAAGCTTAACAAGTGAAACTTCCTAACATACCTGTGCAGAATACTAACTCCGTACAAACACATGCATCATTAATGCAGAACTGTAAGGCAAAAGAAAGAATAAACCTAAAAAGAAAGAAAAAAGCTACCTGTACTGTCTCCTCATAGGTAAATGAAGGATCATTCTTCATCTTCTTTTCCAAGAAATTAATCGCCTCTTGGTCCTTCAATCCAGCACTAGTGGCCTGAGTACATCATAATAGATTCTTAGACACGCTAATTTCTGTTAACAAAAGAAAAAACTTACAAACAGATTATTAATGCACAGAAGTGATGGAGAGAAAAAAACCACCATTCCTTACTTCGAAATGTTCAAACAATTAGGCAGTCTTGAAATTATTTTTACAAAATCTATATGCATTGACCAGAGATGCATAGCCATTTCGATGTATGGGTGACTGTTATAAAAATCATGGTGACCAAGACAATGTAAGAAAAGCAAGAATATGATAGAATGTAACCATCATAACTCCATCCAAGTAACTATTAGTTGAGATCGTCTTATGACATAAAATAAGACGAACAGTCTAATATCAATCTAAGTGAAATGGGATCTTCTATATACCTTGTGACCAAAGTAATGACCAGCTGGATCACATTTGTAAAGCTGAGGCCCACTTTCTTCATCAATACCCAAAACCATAGCAACTTCACAAAAGAATAGATGATTAGATTCAAAATCACAGAAAGAAGAAATGATATCAATAATAATAAGAAGTAATTGATTTATGAAATAATTTTGATCATACAAACTAATGATGTGATCTTTCACAAAAAGTGAAAACTGTTCAGCGGTAAGAAGGCTAAGAAAAACATACCTACTCCAAGTGGCCTCATGTAAGCATGTTGAGTATATACCTGTGATTTGTCTGCAATCCTGTGAGTGTAAAAGATTAAAAAAGTAAGATACCAAAGATGTTACTGAAGAATTGTAAAAACCTAAAATATTAATGTAGCCTTTGGCAAAAATTAAATAAAATTACATAGAGATTGAACGGATTTGTTATGATAATCAGCTTATTACTATTAAAGGAATCATGTTGTAGTAGCAGTGACCTAAACCACTTACCATCTAGCCAATATGTCCACAGGCATCTCAAAACCCCATTTATGGCGAAACTCAGCAGCTTCATTTCTTGCTTGTTGTACTAATGTCTTAGCATCAGCTGGAAATAGGTATTGCAATGGGATAAAGCGAGAGTTAAGTTAGGATGTACAGATGTACTATAGTACAAAGTATTTATTTTTTCTGACTGAAACCTAAACATTTCTCATTATTAAAATTGAATTTACATAAAACTAATTATGTCTGAGGCATACTACAAGATTACCTTGCACTAAAAATATAGTTTATTTTAACTAAATCAATGAAAAGTATGTAAATGAATTTCACAAATATCAACAGCAAAGAAATGCAGAAGAGATATGATGAACTATTAACCTGTCATGCCAGTTGCTAATAACCCAAGGTACTTTGTAATGGGAAATAGGTGTGAAACACTTGTCTGATCCAATAGTTTATCCTGCATTGAATTTCCCAACATAAGCAAACAGCACAAATACTCATACAAACAAAAGAAAGTTCTGAGTCAGCTTGTACTCACCGGAACCTTCTTCTGAGTAACGACACAAACTGAATCCTTTCCTCGCACACCAATTGAGGTGATCCCAGAAGCCTTAACAGCCTTGAAAGCATACTCTGTTTCATGCAGTAAAAATCCACAACTTAGAATACAAGCACTTAATCTAAAAAAGTATATTTAAGAACAAGAGTTTCTTCTCGAAATCAAAGTTTTAAACAAATAGAGTTAGTCCATATTATCTAAAAGATCTTAACCAAAATTGACCATTTAACAGGTCAACGTGGCAAGATTAACCCTAATACCAGAAATCTCCTTAATTTATATTACTTCATGCTACTAAATTCAATACCTAAATATAACCTAGAATGCGCAGACACAATGGAAAATCGAAAGTGAAGAATAGAAGAGAGCGAGAGAGAGAAGTACGTACCGACTTGAAAGAGTCGACCTTCAGGGGAGAAAATAGTGATGTGGCGATCGTATCCTCCTCCACTTCCACGACTCATGATTTAGGGTTTTTTGCGTTTCAAACGGTGGACACTTTCGATTGCGGTGGTTGACGACGGCGATGAGAATAGAGAGAGTGCGATGATTCTATAGAAAAGAGGAGAAGAGTGGAGATGGGTGTTTTTGTACTTCTCTGAGTTTCGATCTCAGCTTCCTACTCAAGAAAAGTTTTTTTTTTAAATTGAAAATGGACCGAACTGGCCCATTGGATCAATTGATTATGTGACAAGTCACGTACCTAAGTGCTGAAAGGGGAAAGAAAAGAGAATACAAACTAGATGGAATATATAAACAAGTACAATTGATAAAAAATGTAATATCTATGATTAAAAATATAAAAATTTATATAGTAAGTGTATTTCATTTATATTATATTTATTTAAGAGTTAACGATAATTGAAAATAAATAGTGAATAATATTGTTAAAGTGTAAAAAATCTTAAACATAATATCAGATGATTCGAATAGTTTATATTTTTAGTTTACTTCTAATAGTGGCCCATATTTTCATTCTTATTAATATGATATTGTTTTTTCATTCCATTTCCCATACAATTATTGCACTTCTGGAAACTTGCATGTAAAAACTTTTTTTCCAAGAATGTTGGGGCACACAAAAACTCTTCAAATTTTCCCAAATAAAATAGTCCTTTAGTAATTGTCACATGAGAGTGATAATCTATCACCCGTTAAACTCGATTTAGTATGGAGATTAAAAATCCTTAAGAATCAACTCACTAGGTAGAACTATAACATGGAGATATAAAGGGTGACACGTGGATTAAAACCTAGCAAAACGTGCTTTCTCCATTTCCCCCTTTTGAATAAATATTTGTGTCGTGTTTAAGAATAATTTTAAAGAATTTAATATTTATGTATTAATGGTATAAAGAATTATACAATGTCAATATATTATTCACTATTCATTTATACAAGGTCAATGTATTATTCATTATACATTTAACTTGGAATTCACGATGATCAAATATGAATGATGAGTGATAATGTAAAAAATCCTTCACTGTGAGTGGACACATCTTTTTTATAATTTTAAAAAAGAAAAAAATTCACTACTAATGTTTATTACGACATATTTTCAGTTTATATCCATTGTCAAACTGATCCTTGGGCCTACTGAAACCAAAGACCGTCTTTTTTACAAGGGGGGTTTGGGCTCACTTGGAAGCCCACTAATAAAAAAGACAAAAAATATCGGGAGATAACTTGGCTGTTATTGGTTGAGCTCCATAATCCAAATTCAACCAATTAAATTGATTAGGATTTGATTGGATGATTGAATTATTTACATTTTTTTTAACCCGAATTAACAGGAACCACAATTTTTTATTTCAAATTTTACTTTTGAACTTACACATTTTAAGGTTTATGTATGTCATTTTCTATAAATATCACTTACAAGAATTAAATTATTCACATTTTAGTTATCTTAGAAATCTATCAAAACTTTATCTCTGTATTACTTATAACTCTCATTTATATTTTGTATTTCTTATAAATAGAATGTTTTTTGTTATGTTTATTATTCCACTCTAATATCATATTTTAGATAGAGATTAAGGAGGTTTGTATGTAGTTATAATTGTAAAAAAAAACAGCTAAATTAAACGTGGTGAATGATTAGTTGATGGAAATTAATAAATTTAAAAATTATGAGAAAAACAATATTTAAAAATTAAAACTGAGTTAAATTAAACGAAAAATGAACCTTTTTTCTTAGTGAACAGTGTAAAAATAGTTTTGAATTTCCGGGTGGTAAAAAACTAAAAACTAACAGGAGTCGCAGTTCTCATTCTTTGGAAACCAGAAAAAGTTAAAGCAAAAGAACTATCTCATATCGAGACAATTCAGAAAATTCTTCTGTGTCATGTGATGATGACCACTGATTGAAGGCATTGCCGCACATGACAGGGATTTTTTTTTAAATGTCAAGAATAGAAAATAACAATAATAATAGATAGATATTATGGTACAATGCTAAGTTTTTGAAGATTTGGACACTACCTCATTAGCCATTCTTTTCCAGACAAGGATTTGCATCCAAGGGCGCAACATCATGAACCAAAATTAATAATGCATGATACCAACTGCAAGGATAAAATACCTTTCATTGCTCTCTTTCCCCACTCTAGATGAAAAATAATTAACACATATTTGTTAAGAATATTGTAATAACATTATTTAATTTTCTTAATTTCATCTAAATATAACATTTATTGTTCAAAGTGTTCTTCATGGTATTATATTATAAAGTGTGTCAATAATATAATATTTTCAATTTAAAAATTACAGAATTTGTTGCCAAGAGTATAATAGTTTAAAATACAAAAAAAAATTAGAATAAAAACTCAAAATAGTCCTAAAATTAGCAAACGTTAGTCAAATTAATCATTTTTATGACTTATTATAAATAATATATTCATGCACACTCACGATCTTTGTGCATTAATTTAAATTTATATTTTCTGGGAATCAAATCAGCACACCTAAAAAATTATAATAATCAAAATGAATATTCACTTCAAAATTTCATAGTAGAGGTAACATGTTTTAGGAATTGTTGGAGCGGAAGACCCATGGAGAAAATATAATAGAGAAAATGACACCGAGAATTTAACATGGTTCGGCAATTTGCCTACGTCCACAGTTGAAGAGCAACAATGATTATTCCACTATGATAAAAGAGAACTACAAGTGTTTCACCCACTTCCCAAAATCCTAAGTACACCCAATTTCACTGTCTCTCAAGTGTTTCTCATACAATTAGAACAAAAGAACAAGAAGAGAAAATATGCACTAAGCTAAGTATTTGGTGTGTCTTAAATGGTATGGAACACTCCTATTTATAGCCAAACTCTTAAAGATTATGTAGCCACTTCTTTTTACTTGGCTAGAAATTCTCACTTTCTTCAAGATGATCTTTAGCCAATTCTTTTTTGTTTGGCTCAAGAAAGTCTTTTCATCATCTTTTTCTTTTAGCCAATATTCAATAAATCTCCTTGGCTAAAAGATTATCATAGTTATTCTCCTGCTACTCTTCTTCATGCTCACTAGAGATTCTGAACATTAATCAAGTCCAGACAATGTTTGAACTTGATAGTTGGAACTGGCTTCGTCATCATGTTCGCCAGATTATCTGCAGTGGGTATTTTCTCCACTCTAACAACTCATCTCTCCACTATGTCTCTGATAAAGTGCATCTGAGCATCAATATGCTTAGTTCTTTAATGATACATTGGATTCTTTGTCAGATGTATAACACTTTGACTATCATAGTAGATGATTGTTTCTTCAAGTTGTATACCCAACTTTTCAATTAGACTTTTCTCCTAAATGGCTTCCTTTATAGCTTTTGTTACTACGATGTACTCTGCCTCAGTTTTAGACAAAGCAACAATTGATTGTAGTGTTGCTTTCCAACTAATAGTACAACCACACAATGTAAAGACATATCCGGTGAACGATCTTCACTTATCTAGATCTCCAGGATAATCCGAGTTAACATATCCAGTGATCTTGTTTCCAACATCTTTGACTTTACCATACAAAAACCCTATATTTGTGGTACCTTTTAGGTAGCGCATATCCACTTCACAACCTTCCAGTGAACTTTACCAGGATTTGCCATATATCTGCTTATCACACTTATTGCATGAGCAATATCTGGTCTAGTGCATATCATGGCATACATGAGACTGCCAACCGCACTAGCATAAGGTACACTTGACATCTCTTTTTCATTCTCAGTTTGTGGACACAAAGCCATTGAAAGTTTGAAATGGGTCGCCAATGGAGTAGTGACTAGTTTAGCATTTTGCATGCCAAAGCGTTCCAACACTTTTTCAATGTACTTCTTTTGTGACAGAAAGAGTATCCCCTCTTTTCTATCCCTCTGAATCTCCATTCCCAAAATTTTATTTCCAGCTCCTAAGTCCTCATTTCAAACTCTGAGCTCAATTGAGCTTTCAAGTTTCTAATTTCTGACATATTCTTACATGCGATCAAGATGTCATCAACATATAAAAACAAATATATGAATGACTTATTTGCAAACTTCTTGTAGTAGACGCAACTATCATGTTCACTTATGGAATGTCCATTTTCAAGCATGAAGGTGTCAAATCATCGATACCATTGTCTGGAAGATTGCTTTAGGCCATATAAAGATTTCTTCAGCAAGAAAACATGATCTTTCATCCCTTGAAGTTCAAATCCTCCAGCTTGTTTCATGTAGATTTGTTCCTCCAACTCACCATGCAAGAATGCCGTTTTGACATCTAGTTGTTCAAGTTCTAGATCAAAATGAGCTACACTTACAAGTAGGATGCGAATAGAGCTATGTTTTACCACAAGAGAGAAAACTTCATTGAAATCAATGCCTT
>NC_032016.1:21168397-21168626 GCF_001865875.1 Lupinus angustifolius
AACTTCTTCATATGACTGTGGTTCACAATTATTGATATCATCAGCAACATTTAGAGCGTATGACACTAGATCAGCATAGCCATAATTTTCTCAAGGTTTTATATGTCTTCTTTGTCTGTCCCTAGCCAACTGATAATATTGTAATTGGGAGATATCATTATCAGTACATGCATCATGGTCTTCTTCTTCTTAATCAAGTGTTTTTTCTTTTGTTGGCTCCACCTCAAAC
>NC_032016.1:21168726-21252091 GCF_001865875.1 Lupinus angustifolius
TCTCTACTAATAATGCACTTTATTTTCTCTGGCCACCATAACTTATATCCTTTCACACCATCAGGATATCCAAGAAAAATGCATTTCAATGCTCTTGCATCAAGTTTTCCTTCTTTGTTATGAGCATATGCAGAACAACCAAATATCCTCAAACTTTCATAATTTGTCGAAATACCCGACCACATCTCTTCTGGAGTTTTAAAACCAATGGTCGTCGATGGACATTTGTTGATCAAGTAACAAGTTATACTAACAGCTTCCGCGTAAAATTCTTTTGGCAATCCAGCATTTGACAACATACATCTTGTCCTTTCAAGTAAGGTTCTGTTCATTCGTTCTGCAAGTCCATTTTGTTGTGGAGTGTGCCTCACAGTATAATGTCTGACAATACCATGATCCTTGTAAAAATTTCTGAATTCTCTACTGCAAAACTCTAGACCATTGTTAGTTCTCAGTCTCTTTATCTTTCTCCCAGTTTGCTTTTCGATCAATGTTTTCCAATGTTTGAACTTGACAAATGCTTCACTTTTGTGTTTCAAAATGAATATCCACACCTTCCTTGAATACTCATCAATGAATGTTAACATGTATCTCCTACCACCATGAGAAGGTACTTGGGAAGGACCCCACAAGTCAGAATGTACATAATCCAACGTATCTCTTATTCGATGAACTGCGACATTGAATTTTATCCGACATTGCTTTCGGAAAACACAGTGTTCACAAAAGTCTACCTTCCCGACTTGTTGACCGCATAGTAATTCTTGTTTGGCCAACTCGGCTAGACCTCTTTCACTAACATGACCCATTCTTAGATGCCATAGTTTGGTGACGTCAAAATCAGATGTTGAGGAGACAACATCAACACCCGTGATTGTGTTTCCTTGTAACATATAGAGACTATTCTCTTTTTCCTTTTATTACAACCATAGCGCCTTTAGATATTCTTATAGCTCCACCTTCACCTTTGTAGCTATAACCTTTTGAATCTAGTGTTCCCAAGGAAATCAGATTTTTCTTCAATTCTGGAACATGCCTTACATCTGTCAACGTCCTTACGATTCTGTCGAACATCTTGATTCTAATTGTGTCGATGCGAATGACCTTGCAGGGAGCATTATTTACCAAAAGGACTTTGCCCCCATCTAAGGGTTGGTAAGTTGAAAACCAATCCTTGATGGGACACATGTGATATGAGCATCCAGAATCAAGTATCCATTCATCTTGAGTCGTGCTCTGAGACTATTAGTGCATCTGCACTATCATAGTCATTTTCTAAAGTTGCATCTCCATATTCATAAATCTTCTCCTTGCCTTTGCGCTATGAGCAATTCTTTCTTATATGCCCCTCCTTGTGACAGTGAAAGCATTTATACTTTCTAGGTTTTGCTTTAGACTTGGACTAGATTTCCCCCTTTCACCAAATTGAATTCGCCCTTATGTTCTTCATCTAGAAAAAAGACTTTCACCCGAGCCTTCAGATCGCGAATCTGATACTATTTTCTTCAGTTCTTTCGAGTGCAACATTGCCTTTACTTCGTCTAAGGTCAGATCTTCTCGACCATACATCATAGTGTCGATGAAGTGCTCATAAGAACTTGGAAGGGAACATAGTAGAAGAATTGCTTGGTCTTCATCTTCAATTTTAACATCAATATTCTTTAGATCAAGAATAATTTAGTTAAATTCATCCAGATGATCTTTTATGGGTTTTCCTTCCTGCATTTGGATCCACATGCTCTTTTATGGGCTTTCCTTCCTGCATTTGAAGAGTATATATCCTTTTCTTCAAATACAACCTGTTTGTGAGTGACTTCGTCATGTACATGTTTTCCATCTTCAACCATAATGAAGCAGTTGTAGTTTCATCTGATACTTCTCGTAGAACTTCATCTCCCAAGTACAAAAAAATTGCAGTACGTGCTTTTTTCTAGGTTTTCATCCTTCTCGTCCTCGGTCAGACTCTATGGTAACTTGTTTCTACCTTCCAAGGCTTTTCCCAAGCCTTGATGAACTAGTAGAGCTTTCATCTTCAATCGCCAGAGGTTGAATTCATTTTCTCTATTAAATTTCTCCAAATCAAATTTAGCACTCGCCATGATAACCGTATACCGGAACAATATCGTAGTCCGTAAACATACACCGGGAAATTTCCCAGGAAAGAAAGGTGAGTCTTAACAGATACGCTTAAATATCAGGTCTTTCCTAAGACAGAACTTTCCTAGACATGCACTTTCATACTATTATACCTTTCCAGTAACAAGAACAATTCTTTTCTGGTGTGTAAGATCAGACAATGATGCGAACACAGAGCATACTGAGAATTTTCTTTTAGATCGTACGACTTAGCATGCAAGAGCTCTACGAGCTCTGATACCAGTTTGTTGGAGCGGAAGACCCATGGAGAAAATATAATAGAGAAAATGACATTGAGAATTTAATGTGGTTCAGCAATTTGCCTACGTCCACAGCTGAAGAGCAACAAGGATTATTCCACTATGATAAAAGAGAACTACAAGTGTTTCACTCACTTCCCAAAATCCAAGTACACCCAATTTCACCCAATTTCACTCTCACTCAAGTATTTCTCACACAATTTGAACAAGAAGAGAGAATATACACTAAGCTAAGTATTTGGTGTGTCTTACAATGAAACACTCCAATTTATAGCCAAAACTCTTAAAGATTATGTGACCAAAGGGAAAAGAGCATTAATGTTGGTTTCACCATAGCCACTTCTTTTTTGTTTGGCTCAAGAAAGTATTTTCATCATCTTTTTCTTTTAGCCAATATTCAATAGGAATGGTAATATTTAATATGGTAAAATTAGTTGAAATTTATAATTATTTATATTTGGGTTTGGAGTATATTATTATACTATTTTTAATATAAATTGAGTGTGTTTGTCTTTTTTATCATAACAAGTTATAATAAGTAATTCTTAACGAAATATGTTCATTTATTAATTTGTTAATTAATAGTATAATTGACTTGTTATGTTAAACTAAATACTATATACTAACAATGTGTTGATCTAGTTATGCAATACTCTATCAAATCTATAGTAGGATGACTAAAAAGTTAATGGTTCGATTCGTGGAAGTGATACTTGTTAGGAGAGACAACCACAAACTCCAAAAGAAATTAGTTTTTTATCCAAAGAGTGAGGATATATCCTTAGCAGTGCAAAAAAAAAAACTAAATACTACATCCCTCAAAATACTTAATGTTTACCAAAAGTACTTCATTATTGACCACTATGCGCCCAGTGTGTAGCAATGATAACAATCAATGATAACTAAGGTAAGAGTCGGCTTTTAATTGAATCTCATAATTATGCACCCTTTCTTAATCATGGTCTTTGATGACTTAGAAAAAGCTCGTAGCTCCTTTGATCCTAACCCAATGTCTCCCATAATTAAACACTACCACAGTTCAGTGTTCTACCCAACCACGTTCCCCTCTTCCTATCTAGGTGGCTTGCTTCTAAAGTTCTAACAGGGTAAGTATGTAGTGGAGGAGAAAAGGTTGGGTCAAGTTGGACTCTAATGTGAAGAGGTTGGTTTCTAGGAGCTTGTATTCCAAACTTATGGTATGGACTTCATATATTAGTTTAGGACAAATATTATATGCCTTAAAAAACTATGTTTTCATATCCTTTCTCAATCGAATTTCAATAAGTAATATAAAAATATTAATTATATTTTTATAACTTTTCTTTTTACTGAAATGTCATTTTTCACTTGAAGGAGAATGCTAAAGAGAACATGTGATCTTCATTCATTAGTTTATTATATGTTAAGTTTTAGTGTAAACAATTTCAAAATCTATTTAAAGATTAAATAACAAATAAATGAATTTTCGCGATCATTACAAGTAGGCTGAGTCAGGGTTAGTGTATCGAGTTTAAGTTTGAATATTATTGCAAAAATGTAAAATGAATGTTTTGATGATTTCTCATTATTTGATCAAGCCATAAGACCTTATTTATAGTACATGAAGATGTAACAAACTTACCTAAACAAACTAATTAACAAACTAAGAAAACACGTGTTAAATATGTTAAATGTGTAAAAGTGTAAAGTGTGTAAAATATGTAAAATGTGTCATGGTAGTTTTGTTCTCCAATAAACATACATTCCATAATTCTAAAGGGATAACATGGTACCATACTGTGACATTACTTGAATTTGCTTAGTTACATTATCTATGAATGTCATTGCAGTCGAAACGTCTTAAAATTGTTGTTTGCGTAGCTCACAACAATTTTGAATAGCACGATATAAACTTTACTGACTGAGTCACGATCAGGTCGCTCTCTTTAAGATGTTTTGTGGTACTGCTAAAATTGCACAAGCAGACTATCAACCACGCCGTCCCCAGGATAAAACAGCTCAGTTCTCTGTTATACGATATCTTACTGCACTATAAGAATTGCTCTCGAATACACCCACAATACTGACTACTAGTGTCAGTTCTCGAATTCCCACAGTATGGCTACCCGTGCCAATTCTTTACCCACAATACTGACTACTAGTGTCAAATCTCGAAATCCAACTTTGGCTGCCTGTGCCAATTCTTAAATGCCACGGAAAGAAAGGGGGAGAAAGTTGCCGGATATGCGTCAATGGAGTATTATGGGGGGAAAAGAAAAGTTGAGAGGAAATGCCTTCAACTTTGTACGAGTAATAGTGAAGGGATGAGGCCTCTATTTATAGCTTGAGGCCTCCAACGGATCCCCCATCTGACGGTGCAAAAACACTAACGGTCATATCATCCTACGGCTAGGAAGAGATCTCACGTGAATCTGCCTCCCACTGACCGAGTTCTTCTCCTTTGACCGAGTTTCTCTCACACGGATCTCCTTCACTCTCCAACCGTGTTGACTTCATCAAACACATGTGTTAACTTGGTCAACACACAGTCCAAGCCCACAGAGCCCAAAAATAAATAAAATAATTAAATGTATATTTAAAAAGAATGTTGGGCCCAAGCCCAAGCCTGAACCCGACCCGAACGTGAACCGACCCGAGTCGGTCGGACGGCGATAGATGAGTCAGTGGTGGTGGTGTGCGCACACGCGTGTGTTTTTGGAGGGTTTTGTTTGTGTGAGTCCTCACCCACTCACAAAACCTATTGTACCCCTTAGGGCACACCCCAATGATGAAACTTAAGGCTTATAAAGCCTTCAAACTTCCCTCCTACAAGCAATGTGTGGCTAGTAAGTTTTTTCATTTCACAAACTCAAAAGTCACCATAAATGACCTCATTAATATGCATTAAAATCACTTCAAAAACTCATTATTTTTTAACAAACTCCAACAATCCCCCACTTGAAATTAAAAAACGATTTTTGTGAATTTCTGTTGTCTCAATAAGATTGTGCATAAACAAATGTGTCATACGACTTGAACCTTTGCATAGTAAATAAGATCCAGATTTTACTAGAGTGACTCATAGTCTTGAACTCTATCTTCAGCATCAAACCACACACAACATTTTCAAATGTATATTCTGTAAAGCCCGTGTGTTAAAGGCCATGCACGTCTATCCCACTATAGTGAACACTCTAGAAATTTATGCCCCAAAATTTCATAGGAAGCGAGCCTCACATCCACGTTCACATAGGTGAGTCTATCAAGAGTACTCCTATAGCCTAGGTACTCCACTCCAATTGGAGTATAGATCTCATTAAGAGTTATAACTCATCATTCCATATGCTGCAAGAATCATGCTTCTCATAACTTTTATATCATGTTCACTCTCATATCACTTCACAACTTGTTATTACTCATTAAACCTATTTCTTGGGATCTCCAGTCAGTTTTGTCGGGTTATCATCATGAGTGATCCTCGTTCTAAGGACAATAGTACCATACTCTTAGAAGTATTATGGACTTTCTCTCTAGTTAGTCCTTTCGTCAAAGGATATGCTAAATTATTTTCAGTGCGTACATGATCCACTCTAATAGCTCCTGTAGAGAGTAACTCTCTAATGGTGATGTGTTTACGATGAATTTGTCGTTTCTTACCGTTATAAAAGCGGTTCATAGTCGCGGTACTATCACAATGGATCAACACAGTTGGAATCAGTTTTTCCCATAGGGGAATCTCTGCAAGCAAGCTTCTCAGCCAACTTGATTCTTCACTAGATGTTGCTAGTGCTATCATCTTAGCTTCCATAGTAGATTGAGCCAAAATAGTCTGTTTCTTTGACTTCCAAGAAATAGCTCCATCAGCTATGCTAAATATATAGCCACCGGTTGCTTTGGAATCATCTAAAAGAGTGTTCCAATCAGCATCACTGAATCCTTCTAAGACAGCTAGAAAACTTCGGTAATGTAATCCAAGGTTCGTTGTTTTCTTAAGGTATCTCATTACCTTTTCTATAGTATATCAATGCTTCATACTAGGTCTACTGGTAAACCTGCATAATAATCCCACAACATAGGCGATGTCAGGTCTAGTGCAATCAGTGGCATACCGAAGGCTGCCAATGATGCTAGCATACTCAGCTTGTCTTACACCTTCACTAGTGTTCTTTTGACCTAGTAATTTTTATACAAATGATTACACTTGCCTCTCTAAGGTCTTTCATATCAAATTTGTTACTCAATAATGGTTTTACATTATTCACAACATAAATGTTGGAACCAAATATGAGTAGGTCGTCTACATAGACACATATGATAGTGTAAATGTCATTTTATGATTTGTAATAAATGTACTTGTCACTTTCATTCACTTTAAACTCATTCGAGACCATTAAGTCGTTAAAATTTTCATGCCACTATTTAGGTGTTTGCTTAAGACCATACAGTGACTTATCTAACTTGCATACCTTATTTTCTTGCCCATGTATTATAGAACCTTCATGTTGTTCCATATAGATTTCTTCTTTCAAATCACCATTTAAAAAGGCAGTCTTAATATCCATTTGATGTACTAATAAATTATGTATCGCAATGATCAATATTAGTACTCTAATGAATGTTATTCTAGTAACAGTTGAAAATGTGTCGAAGAAATCTACATTTTCTCTTTACTTGAAATCCTTAGCTACAAGGTGAGCCTTGTATTTATCCATTGTGTCATCAGGTTTCAGTTTCTTTTTCAATATTCACTTACAACCAATAGGTTTGCAGCTAGGAGGCAAGTCAGCTAAATGCCAGGTCTTGTTTGACTCTAGAAAATCCATCTCATCATTTATGGCTCCTCGCCACAAATCAGCATCCAAAGAAGTCAAACTTCTTGGAGTGTTGATGGATCATCTTCCAATGTATAGACCATATAATCAGGTCCATACTCTCTAGCACTCATTGCTCTCTTACTTCTTCTAGGTTCTATTTTTAACCCATTTTTATTTTCATTATTGGTAATCACAAGTATGTGATTAGTTATTGTGCCTCCACTATTCCTTAATTTAAAAGGGAATTTCATGTCATTGAAGTCAACATCGTTAGAGTCAATGATCACTTTTGCGTTAAGGTCATAAAACCTGTACGCCTTGTTGTTTACAGCATACCCAATGAATACACATTCATGGGCTCTACTTGTGAGTTTAACTCTCTTGGGGTCTGGTATCTGGACATAAGCCAGACAACCTCAAGTTCTCAAATAAGACAAGTTTGGTTGTCTATTCTTAATAATTTTATATGGGGAAATTTTGTTTTTAGCCTTGGAGACTCTGTTTAGCACATATCATACAATTAATAAAATTTCATTCCACCAAGAGGGTGCTGCACCAGAACTTAAATAATAGTTACAACTAATTCAGTTAAAGTTCTATTCTTTCTTTCAGCTTTACCATTCATTTCAGGTGAATACGGTGCAGTTGTTTCATGAATAATGCTATTTAATTAATAAAAATCATTAAACATGTTAGAGTCATACTTAGTGCATCTATCGCTTATGAATTTCTTTATTTTCTTGTTGAGTTGATTTTCAATTTCAGTTACATATAACTTAAACATGTCAAGTGCTTCACTTTTATTTTTCATAAGATATACATAGGTAAAATCAAAACAATCATCAATAAAAGTGATAAAATAACGTTGAATCTCATAATTATGCACCCTTTCTTAATCATGGTCTTTGATGACTTAGAAAAAGCTCGTAGCTCCTTTGATCCTAACCCAATGTCTCCCATAATTAAACACTACCACAGTTCAGTGTTCTACCCAACCACGTTCCCCTCTTCCTATCTAGGTGGCTTGCTTCTAAAGTTCTAACAGGGTAAGTATGTAGTGGAGGAGAAAAGGTTGGGTCAAGTTGGACTCTAATGTGAAGAGGTTGGTTTCTAGGAGCTTGTATTCCAAACTTATGGTATGGACTTCATATATTAGTTTAGGACAAATATTATATGCCTTAAAAAACTATGTTTTCATATCCTTTCTCAATCGAATTTCAATAAGTAATATAAAAATATTAATTATATTTTTATAACTTTTCTTTTTACTGAAATGTCATTTTTCACTTGAAGGAGAATGCTAAAGAGAACATGTGATCTTCATTCATTAGTTTATTATATGTTAAGTTTTAGTGTAAACAATTTCAAAATCTATTTAAAGATTAAATAACAAATAAATGAATTTTCGCGATCATTACAAGTAGGCTGAGTCAGGGTTAGTGTATCGAGTTTAAGTTTGAATATTATTGCAAAAATGTAAAATGAATGTTTTGATGATTTCTCATTATTTGATCAAGCCATAAGACCTTATTTATAGTACATGAAGATGTAACAAACTTACCTAAACAAACTAATTAACAAACTAAGAAAACACGTGTTAAATATGTTAAATGTGTAAAAGTGTAAAGTGTGTAAAATATGTAAAATGTGTCATGGTAGTTTTGTTCTCCAATAAACATACATTCCATAATTCTAAAGGGATAACATGGTACCATACTGTGACATTACTTGAATTTGCTTAGTTACATTATCTATGAATGTCATTGCAGTCGAAACGTCTTAAAATTGTTGTTTGCGTAGCTCACAACAATTTTGAATAGCACGATATAAACTTTACTGACTGAGTCACGATCAGGTCGCTCTCTTTAAGATGTTTTGTGGTACTGCTAAAATTGCACAAGCAGACTATCAACCACGCCGTCCCCAGGATAAAACAGCTCAGTTCTCTGTTATACGATATCTTACTGCACTATAAGAATTGCTCTCGAATACACCCACAATACTGACTACTAGTGTCAGTTCTCGAATTCCCACAGTATGGCTACCCGTGCCAATTCTTTACCCACAATACTGACTACTAGTGTCAAATCTCGAAATCCAACTTTGGCTGCCTGTGCCAATTCTTAAATGCCACGGAAAGAAAGGGGGAGAAAGTTGCCGGATATGCGTCAATGGAGTATTATGGGGGGAAAAGAAAAGTTGAGAGGAAATGCCTTCAACTTTGTACGAGTAATAGTGAAGGGATGAGGCCTCTATTTATAGCTTGAGGCCTCCAACGGATCCCCCATCTGACGGTGCAAAAACACTAACGGTCATATCATCCTACGGCTAGGAAGAGATCTCACGTGAATCTGCCTCCCACTGACCGAGTTCTTCTCCTTTGACCGAGTTTCTCTCACACGGATCTCCTTCACTCTCCAACCGTGTTGACTTCATCAAACACATGTGTTAACTTGGTCAACACACAGTCCAAGCCCACAGAGCCCAAAAATAAATAAAATAATTAAATGTATATTTAAAAAGAATGTTGGGCCCAAGCCCAAGCCTGAACCCGACCCGAACGTGAACCGACCCGAGTCGGTCGGACGGCGATAGATGAGTCAGTGGTGGTGGTGTGCGCACACGCGTGTGTTTTTGGAGGGTTTTGTTTGTGTGAGTCCTCACCCACTCACAAAACCTATTGTACCCCTTAGGGCACACCCCAATGATGAAACTTAAGGCTTATAAAGCCTTCAAACTTCCCTCCTCCAAGGAATGTGGGACTAATGAATTTTTTCATTTCACAAACTCAAAAGTCATCATAAATGGTCTCATTAATGTGCATTAAAACCACTTAAAAACTCATCATTTTTAAACAAGTTCCAACAATCCCCTACTTGAAATTAAAAAATGATTTCCGGGAATTTCTGTGGTCTCAACAAGATTGCGCATAAACAAATGTGTCATACGACTTGAACCTTTGTATAGTGAATAAGATCCAGATTTTACTAGAGTCACTCGTAGTCTTGAACTCTATCTCCAGCATCAAACCACACACAACCTTTTCAAAGGTGTATTCTGTAAAGCCTGTGCGTTAAAGGTCATGCATGTCTATCCCAGTATAGTGAATGCTTTAGTAATTTATGCCCCAAATTTTCATAGGAAGCGGCTCCCACTTCTACATTCACATAAGTGAGTCTATCAAGAGTACTCATGTAGCTTAGGTACTCCACTCCAATTGGAGTATAGATCTCATTAAGAGTTATAACTCATCATTCCATATGCTGCAAGAATCATGCTTCTCATAACTTTTATATCATGTTCACTCTCATATCACTTCACAACTTGTTATTACTCATTAAACCTATTTCTTGGGATCTCCAGTCAGTTTTGTCGGGTTATCATCATGAGTGATCCTCGTTCTAAGGACAATAGTACCATACTCTTAGAAGTATTATGGACTTTCTCTCTAGTTAGTCCTTTCGTCAAAGGATATGCTAAATTATTTTCAGTGCGTACATGATCCACTCTAATAGCTCCTGTAGAGAGTAACTCTCTAATGGTGATGTGTTTACGATGAATTTGTCGTTTCTTACCGTTATAAAAGCGGTTCATAGTCGCGGTACTATCACAATGGATCAACACAGTTGGAATCAGTTTTTCCCATAGGGGAATCTCTGCAAGCAAGCTTCTCAGCCAACTTGATTCTTCACTAGATGTTGCTAGTGCTATCATCTTAGCTTCCATAGTAGATTGAGCCAAAATAGTCTGTTTCTTTGACTTCCAAGAAATAGCTCCATCAGCTATGCTAAATATATAGCCACCGGTTGCTTTGGAATCATCTAAAAGAGTGTTCCAATCAGCATCACTGAATCCTTCTAAGACAGCTAGAAAACTTCGGTAATGTAATCCAAGGTTCGTTGTTTTCTTAAGGTATCTCATTACCTTTTCTATAGTATATCAATGCTTCATACTAGGTCTACTGGTAAACCTGCATAATAATCCCACAACATAGGCGATGTCAGGTCTAGTGCAATCAGTGGCATACCGAAGGCTGCCAATGATGCTAGCATACTCAGCTTGTCTTACACCTTCACTAGTGTTCTTTTGACCTAGTAATTTTTATACAAATGATTACACTTGCCTCTCTAAGGTCTTTCATATCAAATTTGTTACTCAATAATGGTTTTACATTATTCACAACATAAATGTTGGAACCAAATATGAGTAGGTCGTCTACATAGACACATATGATAGTGTAAATGTCATTTTATGATTTGTAATAAATGTACTTGTCACTTTCATTCACTTTAAACTCATTCGAGACCATTAAGTCGTTAAAATTTTCATGCCACTATTTAGGTGTTTGCTTAAGACCATACAGTGACTTATCTAACTTGCATACCTTATTTTCTTGCCCATGTATTATAGAACCTTCATGTTGTTCCATATAGATTTCTTCTTTCAAATCACCATTTAAAAAGGCAGTCTTAATATCCATTTGATGTACTAATAAATTATGTATCGCAATGATCAATATTAGTACTCTAATGAATGTTATTCTAGTAACAGTTGAAAATGTGTCGAAGAAATCTACATTTTCTCTTTACTTGAAATCCTTAGCTACAAGGTGAGCCTTGTATTTATCCATTGTGTCATCAGGTTTCAGTTTCTTTTTCAATATTCACTTACAACCAATAGGTTTGCAGCTAGGAGGCAAGTCAGCTAAATGCCAGGTCTTGTTTGACTCTAGAAAATCCATCTCATCATTTATGGCTCCTCGCCACAAATCAGCATCCAAAGAAGTCAAACTTCTTGGAGTGTTGATGGATCATCTTCCAATGTATAGACCATATAATCAGGTCCATACTCTCTAGCACTCATTGCTCTCTTACTTCTTCTAGGTTCTATTTTTAACCCATTTTTATTTTCATTATTGGTAATCACAAGTATGTGATTAGTTATTGTGCCTCCACTATTCCTTAATTTAAAAGGGAATTTCATGTCATTGAAGTCAACATCGTTAGAGTCAATGATCACTTTTGCGTTAAGGTCATAAAACCTGTACGCCTTGTTGTTTACAGCATACCCAATGAATACACATTCATGGGCTCTACTTGTGAGTTTAACTCTCTTGGGGTCTGGTATCTGGACATAAGCCAGACAACCTCAAGTTCTCAAATAAGACAAGTTTGGTTGTCTATTCTTAATAATTTTATATGGGGAAATTTTGTTTTTAGCCTTGGAGACTCTGTTTAGCACATATCATACAATTAATAAAATTTCATTCCACCAAGAGGGTGCTGCACCAGAACTTAAATAATAGTTACAACTAATTCAGTTAAAGTTCTATTCTTTCTTTCAGCTTTACCATTCATTTCAGGTGAATACGGTGCAGTTGTTTCATGAATAATGCTATTTAATTAATAAAAATCATTAAACATGTTAGAGTCATACTTAGTGCATCTATCGCTTAGGAATTTCTTTATTTTCTTGTTGAGTTGATTTTCAATTTCAGTTACATATAACTTAAACATGTCAAGTGCTTCACTTTTATTTTTCATAAGATATACATAGGTAAAATCAAAACAATCATCAATAAAAGTGATAAAATAACGTATACCTTATCTAGTTAGTGTTCTATCTAATTCACATATATATAAGTGTATTAAATCTAAAGGTTCAGATTCTCACATAACTGATTTATGTGGTTTTTTTGAAATTTTTTCTTTACTGCATGATTCACAAATTTCAAAATCATTTATAGATAACTTTGGAATTGAACCTAAGCTACTCAAATTTGAAATTACACGTTTATTAATATGACAAAGTCTATAATGCCAAATATTAAAATAACACATCATGTAAACAAAATCAGAAATTTTATTAATAGAAACATCAACATTTAATTTAAACATGTCATCAGTGGCGTACCCTTTCCCAACAAATACTCCATTCCTAGTAAGAGTATACAAGTCTGCTCCTATTGTCTGGGTAAAGCCAACATTATTAAGAAGAAAACCAGAAACTAGATTTTTCCTCATCTCTGGAGTGTGCATCACATCTTTGAGAATCAACATGTTCCGAGATGTAAACTTCAGCTCCACATCACTAGTTCCAGTAATAATAGTGGTGTGGGAGTCACCCAATAACACCTTCTTATCATCAACATCTGTGTAAGTTTTGAACATAACACGATCATAGTAGATATGGCGGGATGCTCCAGTATCTATCCACCACCCACCAGTTCCTCTAACCATAGTGACCTCAGATAATAAGCCACAAATGGTTCATCAACCATGTTGGCCTGTGGAGGACGATCCAAAGGTTTATTTCTGCACTTGCGTGCCATATGAACTGGCTTCCCACAGTATGGCTAGTGCCAGTTCTCGAATTCCCACAATATGACTATCTGTGTCAATTCTTTACCCACAATACTAACTATCAGTGTCAGTTCTCGAAATCCCACTTTGGCTGCTTGTGTCAATTCTCAAGTGCCATGGAAAGAAAGAGGGATAAGGTTGTCGTAAATGCATCGGTCGAGCATTGAGGGGGAGAAAGAAAAGTTGAGAGTAAACACCTTCAACTTGATGCGAGTAATAATGAGGGGAGGATGTCTCTATTTATAGCATGAGGTCTCCAACGGATGTGCAAAAGCACTAACGGTCATACCATCCTACGAGTAGGAAGAGATCTCACGCGGATCTGCCTCCCACTGACCGAGTTCTTCTCCTTCGAGCGAGTTTCTCTCACATGGATCTCCTTCACTCTTCAACCGTGTTGACTTCGTCAAACATGTGTGGAATGCGTGTGTTGACTTGGTCAACACACAGTCCAATCCCATGTAGCCAAAAAATAAATAAATGTTTATTTAAAAAGAATGTTAGGTCCAAACCCGAGCCCGACGGCGGTGGAGGAGGTGGTGGTGCGTGCACGTGTGTGTGGAGGGTTTTGTTTGTGTGAGTCCTCACCCACTCACAAAACCCATTGTATTCCCTTGGGCACACCCCAATGATGAAACTTAAGGCTTATAAAGCCTTCAAACTTCCCTCCTCGAAGGAATGTGAGAATAGTGAGTTTTTTCATTTCACAAACTCAAAAGTAATTATAAATGGCCCTATTAATGTACATTAAAATCACTTAAAAAACTCATCATTTTCAAGTACCAACATTTCTTAATTACATTATTTCAATTGCATTATAAGCTGGTCAAGGATTCCATCAATTTAGTCTAACAAAAGGCATGAACCGTAACATCATGGCTATGGACAATAAACCAAACAACTAGTTGGAGAAATATTTCACTTTTGATTGAATAAAGAGATTTGGTTAAAAGTATATCTTTTACTTTTTGGTACCCTTTAAACATAATTCAAAGCCCTATAACCATCAATGTCCAAAATATTAGTCTCAACTTTGTAATAATAATACAATAATCATGCAATACCTATAGGAACATGATGGTTAACTAAACTAATTAAAATGTGCCAAATGGGGTCACAATGTGTTATAGCATTAATGCATAAAATCAAGGCAACGTTAACGGGGTAAAGAACAAGCATTAAATACAAGAATCACAGATCATGGTTGGTATGGTTGACCCACACGAAATAAAGTGGAACAAATTACTAATAAGAAGAGTAAAGGAATGAAGAATAGAACCATTGCTTGTTTTATTCTTATGAATTGTTAGACTGGAACTGAATTCATCATTAATTAGTTGGTGGGGTGTCCATTTCTTTGTTGACATAATAATTCAATGTCCTTCGACTAGTGTTTTGTAATTTGTACTAGTAGTGGAGCTTCTATTTGAATTACACAAACACCATAGCTTAAGCTAAAAAATGAGAAAAAGAGAGATTTTTTTTCTCATTTTATTCCGAAGTAGAAAATAATATAATAATTAAGGATAATGTTACTTTTCAATAAATAATAAAGAAAAATTGGACGGGCACCAGAATAAAAATATCTTTTTGTAACAAACTAGAAAATAATAATTAAACTTTATTTCAAATCTTAATTAAAAGCTGTTTGAAAAAAATACTGCTGTACCAAAAAGCCGAAATTAAAAATGTGAAAATAATTAGAGAATATATCCTCTTATAGAACTAATTTATAATTTTCGGACCAACAACAAAGTATTATATTTTAGTTATAAATCAATTATTATTAAATAAAATATCACATTATAATATATATTATATGAATTGAATACTTTTATAAAAGAAAAATGCATGTATCATTCTGAACACCCATTTTTATCCGGGCCAAAAAAAATGTCTAAACACTTTTCAAATAAAAATAATAAATTATCTTCATTTTATTTATTTCAGAATTTTTAATGAATAAAATAATAAAACTAGTTTTATGAAATTTTATATTATTTTCGAAATTAATTAAATATTACAAAACAAAATAAAATCAAGTTCCTAAATCTAAATGATTAGGTTAACTAAAAATTCGAAAAAAGGATAAACAAATGGAGTTCCTAAATTTAACAGATTGGGTTAACCAAAAATTAAAAAATAATACTAGATAAATTAATATTGATCTAAAGTAGTTAGGTTGACCAAATGTTCAAAACTAATTTAAATTTTAAAAAATAATTTTAGAAAACAAAAAAATTGAATTAGGGATGGGCCACCATGAGCCCATACTCTTTTTTTAAAAAAGGAGAGAGAAAAAATGTTTTTTATTTATTTATTTTAATTTTTCAAAATTTTAATGTATAGGAAATAATTAAATTTATTTTTGTCCATATTTTATAAAATTTTCGAAATAATTTAAATAAGTTAAATAATCAAATCTAAAGACCTAATTTAATTTTGAAAAAAGGAATAATGGAAAATTATTAAAATAATAGGAGAAGATAGAGTCAAATCAGTTTGTTAAGATTCCTAAATTTAAGAGATAAAATTTATCCAGATTTAAATTTTTGTTAACCGAAATTTCGGGGTTGAGTGGTTGAAAGTTCACTATAAATAGAGACCGTGGTGAACATAAATTTTTTACACTAAGAACAATGAAAAAACCCCTAAAAAGCATTGCCATACGTCATGTTCAGATTTCCCATAAGCCATTATCCAGAGCAGCAGTGAGTATATTTCACGTTGTGCAACCCTTCATCCCTCAAACCATAGCCGTCAGATTTGATTACCATTCATATCCTCACGTTTGACTTTCCCTTCAGCCAATTAGAACGAGGAAGGTGGCCAGGTTTCGCTACAACCGACCACACTGAATCCTGCCCTCTTTGAGAGCAAAGAATTCGCTGCGTGCGAATTCACGCCACACACCGTGCACTCTTCCTCTTCAGCCAGCCACATCCTGACACGTGTCTTGGCCTGTCCACCATGTTCATCCCAACTTGTCAGATCATGCCACGTGTCCCCCTTTGTTCCAGTTTTTCCACGCAGGATCCAGCCCTCAGCAGAGTATTAATTTTTATTTCTTTTGTTGCCAGGTGCGTTACTAATTGGTAAGTCCATCCATTTGACACTAGTTTTGTAAAAAATTTATATTTCTTTAATCTGTGTAAATAAAATATAAAAATGTATGCATGTTAAATAAAATGGGTGTTATTAAAATAACTTTATAATTACATGAAAATCACCATGCTAAAAAAGGAATCATTATTATTTTAGTGAATCTTTCAATTTCATCATTGTGTATTGCAATTGGTTTTCATTATTTTGCATTGTTTACAAATCTTCAAATAATATTGTTATTAAATAATGGACCAAATGTGAAAAACATAATTATTGATAAAATTTATTTGAATTAATAAAATGTATCTAAATATGGGAAAATTTGCAAAACCAATAAAAAAATTGTTTTTTATATATCTGTTTGTTAATAAAACTTTCTTAATAGAAATCATTTTCTAGAAATAAGTTGGATAGACTAATATATTGTTTTTTTAACCTTTTTGAATAAAACATGACAAATAAGATTTTCAAAAAAAAAATTAATTTTGGAATTTATCAAAGATGGAGAGAAGGTCGTCTTGGATGCCTCTTTCATCTCAGATCGTCTTCGAAAGGTCGCACTATGCCGCTTCTTTTCAATCGATTAAATCTCAAAATCAATTTAGTTCCATTTTTTAAAATAACAAAATAAAAAAACCTTTATATAACAAACAAAACTTGCAAAATATATATTTTTGACTAAAAAATATATTTTCTTTAATTAAAATACATTCAACCAATAAACTATTTTCTACTTAAAGAACTACGTAAGCCTTGATCCTCGTAATATGGGTATGTTGGACCAAATTCAATATTGTCAGGCACAATAATAAAAATAAATAATTTTTTTCATAATAATTAACTAATAAATCATAAAATTTGATATTAATAATAATAATTAAGTCATTTATTTTAATGAAGTGTACCGCTTAAGGTGGACGGATATGGTGCTAATACCTTCTCTACCTAGTAACCAACTCCCGAACCTGGATATCAAAAATCCAAAAGCCCAAGGTAATTGGGCTTTAAATATTTTTCTACATTTTTAACTATAAAATGTAGTTGCGACCCTAAACAAAGTCGCGCAGCCGAAAATCAGGGCGCGACAGCTGACGACTCTGCTGGGGATTTTTTTAAGGGAGTCTGATCCATAATCAATTAAATATGTGACTGTTTATTTACCATTATTATCATTATTTTTTATTTGGTTAATTAGTTAATTTCCAATAATGTTGCATGCTTAATTAGTAGTTGTATGTATAAATATGAATTACATTCTTAATTATTAATCATATGTATAAATATGAGTTATATGCTTAATATTAATTGTATGTATAAATATGAATTACATGCTTAATTATTAATTACATGCTTAATTATTAATCATATGTATAAATGTGAAAATTATATGCTTAATTTTAATTGCATGTATAAATATGAATTACATGCTTAATTATTAATCATATGTATAAATATGACAATTATATGCTTAATTTTAAATTATATGTTATAAATATGAATATTACATGTTTAATTAGTAGTTGTATGAATTACATACTCAATTATTAGTTGTATGTAGAGATATATGGTACATGCTTAATTATTAATTGTATAAATTGTATGCTTAATTAGTAATTATATGTTGCGTATATGAATTATATGTTGCGTATATGTATAGTTTTTGTTATTTTGTGATATATAATGTACACATTTTAGGCACACAACTACACCCGGATCTTAGTGATATATTTTTGGATAGAAGGGACACTAGTCTCGCTGGTCGCGATTTTTGCCGCTTCTAAGTGTTGGTGATGTCGACCACTCATAATGTTACCTCTTATTATGAGTTAGCCGCTCGAGCTGGTCTCCTGTTTCTAACACCATAATATTTGAGCTTCTCTATTTGAGAGAGATGCGCAATATGAGCATATTTATAGAGAGTCTAGAACTTGTCAAGGGCGTCCATTGTATGTTATAACTTTGTCCTAGGATGTTGTACTTATTGTGAATTGTTGTGATAATGTTTGTATTGTAATACATTGTTTGGAATTTTGTCGTATAAAATAAAAACCATTAAAACATTGCATCCTTGAGGGGAAGTATGGTTTCCCCACCAAGGAGATTGTTATAAAGATGAATAGGGCATTTCGCTTTTTGCTCTACGTTAGCCAAAACGATAGAAAATTATTTCAAAATATATATATATTTATTCAGTAATTATAATGATAGCTATAATTCATATCCATTCATTCTTTCATTCATGCATTATCCCATTTTGTATATAAGTAATTAATTTCTATGTATTTTAATCTAATAGGTGCATTTTATACTAAATGAGAGACAATTTCAAAATTTAAAAAATGACGATCACAAATAACTCTAGCAGCATATTGGCACCCGAAAAATCAAAAAATTATCAATAATTAATGTGAGTTTATTGGCTGAACAAATTCCCAAAATTCCTGAAGAAATTAGGAAGCAATTTAGAGATAATTATGAGGAATTGTTGGACCTTGTGTTAGTCCAAGTTCGTCCCCAAGACCTGGAAGTTATGATTCAGTTCTGGAATCTCAGGCTTCGAGTATTCGAGTTCCCTAACCTTGATGCTGCTACAACCATAGAAGAATATGAGGCTCTTTTGGATTTTCCAATGGAGGGCAAATTAAAGATATACCAGTTCACAGGGGTGCAAGTTGCTAACGAAGGCAGTATAGAGACTCTTATCGGTGTACGTCCAAAACCTTCAGACTTTACCAAGCAAGGAGGAGCAAGTGGGTTCAAATGGCACTTTCTAAAGAATCTTATCTCCAAAATGGTTTATAAGAAGAATCATATCTCCAATATCTCCAAAATGATTCTTTAGAAAGTGCCATTTGAACCCACTTACTCCTCCTTGCTTGGTAAAGTCTGAAGGTTCTGGACACACACCGATATGAGCCTCTATACTGCCTTTGTTAGCAACTTGCCCCCTGTGAACTGATATAGCTTTAATCTACCCTCCATCGTAAAATCCAAAAGAGCCTCATATTCTTCTATGGTTGGAGCAACATCAAGGTTAGGGAACTCGAATACTTGAAGCTTGGGATTCCCGAACTGAATCATAACTTGCATAACTTCCAGGTCTTGGGGACGAACTTGGACTAACACAAGGTCCAACAATTCCTCATAATTATCTCTAAATTGCTTCTTAATTTCTTCAGGAATTTTGGGAATTTGTTCAGCCAAGAAACTCACATTAATTATTGACAATTCTAATTTTGTTGATTTTTCGGGTGCCAATATGCTACTAGAATTATTTGTTGTCATCATTTTAAATTTTGAAATGGTCTCTCCTTTAATATAAAATGCACCTATTAGATTAAAATACATAGAAATTAATTACTTATATATAAAATGGGATAATGCAATAATAAATGAATGGATATGAATTATGGCCATCATTATAATTACTGAATAAATATATATATTTTTTGAAATAATTTTCTATTGTTTTGGCTAACATAGGGGAAAAAGTGGAATGCCCTATTTATCTTTATAACAATCTCCTTAGCGAGGGAACTAGACTTGCCCTTAAGGATGCAATGTTTTAATGGTTTTTATTTTCTATGACAAAATTCTAAACAATGTATTACAATACAAACATTATCATAACAATTCACAACAAGTACAACGTCCTAGGACTAGGTTCTAACATACAATGGACGCCATTGGCAAGTTCTAGACTCCCTATAAATGTGCACATATTGCATCTCTCAAATAGAAAAGCCCAAATATTATGGTGTTATAAACAGGAGACCAGTTCGAGCAGCTGAATAAGAGGTAACAATATGAGTGGTCCACATCACCAACACTTAGAAGCGGCAAAAACCGCGATCAGCGAGGCTAGTGTCCCTTCTATCCAAAAATGTATCACTAATATCCGGGTGTAGGGCATATTTGTGTGCCTAAAATGTGTACATTATATATCACAAAATACAAAAACAATACATACATGCACATATAATTCATATACGCAACATATAATTACTAATTAAGCATGTAATTTATACAATTAATAATTAAGCATGTAACATATATCTCTACATACAACTAATATTGAGTATGTAATTCATACAACTACTAATTAAGCATGCAATTTTCATACTTATAACATATAATTTAAAATTAAGCATATAATTTTCATATTTATACATATGATTAATAATTAAGCATGTAATTCATATTTATACATACAATTAAAATTAAGCATATAACTCATATTTATACATATGATTAATAATTAAGCATGTAATTAATAATTAAGTATATAATTCATATTTATACATACAACTACTAATTAAGCATGCAACATTATTGGAAATTAACTAATCAACCAAATAAAAAATAATGATAATAATGGTAAATAAACAGTCACATATTTTATTGATTATGGGTCGGACTCTCTCAAAAAAGTCCCTAGCAGAGTCGCCAACTGTCGTGCTCCAATTTTCGGTTGCACGACTTTGTTTAGTGTTGCCACTACATTTTATAGTTAAAAATGTAGAAAAATATTTAAAGTCCAATTACCTTGGGCTTTTGGATTTTAGATATCCAGGTTCGGGAGTCGGTTATTAGGTAGGAAATGTATTAGCACTATATCCGCTCACCTTAAGTGGTACCCTTCATTAAAATAATTGACTTTATTATTATGATTAATTAGCTAATTATTATGAAAAAAATTATTTATTTTTATTATTGTGCCTGACAATATTGACTTTGGTCCTATGTACCCCTATTAAGAGGATCAGTGCTGACATAGTTCTTTAAGTAGAAAATGGTTTATTGGTTGAATGTATTTTAATTAAAGAAAATATATTTTTTAGTCAAAAATATATATTTGGAAGTTTTGTTTGTTATAAAAATGTTTTGTTATTTTGTTATTTTAAAAAATGGAACTAAATTGATTGAGATTTAATCGATTGAAAAGAAGCGGTGTAGCGTGACCTTCTCTCTATCTTTGATTAAATCCCAAAATTAATTTATTTTTTTGAAAAACTTATTTGTCATGTTTTATTTAAAAAGGTTAAAAAACAATTTATTAGTCTATCCAACTTATTTCTAGAAAATGATTTCTATTAAAAAAGTTTGATTAATAAATAGATATATAAAAAACAATTTTTTATTGGATTTGCAAATTTTCCCATGTTTAGGTACATTTATTAATTCAAATAAATTTTATCAATAATTATTTTTTTCACATTTGGTCCATTATTTAATAAAAATATTATTTGAAGATTTATAAACAAGACAAAATAATGAAAACCAATTACAATACACAATGATGAAATTGAAAGATTTACTAAAATAATAATGATTCTTTTTTTATGCATGATGTTTTTCATGTAATTATAAAGTTATTTTAATAACACCCATTTTATTTAACATGCATACATTTTTATATTTTATTTACACAGATTAAAGAAATATAATTTTTTTACAGAACTAGTGCCAAATGGATGAACTTACCAATTAATAACGCACCTGGCAACAAAAGAAATAAAAATTAATACTCTGTTGAGGGATGGATTGTGTGTGGAAAAGCTGGAACAAAGGGGATACGTGGCAGGATCTGACTGGTTGGGATCAACATGATGGGCAGGCCAAGACACGTGTCAGGATGTGGCTGGCTGAATAGGAAGGACGCACGCGTGTGGCGTGGATCCGCATGCAGCAAATTCTTTGCTCTCGAAGAGGGCAGGATTCGGTGTGGCCGGTTGTAGCAAAACCGGGCCACCTTTCGCGTTCTGATTGACTGAAGGGAAAGTCAAACGTGAAGATATGAATGGTAATCAAATTCGACTGCTATGGTTTGAGGGATGAAGGGTTGCACAACGTGAAATGTACTCACTGCTGCTCTGGATAATGGCTTATGGGAAATCTGAACAATGACGTATGGCAAGGCTTTTTAGGGGTTTTTCATTGTTTTCAGTGTACAAATTTTATGTTCACCACATGCTCTATTTATAGTGAACTTTCAATCTCTCAACCCCTAAATTTCGGTTGACAAAAACTCAAATCCGGATAAATTTTATCTCTTAAATTTAGGAATCTTAACTCACTGGTTTGATTCTATCTTCTCCTATTATTTGAATAATTTTCCATTATTCTTTTTTCAAATTTAAATTAGGTTGTTTAGATTTGATTATTTAATTATTTAAATTATTTCGAAAATTTTATAAAATATGGACACAAATAAATTTAATTATTTCCTATACATTAAAAATTTGAAAAATTAATAAATAAAAAACGTTTTTTCTCTCTCCTTTTTAAAAAAAAGAGTATGGGCTCATGGTGGCCCATTCCTAAATCAAATTTTTTTTGTTTTCTAAAATAATTTTTTAAAATTTAAATTAGTTTTGAACATTTGGTCAACCTAATAACTTGGATTCAATATTAATTTATCTAGTATTATTTTTGAATTTTCGGTTAACCCAATCCCTTAGATTTAGGAACTTCATTTGTTTATTCTTTTTTCGAATTTTTAGTTAACCTAATCATTTAGATTTAGGAACTTGATTTTGTTTTGTTATATTTAATTAATTTAAAAAAATTATAAAATTTCATAAAAATAGTTTTATTATTTTTATTCATTAAAAATTCTGAAATAAATAAAATTAAAATAATTTATTATTTTTATTTAAAAAGTGTTTGGACTTTTTCTGGGCCGAACAAAAATGGATGTTCACAAATCATCAACAATATAAATTTTTTATACAATATTATTTTATTTTTTATTTTCAATTATTATTAACTCTTAGAAAAATGTATAAATAAACGGTAGATAATTTATTATCTTTATACTATCAATATATATATATATATATTATATTATATTTAAAACAAAAAAGTGAGAATAAGGTACACGGAGTCAGAAATTACATATGGAGACTACAAGTTCAAACACTACTTTATGAAAGAAGGAAACTATGTAAGAGTTAAATATCTTATAAAATATTGATATAACAACATATATAAGATGGAAGTGTGATAACTATAGTGACTATTCTAATTTTGGCACCGGAGAAGTGGAGAAGTGTCAGACACTTATTCCTTTCCACGTAGTAAAAGTAAGACAACTCACGTGGTTCTCCAAACAGAATCATTACTGTCAAAGTGGATTGTACATTCCCTCAAAAGCCATGCACATGTTAATACAAACCCTTTGGATTTAAGTTCCTACTTTCACTTAATCACTTATGATTTAAAAGGATGGGAATGTATACACACCCATCATAAGTGTATGGTGTATTCTTCTTTGAGTGAATAATCACTTTCATATTTTAAAATCATAATTTGTATCAGTTCGGTTCATAATATGTAAAAATTTAAACTAATTCATAAAGATTACAAATGTTAGTCAAAGACTAAAGTGTTTCAAAAACTAGTTATAAAAATGTAAATAAAAAACTATTTGGACCAATATTTAAAATACTTGAGGACCATTTAAAGTTTTTAAATTTTGTATGAACCATATTGGTATCAAATAATTTGAAAGATAAAAAAATAAATCTTTACTCTAAAACTTTTTTTTTGTCTTGCTAAATAGTTTTGATTAGGCCCCCTCCTTTTCCATATGGCTCTATGGGTTTTTAATGAAAAACTGAAATTAAGAACCAATGGATGTAAATGCCAAGAGACGAATTATTCAAAACTCCATCTACTAATGTCACCATCTCAACTGAACTTTGACTTCCAAATATAATCAATTAACTACAATAAAAAAATAGAATAAAGTTGATTATGATAAAATGAAGGACATGAAAAAATAGAATAAAAGTTGATAATGATAAAATTAAGCATGAATGAAAGTTCAAGTTTTAGTTGATGTGTGTGGCCCTCAATGAAATTCAAAAGCTTTATGGGACAAAAGCTATTTCCAGTTGATCATGTCTTTTTCAACAAAGCCAAACACATATTGTTATCATTGTTTTCCCATTTAAAGTTCTGCATTAGGTGTACTAAAACACAATATATTAACTAATTTATCCTTCTAGATAATGCTAGCGTGAGACTATCATTTTCTTTGCAATTATTGTAGGGACAAATAACATGCATGCCAAAATATGCCTCATTCTTTGGAAATTGGATTACTCTTTAATTTTTATTTTCGGGTTCTTTTTCTATAATATGATATTTTAGATCATGTTTCAAAGACAATATAACAAATCAATAGACGTTGGTTCAAGTGGTACATGTTTGATCCCCCTTAAGTAAGGTCTCGGGTTTGAGTCTTGTGGATAGAAAAAATACCAATAGGGGAGTTAGCCCCACATATTTGTGGATGTTCCCGGCTTAGACATAATTGTCTCCAGTGCGATGATATCTGTGAGAAACAAAAAAAAAGAGAATATAACAAAATGAAACATAGTAGCATGAAAAAGGAAAGGTATGAACAAAAAGGAAAAGAGGATGGAATGAAATAAAATTGAAACAAAAGAGTGGGTTCTCTTTGGAAATTGGATTACTCTTTAATATTTATTTCCAGGTTCTTTGTCTATGATATGATCATTTAGATTATGTTTCATAAACCAACAATATGTTGATCTAATGGTATAAGGTCTTGCTAGATCTACGAAAAAATAAAAAAATTAATGATTTAATTCCTATGAAGGATACTTAATAAGACTAGTTTCTTAACCTAATAACATGAAATAGTTTCTTAACCTAATAACATGAAATAATTTCTTAACCTAATACCCTAAAATGACTAGTTCTTTAACTAGGAGAGAAATATGTAGGAGAAAATATCCTTAGTACGAAAAAAATTATGTTTCAGAAATGGAAGAGAATGTGTTAAAATGAAATATAATAACATGAAAAAGGGAACAGTATGAAATAAAATTAAAACATAAGAATAAATTCATTATATTGTTTTCATCCCAATTTGGGCAACAAAACTTGGATTTGAGGGCAAATAATTTCTTTCCATTTCACTCATTTTATTTGTTAAAAAATCCCAAACAATAATTTTTTGTATTTACATAACATTTTTACCGTGATCGTAACGCTCAAGATATGAGAAGGAAGAGAATAGCGTGTGAAGTTGGGTCTGGAATATTCTTTTTGTATAATTATTGTTAAGTTGGCTATGGTATGTGCCACTGATTCTGCATTGCTTCACTTGCCTTCTAAGTGAAAGTTGAAATCATTATAGGTTGGAGAAGAAGGAAATGACATTTTGGCAGTAAATGAATACGATTTTTTCTTACTACTCTATTTGATTCTTAATATATTTTTTTTGCAATAGATAAGTTGAAATTTCATTTTGTATTTGAGTGGGTTTCTTTCCTATAGATAAGTTCGAAAATTTATTTGTCAACGTTGGAAAGTTGGTTTTACTTAACACAAAATTTATTTTTCATCATTTTGATAAAGTATCTTTCATCTTATGAATTATGTTGAGATGCTGTAGTTGGTCACCTAGTTATAGTCTACAAAACACAGCTAAATGACAAAACAATTGTGGCTAATTTTTATTTATTTATTGTTAGGTATTACACTGAGAATTCACTTTCCAACATTTAATAAAATAAAATTTTAAACTATAAAAAAGCAACAGCATTAATATTACTAATAACAAGAATATTTTGTGAAATAAAATTCTAAAATTCATTATCTCGTTTCATAAAATCCTTCACCAGTTAACAGATTTAAGTTTTAACTTCTAAGACTTTTTCCCAACGGAGAAGAAAAAAATTATCACACAAAAAACAGACCTACTTTTGTAATAATTTCCCTAAAAATCCATCTCATTTCTCTAATTGTCCTTTTTTATTATTATTATTATATAAATTTGTTACCTTTGACTGTTTTCAGTTTTACTCATGAATGATATTTAAGTTTAATCTTGATCTAAGTTTAATGTTTTTCAGCTCATATTTATGTCGCCTATTGACATAAGTTTAAAGGCCTAACAGAAGCACTTTTAGAAATTTTGTGAACTTCATTAATAAATTAGCTATCAGTTATAGGTGATTAAGTAAAAATTGTCTATATATATAAATAGAAAGTGACTTAAATGAACAATCATTAATGTACAAAATGAGTACAATTAAAATGATAATAAAATTTTATTTAAATTGTCAAGATTAATATATAAGTGTAAATAATTTTCTAAGTAATACCACATTAACATTAATTAACCTGAAGTTTCAATTATTCATGTATATTTTTTTATATAAGGATTATTCTCATTTTTAATGAATTAATTTAAAATTGAAGTTTAACTATTTATTTCAATCTATAGTTTCAATTTAAATGTATGATGTTATGGAAGTAAATAATAAATTAAGTTCAAATGAATGTGGATTAGTTCAATTCATTTTGGTCCTTCCGTCCTATACTTCATTTTATTTTATCCATTTAGTTCTGAAGTTTTGTATTCGTGGCTTAAAATAAATCACTGCCCCTATCATATTCAAACACTCGGTTGTCACATCTCACCTGAAAAACAGAGGAACAAATTCAAATTTAAATCAATGAATGTCATTTTATTTATTTCTTTACTTTTATTTTATATGTTTGGTTTGAGAGACAAACACAGAAAAAAAAAACAGAACACTATTACAAACAAGTGCAACATAAGCAATTTTCACAAATTGGTTAGTCTCAGAAGCAGGTTCCTTTCTCTCCAAACAAAACACAACAACCTTAATCTTTTTCTCCACCTCTTCTTCTTACTTTTTAAACCTCGTGACTCATGCTTTCACCAATTCTCACCACGTCCTTCATTTTCAATTATATCTATTTCAAAACTTAGATTTTCGTCGTTTGTTTTTTCTTTTCATTTCTTTTGTACCGGTTTTTTTCCCTGTTTCGGACTAAACCGGTGAACTAGTGTTGTGGACCTCAAATCTCAAAAGGGTATCTTCAATTTCGCATCTTTTGGCAATGCAGTGGTGAAACTCAAACTGGGGTGTTAGAATTTCGAGTTGGGCACGTTAGTTTGAGGGAAAATTTGTGATTTTTATTTACTTTTTTTCAAATTTCTAATTTTGTTAACAGAACCAAGAAGATGATGCTATCATCTTTACCATCTTCCCTAACAAGGAGCAGATTGGAAGAAATGCTTGATTCGCTTCGCCAGACGGACGAAGAAGAGAAGCAGAAGGACTCGCCGCCGGCATTGCCTCCACGGCCGGTCTCAAGGGCACGGCTTCCTTCGGCGAGGCGGTCCTTGCCGAATAACTTGAATGACTTCAAGGTCAGCGGTGACCACGGTGCCGAGGAGTGTTTGCCAAATGGATTTGATGCCAAGGATGAGAGCATGAGGAAGGAGAAAGAGTTGGGACATAAGAGAAGTAGTAGTTTTGGGAGCAAGAGGGTGAAGATGGATGTGGAATACTATTGTGCTACACCACAAGAGAACATGTCACTTTTGACATGTAATGCTTCATCAGGGGAGATTGAGGAGTTGGAGGATGACTGCATTTCTTATTTCATCAAAAAGGTAATTAGCAACTTGAAATAGAAATGATTTTGACTTATGATTTATGACTTTGAAATAAAAATGATTTTGACTTATGATTTATGACTTTGAAATAAAAATGTTTGTTGGTTCCTGATCGGTGTTTACATCTAAGCTGTTGCATTAACTTGGAAGATGATTAATTTTTTTAAGCACTGGTTATTAGTGTTTGGCTCCCACTTTGCTTAATTGCTACTTTGTTTTTTTTTTGTATGACCAAGGTTATCTCCTCACCCTATGGTAAGGAACTAATCCCTTTCGCGGTTGTGGCTGCCCCTCTCAAAAAGTGTCGTTCCCAATAATCAAATCCATGAACTTTTGGTCTATTTGGGGATCTAGTAGGGCCTTACACCACCAGACCAACGACTTGTTGACACTTTGGTTTGAAGATATGGAAGTTCCTTATAAAATTTATGTTTGTGGCTATTATCTATTTAGAGTTGTGCATGGGCTTCATATTTGTTCTTTTGTCTATAACTAACTGCTATGTATTAAAACATTGTTAATAGCATGCACTGATCTGTTAAATTTACTTACTTTTTTTGGCTGTTACATCCAGAAACTTCGTGTTTGGTGTAAGGAACCAAGAGGAAAGTGGGAACTAGGAACAATACTGTCAACCTCAGGAGAGGAAGCATCTGTTTCAATCTCAAATAGAAATGTAAGTTTTTAACCTTTTTCTCTATTTGAAAGATAGTGTGCAATGTTGAGTATGCTCAGTGACAGGTTGTTTGTGTCATTGAGTTGTTGCTTCAGGTTATGAAAGTGGACAGATCAGAGCTCCTACCAGCTAATCCTGATATTTTAGAGGGTGCGGATGATCTTATGAAGCTCAGTTATTTGAACGAGCCATCAGTTCTTCGTAATCTTAAGTTCAGATATTCTAAGGAGATGATTTATGTATGTATTCTGCTCTGCCTTTTCTTTTAATTGGGTGATCATCTATATGTTCTCATATGCTGTATGTGCTTTCTGAATGCAGAGTAAAGCAGGTCCCGTTTTGATTGCACTCAATCCCTTCAAAGACCTCTCGATTTATGGAACTGATTATGTCTCAGCTTACAGGCAGAAATTTATTGACGCTCCTCATGTTTATGCTATGGCAGATGCAGCTTATAGCGATATGCTAAGAGGTGAATGAACTTCTCCCTTCCCGTCTCCTCCTTCGAGATCTGTATGTTGTACTTGAATCAATGTTTATTAAGGTTTTCTATTTGCTCTTTGTATGTTGCAGATGAAGTAAATCAGTCAATAATCATAAGGTAAGCAACTTGGTACATTAGAGGTCCTGTTTTGTTTATGATGTAATATATGTTTCTGTACTCACTACAGTTGAATTGTCATAGTAATTATAAGATATAATCACTGGTTTACTTGTTAATAGCCACCATAAGAATTTTGTTTGCAGTGGTGAGAGTGGATCTGGGAAGACAGAGACGGCAAAAATTGCTATCCAATACTTAGCTGCTGTTGGTGGTGGCAGTGGTGGGATAGAAAACAAACTCCTTCAAACAAGTTGTATACTAGAAGCTTTTGGGAATGCAAAAACATTTGAGAACGACAACTCTAGCAGATTTGTGAGTTTGTGTTTCTCTAGTATAATGGAACTAAGTCCTGCTATTGTTTTATAAAATTTCTAGCACCTTATAGGTTTCCTATTAAGAATGTTCATAATATTCTTTTACTTTTAATTTTGATTTTTCAAGGATATATGGCACTTTTTGAATCATTTTTAAAGGCTAAGTAGTTTAATTGCTTTACATTTTGAATTCGGTGCAGGGAAAATTGATTGAAATTTGTTTCACCACAATGGGTAAAATATGCGGGGCGAAGGTTCAAACTTGTAAGCATGTTCAACCTATATATGTTACTGCAGATGTGTTTATTTGTGATTTCTATTGAAATTATGAAATTGACTTATTTTTTTGGCTGTGTTTGTCTCACTCTCAATCCGACCCATATGCTCGAGCAGTTTTGTTTGAAAAGGTAATTTGCAATTTCCTATTTGAACTTAAAGCGTGGAACACAATGTTTGTAGTTTGTCACTTGTGAAATAATTATGTCTCCTGTGAGCAGTCAAGAGTGGTTCAATCGGGCAGCACTGAGAGGTCATATCACATATTTTATCAACTTTGTGCTGGAGCTTCATCTGCTCTTAAAGGTGTATATATTCTATGCAATCTACCAACTGGTTTTAATAACTGTACTTTTATGTATATAATCTTCGCAATGTGTTTTCTTCGTCAACTTAATTAAATTTGTAAACAAGTTCACTCATATAGACTCATTTTCTATCCTCTGCAGAGACGCTGAATCTTAGACCTATCAGTGAATATAAATATCTTAATCAGAGTGACTGCGTGAAAATTGCCGGTGTTGATGATGCTAGAAAATTTCAGGAGCTGATGGTATTTACTTAATAGTTTGTTCGGTGTACAATAGCCTCTTTAACTTTGTTTGTCTCGTAAGGTCTCATGTCATCCCTACTGTCATATGTGTTTTCCCCAGAGAGCACTGGATACTGTTCAAATTTGTGAAGAGGATCAAGAGCTGATCTTTAAGATGGTTGCTGCAGTACTATGGTTGGGAAATATATCATTCCAAGTTAATGACAGTGAAAATCACATTGAGGTTGTTGATGATGAAGGTAAGATTAGCAGTGTATGTATCATGTGATTCATGCCTTTTCATTTGGTAGACTAGTTGTCTATTTTCGTTTTGTGTGATTCTATGTATCATTGGAATCTTAAAGCAACTTGGGACTTGGTTTTTTTGCAATATCATATACTGTACCCAACCAAATTATGTTTTGTTTTGTGTATGGAAGGTCTTTGAAGTGGTTCAGTTTGACTGATTAAAATATTAACATAAGAATGCATATATGAAATTTCACTTACAACAAAAGTGAATCTAATTTATCTATTTGTTTTGGCAGCTGTAACCAGTGCGGCCCTGTTGATGGGCTGCAGCTCCCAGGAATTAATGGCAGCATTATCTACCGGTCGAGCTCAATCTGAAGATGGTACTATTACCAAAAAGCTGTCACTGCAGCAGGTGTGTTTATTACTTAAACATTACCATTGTTCTATTTTCTATAGCTCCGAAGTGCTCCATATTATTTTTTCTTTCACATTGTTTGTTCAGGCAATTGATACTAGAGGTGCAATTGCAAAATTTATCTATGCAACCTTGTTTGAGTGGCTAGTAGAACAACTGAACAAGTCACTTCAAGTGGGTAAAAAATGTACCGGTAAATCCATAAGTATCCTTGATATTTATGGGTTTGAGACCCTCCAGGTGTGCAGTTTGTATGAATGCTTAACTTATGCTTCAAAGAGTATTGTATATGTTCTAACTCTTTCTTGTATGTGATCTGATATCTTCCTGTTCCTCTTTCAGAAAAACAGCTTTGAACAATTCTGTATAAATTATGCCAATGAGAGGCTTCAACAACATTTCAATCGGCATTTGTTTAAACTTGAGCAGCAGGTCTGTAACTATTTTAAGTGTTAATGAGTTAATAATGATAGGTATTTTGATGCCATTTATCTTTAATTTGAATGCAGTAGTGTGATGCATAATTGCATATCATAGAGAGTTAGGTTGACTTTCGACTGCCTAATACAACCTTCACCTTTTGTCGGGGCTTAGGACCGGCTATGTATAGCATCAAGTACACAGTAACGTGATGCAATTGCATGGTTTTTGTTTATGTGCATTTATGTTTTAAGAGTGTTATTTTTATGCCAAGTACCTTTAATTTCAATACGTTGCGTGGATGCAGGGTTTTGTTTCTTTGATACTTCTTTTATCACTTGGAAAAGAGCAGATTTGGCCAATACTTCAAACATTTGTTGCCTTAATAATACTAATGAAAAGGGGTCATATTTTTATCACTGTAATGGTTGTAATGCGATAGTCAAGCATGTTGTCTCTATAGTTGAAATACAATCATGGCAATGAAGTGGTCGTAAGTTATGCAGAAAAATTACTTTAAATAAGACTCAAGAAGGACATGCTCTCGATGCCATTTGGTTTAGTTGATATGCATAACAGAAAAAACATCAACCAAGCCTTAATCCCACTAGGTGGAGTCAGCTACATGAATCGTATTGATATGCATAACAGCAATGTTGCAATTTACCTTTTTTGTTTGTCTCAGGACTATGAATCCGATGGCATTGATTGGACTAAAATAGATTTTGTGGACAATCAAGAGTGCTTGGATCTCTTTGAGAAGGTACTGGTATTTTGTGATGTTTTGTGGTTTTCCAATGTTGGCTCACTTGGCTGCATTCACATTATTCTTACTGTAGTCATTATGTAATATGTTGAAAAATATGCAGAAACCTTTGGGTCTACTCTCTTTGTTGGATGAGGAATCAAATTTACCCAAGGCTTCTGATCTAACATTTGCCAATAAACTTAAGCAGCATCTGAGTCCTAATCCTTGCTTCAAAGGGGAAAGAGGCAGAGCTTTCGGTGTTCGTCACTATAGAGGGGAGGTAACTTTCTTCACACTATTTAAGGACTTCTGGAAGTTAGCTGATACAAATATACTTTATTTTAATTTTTAAATTCGAATTAACTTACTTGTTTTAGTTTTGCATTCTTTTCCACAATATTGCATATAAAAACTAGAATATAATGTGTAAACATGCTCGATACTGATATTGATAAATCTGTGTGAATGGCAGTACTAAGATCTGATATAGTAATTCGTCTCTTGCATTATCTGGAGAATAATCTCGTACAGTATGTGATTTGCCAATGCCCAAGTTTGTGAGTATGGTCGTTTAGTTGTTTCTAAACATGAAGATGTCTTTCTCTCTTCCTAGTTCCTATGCTGTTTTATTTATTTATTTATTCTTTCGTTACCTACAAGTTATTCTTACTGTGTCAGGAAACATTTAACCCTTAATATTGTGTCCTTTACTTCATACGATAGAAACATTTGATAACAGTGTCATTTGGATGTTAAGTTTGCAATTATGCATGTGAAAGATGTTTTATAGCTGGAGTTGTTTTGTTAAGTAGCTATAGGCAAATCCTCCTCTCTAATTTTCTGTCTCTGATCATTTAGTTATACGTAGAATGTGAACATTTTCCGTCTGTGATTAAACTAACATCTAGACCTCTACCAGGTTTTGTATGATACAAATGGCTTTCTAGAGAAGAACAGAGATTTGCTGCCATTTGATTCCGTCCAACTTCTGTCGTCATGTAATTGTGAACTGCTGCAGTTTTTCGCCAAAGTCTCTAGTCAGTCTCAGAAGGAATCAAATTCCTTTCACACGTCTGCACTGGACTCACAAAAGCAGAGTATTGGAACGAAGTTAAAGGTAATATTGTAGCATTTTTTGAGCTGGTTATAGCTTCATTAAGACTTGGAATGAAATGTTTCTTAAGAAGATTAGGACATGATATGTAGGAGATGGTTCTAGACAATCAACTTTATCCTGAAAATTACACTATTTAATCACAGTACATGAATTTTAGTAGTATATTTAGAAGTATGTGGAATGCCATAAATTGATGGAAATGATTCTAACTAGTTTCATACTTTCAGGGTCAATTGTTCATGTTGATGTGTCAGTTGGAAAGCACCAAACCTCACTTTATTCAGTGCATAAGGCCAAATACTAAGCAGCTTCCTGGCATTTATGATGAAGACCTTGTCCTACAACAGATCAGGTGTTGTGGAGTTCTAGAGGTTGCTAGAATTTCAAGGGTCGGTTATTCTAATCGAATGACTCATCAAGAGTTCTCTGAAAGGTAGTGGAGAACCTCATATGGTTTTTACTTTTTAGATTACCTTGAATGATGGTTTATTCTGTTCCTCCATGTATCTAGGTACGGGTTTCTGCTTTCTGAGGCCAACGTATCCCAGGATCCATTGAGCATCTCAGTTGCTATTTTGCAACAATTTAATATCCCTTGTGAAATGTACCAAGTTGGCTACACCAAACTGTATCTTCGAGCAGGGCAGGTTTGTTAGTTCTTTCTCTCTTGCTTTGGGAGCTTGAAGTCCTTGTACTTTCTTTGTGTTTTTCCCCTGAATCGTATAACTAAATTTATATCTTCCTGACCACAGTTTAGTATTATGGAAGATAATTAATGCTTCCACTCCAAAAAATTGCACTTTTCTAGAGCTCTACATGTAGACTACTCATACTTATCAGCCATTTGTTTTTCTAAATTATTAGTAATTTGTTTTTGAATCATGAATTTGTTTGCTTGATACAATATTAAATTTTATGCTGAAATGGTCATGTCTTGATTTGGGTTGAGGATATATTCATTCATATTGTAGTTTCTGACCTACTTAGTTTTGTGTCCTTGTTGGTTTTGTAGATCGGTGCACTGGAGGATAAGAGAAAACAGGTTTTGCAGGGAATACTCGGGGTTCAAAAATGCTTCCGTGGTTATCAAGCTCGCAGTTACTTCCGTGAATTTACGAATGGAGTGACAACATTACAATCAGGTACTGCCAGTATCAATATCAGTTCATTTGGAACAAAACTATCTGCTATTTCTAGGCATTGCACACATATTTCATAAAAACATATTGTTGATAAATAAATAAAAAAGAAACTTTTGAAGTTTGCCTTATTCTTTCTAAAATATAATTCGAAGACCTTGTTGATATACATTCAGTTATGAACTTTATATGCTTAAAATTGATAACACAAATCATAAAGTTCTTTATTGATTTTTCATAACATTGGTTCAACTTTGTATCTTAAATTTTCAATTGCTATATTGGTGACATTTCAGTTGTTCGTGGAGAAATTACGAGAATAAAATATGGTATTACAGTGAAATCTTCTATAACAATTTATTCCAAAAAACTTGAGGAGATCCATGCGATCATACAACTACAGTCTGGTTAGTATGGTTCTGTCTTTTTGTTGGAATTTGCTCTCAGGTAGGATGCTGCATGTTGTTGGCTTATTATGTTGTTATCCGTTTCCTTTTCATGCAGTAATTCGTGGGTGGATGGTTCGAAAGGGTGCCAGTGGCATGCACAAGTTGAAGAAATATCCTGAGAATGCAAAACCTAGATACGAATCACGTGTGAAGAAACCAGAAGTGAAGGTATTTTACTAGCACTTGGCTCCAGTCACATTTCTCAGTGTTTAACTTAGATAACTATCTATATGGTCATTTTACAGTTGTTGTTATTGTGTACACTAACTACATTTTCCTGTTCTTATTTCTTTCTATCTGACTTGAAACTTTTGGCAATTTGGAACCCCAAATCTCATGTCATTTTCAGTTCACTTCTGACCATCATTAAGTAGTATTTCTTAGGCAAGTGTCAATATTTAATATTCCCATGTTTGGTATAACAATTGGAAATAATTCAAAATTTGTAAGAGTGTATCCTATCCAAATTTGATAGTGCATAAAATTATTAGAGATCAACCATTGGATTTCCTGTTTATCTTTCGGAAATCTCCCACCAGTCATGATAAGGGTCTTTCTTTTTTGTTTTGGGTTTAGCAGGATATGACCAAAGAGCAGCTCCTGTCAACTTTAGAAGAACTCCAAAGGCGGGTTGACAATGCTGAAGCGATTGCAGAGAAGAAGGAAGTGGAAAATACTGAATTGAAGGAACGGCTGAAACAATCTGAGGAAAGGTGGACTGAATATGAGGCAAAGATGAAATCAGTGGAGGAGGTGTGGCAAAGACAGATGGCATCGTTGCAGGTACGTTCTACTAAACATCTAACTAGTTCGTGTCACTTTATTCTACAAATGAATTCCTGCTATTCCTCTTCTCCATAACTAAATAGCATTTCATCTTAAACTGAACTTGGATCACTTGTATTCTTAAATAATAATTGGCTGGAAGTGTTATAACATGCTAGTTTGATATCAAGAAGGATTTACCTTTGAATTTGTCATTGCTAATGAGAGAATTTTTTTTCAAGTTTTTACAGTAATTTGTGGCTGCTGATTTTATGATCCACCATGACTTTGTTGGACTTTTTACTGGTTAATCAGATGCATAAAGGGCTTTAAACCTACTATCAAATTCTTTAGAAGTTTATCTAATTCAAGTTCAATGCAGATAAGTCTTGTTGCTGCTAGAAAGAGCCTTGCTTCTGAGAATGGTAATGTTCAAACTACAAGATGTGATGTTGTGTCGCCTCACTATTATGATTCTGAAGATGCTACTTCCGTGGGATCTCAACTAACATGTGCGAGCACGCCTATGAAGATTTCTGGTGGTCTCTCTGTTTCTGATGGAGGAAGACTGGCTAATGTTAATTTCACTACAGTCAGCAATCTGATGATGGAATTCGAGCAGCAGACACAGAACTTCGATGATGAAGTAAAAGTTCTGAATGAGGTTAAACCAGGGCAGTCTGCTAACTTGAATAACATTCAAGAACTTCGGAAACTTAAACAGAGATTTGAGGGATGGAAGAAGCAATACAAGGTTAGATTACACGATACAAAAGCAAGGCTTCATAAATCAGAGGCGGATAAAAGTCGGCGGACATGGTGGGGGAAATTAAACTCGAGAGCGTAATAGCATTCAGTTTCCAAAGACTCTGGAGAAGGATAGAAAAACTGAAGATTCAGCAAAAATGGCTAAATGATTGCTGTCATAAACTGTCCTTAGAGGGGCTAAGGGAAATCAATTGTATATTTACCAATTTTGTTACCTGGTGAAAATGTTATAGGTTGTGCATAGTTGTTCACTTGTAGGTTTCATAGTTCTATTGAACAGTGTATTATGCTTATGCATATTTGTTTTTCTTTATTGGCTGAAAAACAGTAATAGGTCATGTATATTCTGTTTTTGATGTTGTAAAAGATGAAGCTCCTAAAATATTAAATGTTGGTATCTTCACTATAAGCGGAAAAACTTGTCTACTAATAAGTTTAATAAGTTCTGGCCTTTAGGTAGTTTCATAGTACTGGTTGTTGTGAAGATTGATATTATTTTAGTTCATAGGAAAGATTGCTTCTTTGGTCCACAAAGAAAACATGCTAACCATCGGTGTAAAGGTAAAGTTAATTATCTTATGACCTGTTATGAGTTTAAATCCAAAAACCATTTTTTCTTCTACTAATAAAATACTTTTGGAATGCATAACACCGCGTTTAAAAATTTAAATATCTATTAATTATCTTATTTTGTCTGAATTTCATATTTTTATTCACGACAATATTATTCCAATCATATAGGACTATTATTAAGACAATATTATTCGAATCATATAGGACTATTATTAAGACAATATTATTCCAATCATATATGACTATTATTAATTCTAAAACTCTCTTAATTATGTAATTTATAATTACATTTCAGATACTTGAAAACATCTACCAATTTGAATTGTGATGAATCTGGTTGAATCCTTATATTCATCTAATTGTTAGAATTATTATATTATGATATATAATATGCATTTGTACTACTAATAACTAATCATACATTATTTCATAAGTAATTTTAACTTCAAGCATTGATTATGGAAATAGATGAAATCGCCGGAACTTATTATTTAACCTATAACATGGTAGGCTAGATCAGATTTTTTTTGCAAACATGTTTATGCTAAAACTTTTTTTAAAAATTATTTAGTTTAACGGGATAGGCTTTAGGGTATCCAAAATGCCTACTAAACCTAATATATCAGTCTATTTAGTTATATTTTATAATAATGTTCATAATATATAATTTTATTATAAAAATGTATACAAAAATATAATTTAATTGTTAGAGTTAAAAATATGTCTATTAGCCTACTTAAATGTAGACATAATTATTTATTTCATAATAAAATATAATAGACTTTTAAATAAGCTAACATATCAGATTATACTTTTAAACATGTCAGATCTAAGATTTGAATTTTTTTTTTAGTAAACCCAGACTCCTATATGTTATATATGTTCGGTCTGTTTAAGGAAAAGTCTGTTCTGACTGTTTCCACTCTTAGTCATTTTAATATTATGGTAATGCATAATTAAATTAATATTGATTTATTTACATTTAAATCATTTTTTTTATTGTAAATTGCATCCCCCATAAATAAATGTTAAATCCATGCTGCAACATTTTGAACGGTTTTGTCTCTAAGTCTACACAAACCAACGCCCCAACGGTCAAATACTCCGAACCATCCCAAACGAACGATACCAACCGTACATCAAACCCTTCGAATAATCCAACGGCGCTTATCAAATCATCATACGACCTTTAAACGTTGTCGTTTCTACCCTCCCTTCACGCGCCATAACTCCTTGTCTCCCGTTTCATTTCCATTCAGCATTTCTCTCACTGGTTGCTCCCACCGAAAGAATCACTAAGAGAATCATGGAAGCTCCGAAGAAGAACGGGATCGTTATCAAGAAGTATAACGATCACTGGGCTTTTCTGGTAACTAATCCTTCATCCTATGCACTCTTGTTAATTTCATTGATTCAACTTCCCCATTCACTTTTATCTAGTTTGTACTTTTTTAGGTCGAGTTCATATTTTTTTTAGGGTTATGCTAGCATTTCTTGATACTATAGGAAAATTGTGTTAAATGAAAACAAGGTGGAGGCGTGCTGTAATAGATTCATATGAGGTTTATTTGGTAACTATGCATTGCTCCATTTGTGCCTTCTGCTAGTTCTGTTTTGCAGTTTTCAAACTCGATTATCGATTTTTTTTTTGTTGGTGTGTTGCGTGACATACAGGAAGATATTGAAGCACCTATGTGGGCAGATTTGACTCTAGAAGCTGAAGCTAACTCTGTTGGTGAAGACATGTGAGTTCTCCAAGTTTGAGTTTTCAATTGGATATAGTTATATATACACACACACACACACGCATATATATATACATATATAGGATTCTATGTCCCATTTTATTTGGACCAAATTATATTCATTTGTTACTAACTGTTATTATCATTACTATTTTGTTGTTTTGATTATGTTGCAGGAGTGATGACTGGTTCAGCATAAGCCACCCGTAAGGAGCCTTTTTATAATTTTATTCAGAGGTTTTCCTTATTAAGCTTGAGGTTTTGGTAAATGGTGTTAAGTTCAAGTAATATTGCTATGAAACCATTTTCAGGTTCCACAAGTGGTCTGCTAGGCAGTTAAAATCTATGTTTTCTCACCCTGGTGAGGGGATATTGACATCAGAAGTTGATGCGCCAGGAGTGTCTTCTCCGGACCTTCCTTCTTCAGTATCGAGATCTAGAGGCAAACAGTATACCTGCAAGAAATGGGAAGGTGTTAATCTGAACATTTTGTTAGACAAGCAGCAGGATTTAAGTAAGAGATGCTTCCAAGCAGGTTCTAGCTTCCGTCAGGAAATGAAACCCAAATCAAAATTGAATGTTAGCATGCCAAAAGGATTGTTAAGTGCAAAGTCGGGATTAGCTTTTGAACGTAATGCAAGAGGAAATGCCAAGTCTATGGCTAATTGCAGAAATCTGACGAGTAGTTCAAGTTCTGTAGATAACAAGGCTGGTGAAAGCAGTACAAGAAGCACAATTACATCTGAGAACACTCACCAACAGCAGAAATATAAAGAGGTATCTAGTCAACCAAGTGATCAGAATAGCAAAAACGTTTTATCAGTTAGGAGTGTTAGCCTTAAGAAAAGTTGTGTTACAAAAAAAGCCTCAGGAGTTCAGCAACATCGGAAATATATGGAGGTGTCTAGTCAACCATGTGATCAGAAAAGTGGAAGTTCCCCAGTAAGGAGGGCTGGTCTTAGGAAAAGTTGTGTTACAAAAAAGGCCTCAAGATTGGATATTGGCGGTGATAGCATGAAATCAAGGGGTCGTAAATCATCTTCTGGGAAGTCTAGTGTTGGGTCGAGTTCAAACCCAGGTTATGAAGTTCAGTCTGTATCAAAGTACCAGAGAGAGAAAGATGCCGTCACAATAAATCTTGCAGAAAAGAACAAATGTAAGTATGCTAATGTATCCCAGAGATCTTCCATTTTAGTGGAGGGAAGGGGAGTAAAATCAAGAGTGGATGTTGGTAGGGATAGCATGAAATCAAGGGGCCGTAAATCATCTTCTGGGAAGTCTAGTGTTGGGTCATGTTCAAACCCAGGTTATGAAGTTAAGTTTGTACCGAAGCACCACAGAGAAAAAATCCCAGATGGGAAAGATGTGGCCACAGTGAATCTTGCAGATAAGAGCAAATGCAAGCCATCTAACATATCCCTGACATCTAGTTACAGAAAGGAAAGTAATGTTAGTTTTGCAAAGCCAGCATACCATAGAACTGCAAAGTCATTGGTAAGAAGCTGCATTTTCCTTAACTTACCTGTCTTTTTAGTTATATTTATATAAACTTTCATATATTTAGCCATTTTACCTGACTCTTAAATGTGGAAACTCTGACCAAGTCCTATATGAAGCACAAACCAATTTAATATTGAGAAATGGTTTCACTAATTGATTATCAAATGCATCTATATCTTCCAAATCAGGATTTGTTTCTCCTATAGATTGACATTTTTTTGGCTCTATCATTTTTTCTTAATTGACATTTCTCTTGCTATCCTCACATTTTATAATTTCTTCATCACCGTTTAGAAATCATGAGATATATGTTCTCATGAATGCCGACTTTACATTTTCCAGGTTCCGTATCAGTCTACAGGTTTATTGTCTTTGTTACCAGCCAAGGTCAACAAAGAAAACTTTTGTAGTACTGGTGCTAAGGAGAAACTACGAACCAGCAAGGCTAATAGTTGGACAGGGAAGAGAAAAGAGAATGCTGCAAAGAATGTCACAGTGAATCAGAAATGCACTGAAAGAGTTGCTCCTGATGGGGGCATGTTAAAAAATCATAGAAGTACAGAATGCAATCATCTACAGAAGGGCGACACAGCAGGATCATCTGTCTTGACAATACTGGTACTGAAATCTGTCTTGAAAATGATATTCTTTTGTTTTCATCCAAAGAATCTAATATCAGACTTCCAGTATATCATGCATTATTAATTGTATTGTAGGCAGGGAAAATATAAAAAACATAGTCCTCTTGAATGCTAAGGTTTGGATAGATAAATTTGGTAAATGCTCCTTATAGGGAAGATATTAAATGCTTGCTTAGTTGTCTTCCCATTGAAAGTGGCTGTTATCCTCCTATGCTTATCTTGTAATATGGTAGTCAGGCAGGTTTCCTCTCACCTTATAAATCCAAAATTGGGGTTTCAAATGAATAACTCTTTAATTAGATTATCATGTCTTCTTTTTTCTTATCTTGATCCTTTTGTTTGTTAGATGGTATTCTCAAGGACCAACTCCTCCTAAGAGCTTAAGCTTTTTAGATAAAGGCTCATGCATGATTTTTTATATTTAACACATATTACATTCAAGTATGAGTTTAATATTTAGTCTTCAAGATTCACCACTAGAACTTTTTGAATAACTCGATTTTCATTTCATGATTTCTTTTTTTGTTAATCATGGGTATCTCTTCACCCTATTGGTAAGGAACTAATATCATGGCGCCCCTCCCAGCAAAGTGTCCCTTACAAGGATTAAACTTTGGCCTTTGACCTTGTATGATACCCGTGGATCCAATGAAGTCATAGACCACTGGACCAACTCCTTGTATATGTCACCCTTTCTAACCATATATATACTTACTTATTTGTTCATTTGTTCATTTATTTGTTGGAGAGATGAAATTTTGTAATCATTGCATGAACTTTTGCTCATATTTTTATCATGCTATCTTTAACTTACAATTACAAATTTTCTATGATCTCAGTTTATGAACTTCTTGATCTTGCCATTGTAATATTGAGAACTGCATTTGGTTTTGTAACTTGGTTGTAAAGAATATTTTTCTTTCTTTCCCTTCTCGTTTCCATAAACTGCTCTTTAAGAAAACTTCCAATTCTAATGCAAATTCATTGCTGCAGGGAAAAGATAATGGTGAACGTGAAGCAAAGAACCAAAGTAATCTATCCAAAAGGATTTACTTACGATGAGGGAGTAAAGCTTCATAAACTTTCTATTTTTCTTTTGGGCTATAATGAAGTAAAAGGATGGAAAATTTAACTCCATTCCATTTAAGCTATGTCACAAGCCTCGATGACAACGAGGTGTTGGAATGGGATGTGCTAACTTTTGTATATAGAATCTACACCGTAAACGAGGCTAGTATCATATTGGGGATAAATTTTGGTGCTGTTTCTAAGAGAAATTCCTACCTTCCCTTTGCAATTGCCTTTTCATAGGATAATGCATTAGATAGGCAAAAGTGTTAACTTCTATAAGACATGCGCGTTTGATATTTTTCTCCTATATCATTGATTGTAACCTTTGCTGCTCTAGGAGGTGCTTGAGTTATAAGCATAGCAATATGGATTCTAATCTTTTTCTATTAGCAATATCAACACTAGCCAAGGTCACATTGAGTCAACTTCTAGGGACAAAATATATTTAAGGTTAGTTATCTTTCAATTGCAATGGCTTAAAAAATAAGGCAGAGGAACACTCGCGGTCTATCATTGACAATTAATTAGTAGGAAACAATTGGTTTATATTTTATCAAGAATTGACTTCCAAAGTTCTTAATTAGTAAGTTTATAAAGTTAGTTCATTAAATCTATACCTTTGGCATTAAATATTATCTAATGTAAAATAAATTAGTTAAGGTTTCTTTGATTTTCGATAATATTTCCTTTATTATTTTCTACTATTTTTTATAGGTATTTTATTTTCCTTTTGCTTTTTTTAATGGGGAGGGGAACAGGACTGCCAAAGTTTGAATCTAAAGATCGATTATTTATACTTAAAATAGGGAATGCCAAATCTTCATTCCATTTCCCTTTAACTATGAACATGAGCTCATTTTTTTCATTTTTAAAGATTTGTATATGAAACAACAAAATTAAATTTACCTTATTATCATTGTATAAATCATTAGGAACACAAAAATCGCATTCATAATTAACCAAAAAGATGAGAGAATAAAATCACATTATAATCTTTTTTGGGATCAATATTAGCAAGGCGGTTACTTATTATGAATTATAGAGCTATGCTACAACACAATGAAACCCAAGCAAACAAAATGTCAAATTGAATCCTACTAATCTTTACTTGGATTTATTACACTTTTTTCTACTTGTTATTTATTTTCAAATTATTTCTTCAATGTAGAAAACAAAATGCGGAAACATGGACATACATGACACTGAGCCAAAGAAATATGATAAAGTGGTCAAATTGCTCAGCACATGTAGTCTAACAAAAAAACTTATCTAGAGATATATTCACACTGATTTGAGTAGATGGGAAGAAGATAGTTATTCCCGCTTCCTTTCTTTGTCCATGTCTTTCCAATGCCGCTTATGTTTTTTTTAATATTATCATTCAGGAGTAAATTTTAGTTAGAATTAAAAAAATTATGTATTATCACAATTTTATTGGTTATATCTATATAAATATATATACATTTTCAGAGAAGTTTTTTTCTCCTCTAAATTACTAGTATGGCTAGACATGTAGGTTCTAGGTCCAAATATTTGTTATTTCAGAACATCACAAACAACATTAATTTTTTTAAGAACATTACACTTTTACCAAAGCAACAACTTCACACTGTAAAGATTCTTCTCCAAATGCTGTCTACATTGGATCTGATCCTAACCGTCCCATATATATATATATAGAGAGAGAGAGAGAGTGGATTCTTTGTGTAAGTAGGTGATCTGTAACACTTGTTTATAAACATTAACAAATATGTGCGACCAAATTGTAACATTCACAACTCAACGTGCATGCCACCCACTCAACCTTGTCGGTCACGCAACCAAAACATAAAACACCCACAATTATTCATACTTCAAACCCATACCATATTCTTCCCCATCATTCTTTCTCCACCTTCCATTCACATTTTCATACTCTCACTCTTTTGCTTTAACTTTAACCGATGCCGCTCCGTCTCTGGGCCTGCTTCGGCGGCAAGGGTCGACATACCAGCGGCGACGCCACCATCGAGAGCCACGTTGCAACGGCAGACTTGACAGCCGAAGAGCAGAAGCGCGGTGGGCCGGTGCTTGTGGAGATGTTCTCATCGCAGGGGTGCAAGACGTCACCGGCGGCGGAGATGGTACTGTCACGGCTGGGGAGGGGTGACTTTGAGCTGGCGGTGCCGGTGGTGGTGCTGGTCTTCCATGTAGACTATTGGGACCACATGGGCTGGAAGGACCCATTTGGGTCTACACAGTGGACAGTGAGGCAGAAAGCCTATGTTGAAGCCCTTGGGCTTGATACTATATTTACTCCTCAAGTTGTGGTACAAGGAAAGGCCCATTGTATTGGAAATGACGAAAATGCCCTCATTGATGCCATTACTCATGCTCCTAGATTCCCTTCTCTTTCTTTCGAGGTCAGCAAACATTTATGCTTTGATTTGATTATTCCGTTCATTTGCCAATTGAGTTTTGAAGGAAAAGATAATTCATTCTATTTATTCATTTTTTTTTATTGAAGTAGAGAATTGGTAGATGGGGATCACACCTATTCATGTTCATGTGTACCAAACTAATTAAAAAGTTTTATTTATTTAATTGGTTAGGAATATGAGGATGTCAAAGTTAGTAATCTACTTTTAATTAATCATTACTAATCTTCCAAGAAGCCAGATTTGCTAGAAAGATTAGTTTGGCCAAAAACCAAAGAAAGAAAGATTAGTGGAACATAGGATTCCTTCATTTTATGTTGTTTATATAATTCTCTTTATTGTTGTTAATCTGAATAAGCTGTGAATTTAGGTTCCAACGGTTTCTTTCAATGTGAACTAAAATTCACACAATTTATATTCAAGATATTATTCTAATAATAAAATTATGATAATAAATGTACCTTAATCACTTTTTTCTGGTAGATCCAAAACAGATAGATGTTGACATAAGTGATTTTCAATCACAATTTCATCATCTCACTCTGGTCCAAAACCTAGTAGGACACTTGCTCATCTCCTTCCTTTCAATAGGAGTTGGATTAAAGGTATCCATCCTTCGAAACCAACATCATCAATTGCTAAACCATTCCACACACTAAAGAAAATCACGTATTAACAAGAAACTTCAATTCCAGTCATAAATGTTGCTTTTTCTATGCAACTTGCAACATTGAGTAATGATATGAATTGCATTGCCATTGAAAATTCATCTATTTTGAGGTGTAAGAAGTTTTTTATTCCTAGATTACTATGGTTAATTAGGCAATTAATTGTGTGCTAGCAGACAACGTTCACCAGGCGTACACCAGATTCTTTGCAAGTGTCGCTAACAGGAACCTTGAGAAGCAAGGTGGATAGTCAAGTTGCAAATGTCATGGTCGCATTATATGAAAGTGGTTTGGTTACTGACATTCCGAGAGGGGACAACATAGGCCGTGTTCTAGCCAACGACTATGTTGTTAGAAGGCTAGAAAAACTGTGCTCAGTTAAGGACATATCTGCCAAAAAGACAGTCACAGGAAATATTAATTTTTCATTGTGGGAAGGATTCAACAGCAGCAAATGTGGCTTGGCTGTCTTTGTTCAGAGCAGCTCTCACCAGATTTTTGGTTCACAAAGTTTTCAACTGCCAGATGCTATATGATATTTGATGGAGTGCATTCATTAGTTTTATTTGTTCTCTGCTTTCAATCATATTTCATATTCTGGCTGCATTGCTATTTGTTAGGATACATGTTTTGTTTTAGGATAATGTTGGTTTCTTTTCCTTCATCCACTTTTGTTACTATTATTGATTTGGTAATTAGAATATGGAGAGAGCAAATTAAGATTGTAGCGTGCATTATTTTCTAGAATATGGATTCTGGGATCACATCTTCTGTCCAAAAAAGTATGTCACTCTATGTGTTACCACTTGTGATTCTGGAGTATGACTATGATATTGGATTGGTTACCTCACATGTAAGTTGTGTTCTATGTAATTGTCGATCATATCATATTAGGCAAATGATTTAATCTCCAGTGGTCACTACTAGGTAGGTAGCTTAGGAAAACATTTGAACATCATAAAATTGGACAAAATATAATGCTTAATTGAAAACTGATCGACATATAATGCTTAACTGGAGCACCAGATTGTAAATATCTGGGGGAGGATCATGGGTTAAATCACATTCCCAATTGTTATCCAAATTTATGTATAAAAAAGGATGAACTTTAAGATGACCCGAAATTCTTGAGAGCAGTTTATTAAAGCAATAGAATTTTTCTCCAGTAATGAAATTGATATGGAACGGCAATTTAAAAAGGAACCAGAACCATAATGATGAAGCTGAAGTTTGTTCATATAAATCAGTCTAACTAAGTCTAAGACACGCTTTCAATGCCAATTAAAAAGGAGCCACGATGATTCATTTGACATCACAATCTAACTCAACCTTGAGGATTATTTGATTACCATGTTTTCATTCTGCATTTACTGATATGATTTGGATTCTAATTACCTGAAACTCATGGCTTTTTAACGTTAATAACACATTACAATATTACAGAATAGGAGTCTATCGATCAGTTTTCAATTATTGCAGAAAATCCCAAACTCTAGTATCTTATTAGCAGATAGCCAATATAACAATTTAAGGCAAGTAATTCCAAAGCATCATTATTGCAGAAAACAAAAAACAAAGAACACCCTCAAATATTATATTAATGAAGAATGAAAAATGATCAAAAAAGGGTATAAAAAGTATATCAACCTTTAGTTTATCCTGCTTGATGCCTTGATCGACAAGCAAGCAATTCTTTCCATATGCTTTAACGGCTCAATGCTGCACAATTCAACAATATCTAATTTGATCTGAAACAAGAAGACGTTTCTAATTAGAACCAAAATGGAAAATTCAATCAAGTAAAAGAGGCACAAGCTTTCAATGAACAACAAAATTTTCAGGTAAAAGGAAGAGGAGGCTCTATTAAGAGCAACTACAGAAGAAGTGGGAAAGAGGTTTAAAAAAGAGACTAACTTGATTATGAGGTGTAGAGGGAAGCCATTGGGGAAGTATTTTGAAGAATGATCACTCACTTTGCACTCCTGAAATTGAATCTTTGTTAAAAAAGTGAAGGAAAAAAAAGAATGATGATATAAAAAATAGAGATGAGAATGAAGAACCACGGTAATGTGCGAAATCATTAGCACCTTGGAATTTTGGTGTATACTGTAACTCACAATTACACTGAATCAATCTCAATCTTTTTTTGACCGTGTATCTTCACCCTTTTTTTGTAAAGGAAATAATTTCATGAGGACAGCGGGTCCTTTCCAACGACGTCATAATGAAGATAGGTCCTACATTATTAAACCAACAACTTGTTTATCAAATAAAAAGAAGAGCTAAGAAGACAGCAAGATTGGACTATTGTTTCTCATTAATAAATAAATGTTTGAACGTGTAGATTAACCATGACAAAAAATGTGTCGTTAACACTTGTGATTTTAACAGTGTTATACATAAATTAGTTTCTATAATTAATTTGTGATTTGAAGCATAGGCCCATCGGCCCAAATGAAACAAGGATCTTCCCATCACAAAGATCCCATATTCCAATAAATACCTTAACAATCTACAGTGTCCTCCGCCCTATAAAACACACAGACTTAAACGCATGTCAAAGCCACCATGCACCGCCTAAGCCTCACCGACAAAGGCGGCGACAATCTGAGAAACATTGGAATTTGAATACGAGGATGCTGTGTGCAACGTTTCCATTTTACCCACACAATCTGGAATTCACTGTCCCAAAATCCACGTCACCATGTCAAGGTTCTATTTTTTGCCTCTTAATTCTAAGATTATATTTGCTGTCATTTGTTGTTTGCGTAATAATAATAATATTTAATAATTAATGTCACACATGCATCATTCTTAAATGCATCAACACTAATAGACACATCAATAAGGTTATGAAAATAGTTTATGACCTTTTAGGCTTTTTCTAGCTTATTTCAATAAGCTTATTAGAGAAGCTTTTGACATTAAGCTTTTTACAGAAGAAACAAAAAGCTTATTGAAAAAATGCTTATTTCCAGTTTACTTTTTAACTTAGAACTTATACGTCTAGTTTTAGTTTCTTTTTTCTGGAGTTCTAAAACCTAAAGGTTTCTGGAGTTTCTTTTTTAGGAATTAAAGGTATCATGCATTTGCTTTATACAATTGTGATCAATTTGAATTTGTCTTTGTGCTGTTTCAGCTATTTTATTCTTTTAGTTTAATTTTTCTCTGTTGTAGCTTTGTTCGACTGAGTTAATGTGAAGAATTTTTACACAATCTAAAATGCAGGCTTCTATCTTGTGGAAATGTTAGAAGGTTTGCAGGTTCTGTTCACTGGAATCACAAAACAAGCTGCTTGGGGTTCCCTTACTCAACATACAAACTTATCTCATACTACAGATTTGTACACAAAGGACAAACTCCATTTATGCTATTCCGATGGAAGTTTAACTTTTTTATGAGTAGCAGAGTGAGGAACTTCTATACACTCCCATCAAATAATGCTAAAAACCAGCATGCTCCAGTTGTATGGAACAGGATTTTTCAACTGTGTTTACATAAGGGGCCAGCTCTACAGCCAATAGGTCAAATTGCCCGTGCTGTAAGTTTAGCTTTGGCCCGATCGAATATTATTGCTCCTGGTTTCATTGCTTTCATAATAGGAGAGCTTGCTTGGACACGACAGGCATGGGCAGAAGCAGAATCCTTCCCAAGAAAGGGTTCACTTTACATGCATGCACAAGATGGACGCCTATATTTAATTGCAGCTCTTTTTGGAGCCTTTGAGTTTTTTATATTGCTTCTCCGCGCTATCTATTTAGTAATTTTGTTTTCGCCCTGCATAGCTATGGCTCCTTTTGTGAACATTTTGGGCACTCAATCTAGGAAAACATGGATTCATGTGGTTCGTGTTACACTTGAAAAAGCTGGCTCTGCGTTTATTAAATGGGGTCAATGGGCTGCAACCAGACCAGATCTCTTCCCTAGGGATCTCTGTAGTGAACTTGCAGAATTTCAGACCAAAGCACCATCACATAAATTTACCTATAGCAGAAAATGTATTGAAAAGGCATTTGGTCGCAAGTTGACAGAAATATTTGAAAATTTTGACGAGGAACCAGTAGCGTCGGGTAGCATTGCTCAAGTTCATCGAGCTACACTAAAATACAAATACCCGGGTAAGAAAATCAAACCTGTTGTTGTAGCAGTGAAGGTCCGACATCCAGGGGTTTCTGAAGCTATTAGGAGGGATTTTATCATCATCAATTTTGTTGCCAAGATTTTTACTCTCTTACCTAATTTGAAGTGGCTGAGACTAGATGAAAGTGTACAGCAGTTTGCTGTTTTTATGATGTCTCAAGTTGATCTTTCAAGGGAAGCAGCTCATCTTAGCCGCTTTATCTATAATTTCCGGAGATGGAAGGATGTTTCATTCCCAGTGCCTCTGTACCCCCTTGTGCACCCATCTGTTTTGGTGGAGACCTATGAACAAGGCGAAAGTGTTCTTCACTACATTGACGAGCTTGAAGGACATGACCATTTTAAGAGTTCCCTAGCTCATATTGGAACGCATGCTCTTCTAAAGATGCTTTTGGTAAAATTTATGAATTCTCTTGTGATTTTCTCTCTCCTTAATGATGTTGGTGTTGATTTTGTTTATCAAGCTACGTTGATAGAGTTGCCTAATTCATGAGCATGTGGAATGATAATATGATATCTCACCTAAACTTAATCCAGTTGATCAAGAGTGCATATACATATTTGAGAGAGTGTGTTTTTTTTAAATTGTGTAGATTTTGTTTATCAAGCTATGTTGATAGAGTTGCCTAATTCATGAGCATGTGGAATGATAATATGATATCTCAACTAAACTTAATCCAGTTGATCAAGAGTGCATATACATATTTGAGAGAGAGTGTTTTTTAAATGGTGAAAGATACAATCTTATATGTTGTCTATGCTTGTTGTTGGACAATGTCATAATATGATATATTATATGGATAGCAGATAACTTATGTACCGAAAATCAAAAGCAAAAAATAAAAAAGAAGATTGAAAAGAAAAGAAACCTAACATTGAACTGAACTCTTGTTAATATTCTAAAATTCCTCCTTGCAATATTTTACTTGTTGGGTCTTTAGGAAAAGAGCACGAAGTTGGAAGAGAAGAAATGATGAATTCTTCAAGGATTTTTGACAGAAGAATCAGGATCTTCATGAATGTTGAGAAATTCTATACACACCCAGCCAACCCTTACTCACCCAAATGGAGGGTCTATATGTCTGTGTAAATAGCCTGATGGATAGGCTATCCGTCTGGGTGAGTAATGGTTTTATGGGTGTGTATAGAATTGCACTTGAATGTTTTGTTAAAAAAAAAATACCAAATGCATGTAATAAAGTGTCATAGAGATCTAGAATGATTCTCCCTTTTTCATGTGGTTACAAGTTGCCATTGATAATTTGTTATCTTGTGGCCAATTACACATTTGATTGAAATAATCAATTGCCTGAACATAGATACATTTCTTCGTCCAGGTGGATAATTTTATACATGCAGATATGCATCCTGGAAATATTCTTGTCCGCGTAGCAAAAAGCAAGTCATCACCTATACAGCTCTTTAAGTCAAGGCCTCATGTCATTTTGCTTGATGTAGGCATGACTACTGAGCTTTCAAAGAGGGAACAAGAAAATTTACTCAACTTCTTTAAGGCTGTTGCACTTCAAGATGGCCACACTGCTGCAGAGTGTGCACTTAAATTATCGAAACGACAGAAGTGCCCAGACCCGAAATCTTTCATTGAGGTAAGGATTAAGGTTTTGTGCTTTCCATGTATGTTTTGTATTAACACCTTGATGACTTATTAACATATGACCTGCTTAATATTGTTTTTTCATTTATAATTATGACAAACTTATCCTCCATTTGAAGCAAGGCCATTCATTTGAACTATGATGTCCAATCTTTGGCTGAATGTCCTTACTTTGATGTTTTGGATATTTACATTTGTGGTTCCCAAAGTTTTGACAAGTAATTAGGCTGTATTGTTTTCAACATCATCAGAAAACTTAAGAATAATCCTTTTATGGTCAAGGTCAAACATGTTTTCTTGTGGGGATTGCATACCAACTTTGACTTCAAAACAAAAGTCATTTTATTTGGATTCTCCTAGTCTGTGGCAGCAAGTTGAGTCTAAACATTTATACATGTTATATATCATCTTTGAGATGCTGGTGATAGAATCTGATTGTTTTTTTTATAAATAAAATAGAATTGATGGATATTCTAGTTCTCCTGCATCTCTATCACTGCCATACAGTTGACAAATGGTTTAGAGTTGTTAATGTTGAGATATAAATTGTGAACATCTAATTTTGTATGAGCCCAAAATAAAAATGGGGCACCCAAAAAATAATTGTTTATCTCTTCAAAAAGGTTTTTTTAAAATATAAAAAACGAACCTATATTTTTCTCTTCAAAAATAATAAATGATAAAAATCTGAGAATAATCATTTCTTCTGAATTAGAGATAGGAAGATAATGCTATTATCATAATTTTGAAATCTAATATAACAATTTTATCAGTTAATAATTCAAAATTAGCATATTCTCTATCACTAAGCTTCTCCTCAACTTATCCTTTGAATGGTCGTGGTGAATATTCACTTCTTTTCTTCAACTTATCCTTTGAATAACCGTGTTATGCCACTTCTGGTCCTAAAAGTAAATAAAATATACTCAACTAACAAACATTTGTCTACTTAAATTACATAGTCTTGATTCTCTATTGCTCATGGGGATAAGCAAAATAAAATCTTGTTAGACACAAAAATAATAAAAAATATTTCCCTTTACAATTAAATAAAATAATCAAACAACTTTCAGGTATAAAATAGTCCATACAATTGGTGAGGATACTGTCTAGTACAGGCGGACGAGGTACTAATACCTTCCCCAATCTGTCAATTGCAATTGACTCCCGAATCTAAATCTCTAAATTAAGACCAATGTGTTCTAAGGGCATGTAGAGAGTTTTCTACGTTTTGACAGCAAATTGTGACGACTCCAACTCATTAGGAAGAGGATATAATCTCCCTCCTTTCCTCCTCTTAAGTTGTGTAACCTATGTTCAACTGTAAATCAGGTCACGATACCAATGTATCATATACTTGTTTCCTGCATTTAACAGGAGGTTGATAAATCATTTAAGTTCTGGCGGTCCTCAGAAGGTGAAGCTGTCCACACAGCTGATCGTATTCAACAATTGCTTGAGCATGTAAGGCGCCATAAAGTGAACATAGATAGCAGTGTTTGTGCTGTGATGGTGACCACATTGGTTCTGGAGGTAAGTTCTGCCTTTAGATCACTTTTTTAAGAAATGAAACAAATGTTGATTGCAGGAGTAATGTTTAGCTTTTCTACATTGCTATTTATATATATGGTTGAAAGTTCATCTTACTTTTTTTATGGTCTTGACATAGTGCCAATCAGGATATATATTCTTTTCAAATTTTATATAACTGATTATTTCAGAATAAAAAATGGAATATCTTTTAGAAATGCAAAACTGTACATTCCAACCTCAGGGGTAAACTATTATTGTGTCTCATCCTTCTTCCCTATGTTCTGAGCAGTAGAGTTGGTCTGTGTGTGGTGTTTAGATCAATATGAAGATGGAGATTCCTATACTCACCTTCTTGGCATGACATGCTTAGAATGCTTTGTTGTTTCTTTAGAATCATTTTGTATAAAGATGGAAACTGAAATCTAAAACTTAAACCACCAATCCCTTGTGCTTTTTTGCCTTAGAACAAAAGCAATGGATTCTTAAAGCTTTCTTGGGTCTTCTTTTTCCGCATATAATCGGATTCAGACTATCTTCCTTTTTTTGATTCACTTTTTTCATTGAACCTTCTATTGGTCTTCTTCTAGCCAAACCATCTCATGCAAGTTTTTGCATATTCTCCATTTCAGGATATGACTGATGTATAAAGCGTGAAAAATTAAGATCATAATTTCCTTACTTCCATTTATGGAAACATGGACAATTAGATGTGATACATTTAAAACTTTACTGGCAAATTGATAATGTACAGGCTCTAGTTTATCTATGATTAGATACTCAATGCAATGTTTACTAAATTTTAAAAGATGTATGTAGGACATGCATAAAGTTGTTCTGCTTTTCGAAAGTATTATCACCTTGAAGGCTTAGAGCTCTGAACTATAAATTTTCTTTGTCTTGGATTAAACATGAATTAACTCCTTCTGCATTTTGTTTCTGTCTTCTTTTTTAGGGGTGGCAGAGGAGACTTGATCCAGAATATGATGTGCTGCACACTTTGCAAACTCTACTATTTAAAGCTGAGTGGGAAGAGTCTCCTTCTTATGTGATTGGAGGACCAGTGGCACCATTTTGAAGATGTTTGTGCAGGAGAAGGATAAATAGTAAATTACTTAGCTATAGCTGATGTTCTTCTAAATGTCAATGCCTTGTTTTTGCTGTTCTTAATGGGTTTTCTTGTAACATGCTGAGGAAATTCATGGTTTAGAATATAACAGCATGCAGGAAGTGATGGGAATAAGCATTCCATTGATGTTTGGGAAAAAAAGTATATACAACTAGAACTTTGGGAGTTATTACAAGTAGCTACTAGCAGCTTAAGAATCTTCCATCTGAACCATGACACTAGGGGTGTCCGCAGTTGGTATGAATTGGTTTTTAGGAAAAGAATCATCCGATCCGAACATGAAATTAACTTGCCGTCTGATTCAGTCTGGTCTCTTTGTAATAAGATGTTTGATTCAATCTAATCTAAATATTATATATATGATTTTGGTTTGATTATTTTATAAAATATTGAAGTTGCGTGTACATTCAATAAAAATATCTAAATAACAAGGATAAAACATCAAAAATTAGTGTTCAACATCAAAACAACATTAACATTAAAAAAGTGTCCAACAAAAAGTAAAAAAAAAACAGCAGCAAAGAGCAAAAGAAAAATAGCAAGATAGCAACCATAAAAGTAAACAAAAGCGACAACAGCAAGACAACAATACCATCAATACAAGACAACAATACGATCATTATGTAACATAATTTTAACTCTACCTCATGTGCTAAAAGTAGATTTTGAAATCCACATGCATAACTAATACATCCCCACTTATAGAAAAAAATTTGATAGGCATAAAAGCAACTTTTTTTATTCTATTCTTGACAATTTTTTTAATTTTTAAAAGTACATGAATTGAAGAATGAAAACTATAAAATAGTAAAGAAAATAATTGAAGAATAAAGATAGAAAATGTATGCAACATAGAGGAGAGAGTGAAGACTAACGGATGAGACAGTGGCCGAAGAGGGAATGGTAAAAGAAAGACACAATTTAGGGAGTTGGGACTTAGAGTTAAGTTTGGAACACACTTAAAATGTTACACTTAAACTTTTATATATTATTTTAGTCCAGTCTAGATCAAAGAAGTGAAACTAGTTCGTTTAGTCTTTAAAAAATAAATCAATGCAATCGAAATATATTTGGTGTTATATCAAATTTTGAATTTATTTTTCTACCGATCTAAATTTGAACACTTCTATCTGACATTGAGACTATCAGAATTAGACTACTAATACACTTGTTATCACCTAATTTGTCTTTATCAATCTTAGTATGCTCAGCAAATAAAAAATTGATTGTATATTGAAGTTTCTATTTTTAAATATAAATATTTAAATTAAGATGAGATTTAAGATACTCATTAACTAATATATGTTCCAATTTAGAAAAAACGCACATCCAAATTAATATCCCAAAAGTAAAATTACTTTCCTAATTAGAAAATATAGGTAAACCTACAAATAAATAAAAATAGGGAATCAAATCTGCAATTATAGAATAGAATATAAAGCAAAGGGAATATTGATTTTCGTAAATAATTTTTTTGGTAGAAATAAATACTTATTAATTTAATTTTCCATATATTCATTAACTAATTATTTGGCATCAAAATTTAAGTTATGCAACAATTATTTGAAATAATAATCAATCTAAATCGGTAATTATGATTATTAATTTATTATATAACAATCATTGATCTAATAATACAACAACAATCAAACATTTATTCTTCTAGGGTCAACTACACAATCAAATATTATAATACTATATTATAAATCATGTTAAATAATGATGTTATGTTTTTAATTAATTCATATGTATAATATAATCTTATGTTGATTAAACAATTTTAACTAAATAAAATTTTCATCATAATATTGAAGTAATGACTTTATTTTTTGTGTTCATATGAGTAAAATAAATTGTGTTTAATAATCACTTTAAATTATATAACTTATATTTTACTCTTTTATTATTATTATTTTTCTCTTTTTGATTGTCTAAATAACATAGAATTATAGAAAAAACACTATTTCATAAATGAGTCACAATTATTTTTAATATTTTTGAAATTTATGTGTATTAGTTGATTCATCGGGCACCTAATCACCTACAATTATCAGATCTAGTAGGTACCTAATGACCTACGATTATCAGATCTAGTAGATACCCACAGGTCAAGGAAAGTCCTATATCCAAAATGAAGCAATGAGGCGAGTACTGATAACGAATAACAAAGATTTGTGATACTAAATTATGTCTCAAATTTTGTATGTCGCCAATAACAATAGAGCAAAAAATAAATAATTATTATTTAAAGTTTTTAATTAATATATCATGATTATATTAGTGTGAGACTTAAGTTGAAACATAGTTTATGACAACAAATATTTTTTCACTGACAAAACCCTTCCAAACGCATGATTCCTCTCCAAATACAGGAAATATTACGGGATTAATTTTTTTAAGTTATTTAATTTAAAAATAAATTAAAATTTGAACTATTGAAAATATACTTTTATTATATATTGATGTCTTTTTAAGAGAGAGGAGGGAAACTATGATGATAGTAGTAGAGGAGATATATCATTTTTTTTAAAAGAAAAAGTAATCCGGGTTGAAGGGATTTATAAAGAAAGGGGATTTATAAAGAAAAGGGGATTTAAAAACACACTTTGCACAGCAACGCGATAAATGGGGCAACGCGAGGGACACATTGCTTGCAATCTTCTATCTTCTACAAACTCCTCAGATATTGCATGTACCATATCACGTTTTCCTTCATTTTCCCTATATTTTCTACCCATATAAACACACTACTCCCTCACCCTTCTTCAACCGTCAAATCCTAACTACAACCCCAACAACAACACCAACATTTCCCTCCTACACTCAAACATATGGAGTCCAACAAGACTAGGTCCAAGAACAGAAGCAAAGGTTGTTTCTTTCATTGTTTCAGACCCAATGATGATATGAACTATGATCCTTTTAGAACAAAACCATTAGAAAAAGGAAAAACCATGGATCCGCTTCTAACTTATATTGCTGCGAGGGAGAAGGAAAGAGTCGCATTACCGACCATTTTGTCATCGGCTTTGAAGAGTTGCGGAGAACGAAATGAAAATCGCTTTAGGAAGAAAGCCAATTATGGTTTTCTTCGGCAGACTCTGAAGGCCACTTTGAATGAAACATCATGGGTTAGTTATTTTTCCACCCACCTTTGAATTTTCATGTATAATAATATTACTTATGATTCCTTTGCGTTTATCTCAATTAGCGTGTTGACAGGCACTGTCGTACCTATCAACCTGTTTTCATACATTTATAATATGTAGTTTGTATGTCATAAATAACAATATAATATTTTGTGTTAAATATTTGTCATCTATACGTTGAATTTATTCGATATGTGTAATGTTCAATTTTTTAACATTCATATTCTATATTAAAAAACTGATAGTTATAATGTAAGAAATAAGAAATAGTTAATTAATTAATATGAATATACATTGGGTGGAGATGAACATTCGGTTATATATAGTTTTTTTTGGTAAAAATTAAAAAATAGTGAGGGCAAAATAGGGAGAATCCCAAATTACACCATGATGGATGATTATTTTGAGTTTTTCCTTTATAAGTAGTATAGAAGTATAGATAGATTATATAAACCATCATGCATTTAATGTGGCTCTAACATAATTGTAGAAACTACCAAAATTAATCAACATATTTAATCATAATTGCGTTATAATGTGCCTTCTTATTACTATCTTAATTTTAAATAGCACATGCAAGTTTCTTCAGGTTATCTAACTGCTTGGTCAATGCTGTAAACAAAATTATCAAAAAAAAATCTATTTTTATGGCATGCTTGAATAATTACTAACCCTTTTAATTTATACCATAAATGTTGTTACAGGGAAAAAAGATTATTAATCTCAGAAGGAAAAGAAATAGGGTTAACTCGTTCAAGTCAGTCACAAACAACTTAGAAGGAGAAGTCGATAAAATTTCAAACACAGAAAATAAAACTACCCACCAAACCAATTTAAACACTTCAACTTCTTCTATGTGTTCATCACCTGTATTCATTCAATCTTCTACAACTACAAGCACTTCACCAGGAACTAGGGCTTGGAAATCATCCTCTGAACTATACCAACCAAGACCAGTTCTAGTAAATGGAATTGTGGTGAAGAAACATAAGCAAGATGAAGGATATTACAGTTGTAACATGTCTATGTTTTTGCCTTTGATTATTCTTGTGACTTTGATTCTATGGGGTAGGATTTGTGCTATAGTATGCACTTCAATTGGGTTCTTTTTGGTGAGTCCTCGCGGGAGAAAGGTAGAGGCTCTATGTGGAGACACTGAATTTGATTCAGTACATCATAAAAAGAAGATCATTATGGAAGGGTTGCTTCAGAGGAAACGTTGCCATAGCAAAGGGTAGAGACCTTCCATAGGGAAGTGGGGCTCTTTTCATAATTTTTTCTTCAACTATCCTGTGTTACATATCATTAGTATATTGTTTTTGTTTCAATTTTAATTTGAGGATTTAGGTTTAAATCTGTTACAATGGGTTTTACAGGTTTTCTATACATACATTTGTATATAAGTTATATTATTTATATATAAAATGTGATTTTTCATATTGAACGTAAAAGTTTAAAATCTACTGAATATAAATGTAAATTTTTTTATACTATTAGTTTATTATTATTTAAGAATCAATAATGATTAATATATAAATGATAAATAATTTATTAATAATATAAAAACATTTGATCCGTATATACATATTTAATCCTCGAATGTATACCATGTGAAAAGTAATAAATGCAAATGTATACAATAAAAGCTTCATAGTTCATACATTAGGGGGGAAATAGATAAAAAAAATCAGTTATTATGGCTCAGCTGCTTTTAAGATAAAAATAGAATATAATTAGAAAAAACGTGGACGGCAGGATTCGAACCTGCGCGGGCAAAGCCCACATGATTTCTAGTCATGCCCGATAACCACTCCGGCACGTCCACTTATTGGTCTATCTTTTATAATATATGTATAAGTTACTAGTAAGAAAAGACTACACGAGAATAATCATGGTACTCAAGGTCAATTGTAAAAAGAAAATTATGAAGAAATATGTTGTTCAAGCATGTAATCGGTCTGCACTGTTTCTGGTGGATTTGGATCCCTTTAAATCGATTTTATATATGTTGAGGTGTATTAGCTGTTTATTAAGATTACGGATGAATTTGATTTACTTGTTTATTGATTTAACCAACTAGTCTAATATGGGTTGAATAGTCTAATATTTATGTATTACTTATGTAAAATTTATATATAATCATTACACCACTTATCATCGATTATTTTTATTACATATTTTTTCTTTATAAAATTTTATCCATTTAAATAATAAGCAAATTATGATACAACAAAAGGATGCTATAGATTTGGGGAGCATAGTCGCATACATTTAAGTATTGTAGTTTTTTTTTGTATTACCAAGTGTATTATTTATCATTTTTTGGAAAGAAATTAATCTATTTCAGGATTTGCTGTTGTCCTTCGTAATATTCATAATAAATATCACTCTTAAGAATAAAACTTTTAACCTTTTAATCATCTTAGGATTTAACAAGACATTTCTTTGAGTTATGTATTGTAGAAAGGATAATATTAATTAATGGCTTCATGATATCAGTAAAAGATTTAAAATAATTTTTTTCAAAGTATGAATTTATCATTTTAAAAACGTAAACTTGATATTTTGAATAAAAGTTGAAGGCAATTGATTCAGTACAATCTTACAACAATTGAAACAGAGACTGTGCATCATCATGCCAATATAAGGTAACTAGAGGTAGTACAGCTAGTAATAGATAATGGATATCACCAGAAAGGATAAACTGATAAAGCAAAACCACTCATGCATTGAATAAATATCATTCTCTGTGCTTTCATATGCCAAAATTCGGCAAGGACTTTCCTTCCCCTAGCCGTTCAGACTAAAATCATGGGTTATGTCAGTTTCGAGAAGGTTATCATGTAAGAGGCAGCGTTTAGATTATTATTGTAATATTTATGTAGGATTAAGAATTTTATAAGTAAGTGCATTATTTACATTTTATTTAGATTAATTTTTTTGCAAGATTATTGATTATTGAAAATGAATGGTGAATGATATATTAAAAGTGTAAAAAATTCTTACACAATTGCTGTATATATATTTTTTCTTAGATTATTCAACGATAGTAGACTTTCCTTCCCTAGCTAAATATCTTATTTTATTAGAGAAAAAAGATATATGTAAATTTTTTACATTATTATTATATCATTATATTTAATTTTTAAGTATATGTAGTATAAATGAATATTAATAATATAGTTATTGAATATAATCGTATAAAAAATAATAGAAGTACACTCTGGAATCTAGATTCTATGATGAAAATTGTGGGCTATTAGGTAGGCCTAACCTATAGAAACCGTAGCCCAACTTGTATCTCTAGTATTACCTTCTATATGAAGTTATTAACAAACAATCCTCATTCCCTTGGTTCACGCAACTTTTCACTCGTTAGTAATAAAACAAAACAAAGCCTCTCTAGAAAACTCCACCAAAAGAAAATGCAGCAACACCAGAACCCAACCACACTGGATTCCGATCCACACCTCCCCCAAATCAAAATCCACCACCCTTCCTCCCCTCACCACCACCCTACCTCCGCCGCTACTCCCACTCCCACCGCCGGCGCTCGCCGCAAGATCGGTGTCGCCGTTGACCTCTCCGATGAGAGCGCCTACGCCGTCCGCTGGGCCGTCCAGCAATACATCCGACCTGGCGACGCCGTCATCCTCCTCCACGTCAGCCCCACCAACGTCCTCTTCGGCGCCGATTGGGGCTCCATCGACTTATCCATCAACACCGATCCTAACACTGACGAGGAAACCGTCAACAGCGTCAACCACAGTGACCTCAGCAAGCGCAAGCTCGAAGATGATTTTGACGCTTTCACGGCGACGAAGTCTTCTGATCTTGCGAAACCGTTGAAGGATGCTCAGATTCCTTACAAGATCCACATTGTGAAGGATCACGACATGAAAGAGCGGTTGTGCCTCGAGGTTGAGAGGCTCGGACTCAGCGCCGTCATCATGGGGAGCCGAGGGTTTGGCGCCGTGCGCCGCGGTAGCGAGGGCAAGCTTGGGAGCGTTAGTGATTACTGTGTTCATCATTGTGTCTGTCCTGTGGTTGTGGTTCGCTACCCGGACGATAATGACAGTGTTGAAGTCGGTACTGGTGGCGCTGCCGCCGCCAAAGCTGTCGTGGTGGTCAAGGAGGGTGATGAGGGGGAGGCTGTCATCAAGCCTGTGGATGAACATAAAAAAGGTTAGGGATTTGATCAAGCTTTTTTTATTTAGTGATTGAGCTAATAATTATTATAAGTTTTCTCCAATTTATGAAGTGGATTTGAACATAGTTCAATTAAAGCTGTGGTAGTGTGAGCAAGTTCTTTGTTTAAGACTTGTTTTCTATTGGAAGTTTCCTGAATTTCTTTAAGCGTTCAATTAATGCTATTAGGGTAGCATGTTCTTGAAGCTGGTCCTGTATATGAAGACATGGAATGTGAATAGATGGTTTGCAATTATTGTTCCATGTAGGAGGTGTCATATTTTACTGATTTTGTTGAATAATTTGGTAGATGATTCGGCCATTGAGCACCAAAGACACAAACGATTTCGGTTTTGATTATGGTAATTTGATAGATGATTTTTACTCTTAGATAGGGGCTAACTAGTCAATAGCGGCACTATCGCGGAGTGGATTGAGGATATTTGCCATGTTTTTGTCTGTCATGTCATGTTTCTGTGTAGCAGGCATTGCAGCCTGCTTTGGTTGCAAGAATTGTAGCTATCACAGCTGGTTGTGTCCTTGACAAGTAAGCTGACAGAAAGTTAAGGCTGAATCTGGGGTCTGCAACCAGGCCTTGCATTCTAAAACTGGTTGTATGACCCTTGTTCCCTCTGTCCTTCCGTTCCTTCCTCTGTTGCAGTTCTGGGTTTTTGTTCTTATCCAACTTAGAGCACTCTTCTCCTCTATTTGTGTTTTTCCACCCTTCTAAGTATTCTTTACTTACCTACTTTTAATCCTTAGACCTTAAACTTATTTGAATCATGTTGAATTTGAATGTTAGTCGCTATATTATTATTAAATATGAATGTCTTTAATTTGTAGTTTTTATATTTCTATATTTTACTTTTTAGCATTGATGTGTATACAAATAATTTATATTGTTTCCCTCGATGCTCCCATAGGGCCATCCCCTACCTGCTATCCCACTATAGTATTTTTTTGGATTTTTTGGGTTGGCTACTCCGCTCTGCTTTCTGGGATTGACTACCTTGGTATATGGGATATGTAAACATGTTTATGAGTAAATGTTCACTTTAGTAATAATGTTGAGTTTGATATAATTTATAATACTTAGTCTGAGGTCTTTTTTTATCTGATTGGGATAGCTGATGGTCATCCTATTAGAATTGGCAGATAAAGGGAAGTTGTATGTTTGTTCTCTTTGAGTGGATTGTTTAAGATCAATATTGGTGATGATGAATCTCTGTCCACCATTTTTAAAGAACCAACCTAGAAGGTATGTTGAGTGTGATACGGATTTTGAAGTTGCACGTCAGTCCATTCACTAACGAATTATTATGAATATGTATTATAAAACTTATGATGATGTTTGTCATTTGACTGACGATATTGGATTTCAAATGCGTCCAAATCATTCTTGAATTGACTGGGCTAGCTTTTCCCCAAAGCTTGGCTTATGTCAGGAAGGTGTGTAATAAGACAACTGCACACACTTTAGTTGGTCTCAACTCTCAAGCATGAGTTGCTGAGTCTTTTATGGCTAACACTTATGAGCAAGTTGGCCTGGTCTGGAAATGGAGCCCCAGCCTGCTGTGGTCCCATTTTAACATCTCTCTGCACCATGCGGCAAATGCTGAGAAATGATATTAAGTTATAAGCTGTTAAGCCACTGAACAACTCCGGTTCCATTCAATGTACACTCTTGATCAATTAGCCGTTAACTTGTTGCAATACGGTTTTTCTTTCTTTGTGATTTAGAGTTTAGACAGTAAATGCAAGTTAGAGTAGATTTTAAAGAAGGATTGTTAAAATAGTCTGGATCTATCTCTTTTCCTTAGGAAAGCCCATAAAAACCGTGTTGATTAATTACATTAGTTGAGTGTGGTTTCCAATTTTATCTTGCCTCAGATGGTAACTCTTGCTAAACACAGTTTGACGAGCTTTGCTAGAGAATGTTGGATGCATATGTGCCGGTGCAGTTTTATTTGCATTTCCTATGCTGTTGTTTATGTCATGCATATGCAATAATTAATTATTGATAATGGGTGAAAACTTAATAGTCATCTGTCAACATGAACTTTTAAATGCATTGCTTGTATTTAAATGCATTGGTTGTGAATCTGGAAATTAACTTATTGGTTTGTTTGGACAGAGGATTAGCCGGAACAACTCATCACTTGAATCCCGTCTCTGCAGGTGTGCCCTTTGCCCTTTTTTCCTTGGCTACGTTTATTTGAATGTTAAAAAAGATCTGTTTATTAGTTGTCATTGGATGGGGACCCCCACCCATCTACTACTGCTGCTCTTTGTCCTTTTGTTGGGGAAAATTATATTAAATACAAGTATATTAAATGCTCTTAAAAATATATCAGATGCAACAATTATTAATGTTGTTTCTTGTTTCAGCTTTCCTATGAATTAATATCTCCATGAATCCCATGCATCTTGACTTCCGTTCCCTTTTTTGTCTGGTTTGTCACTGGATTGCAGATTGTATCTGAACCAAAAGGAATAGTTAGAAATGGTGAAACAGTGCTCTCTTTTTCTTCATGTCAGGTTGTATTTATAGAGCATTTCCTGCATATGAATTCTTGAAAGAATAAGGATGGTTTTGTATGGATTGATATGATATCGGTTCCTTTATGCTTTTGGAATATTGTTCTTGGTTCAAAAGTGATATGTACTCTTTCACATAGATGTACAAGTTTGCCTGTCTGTTCTTGGGTTATTGTTCCCATTTTTTCTAGGATATCTGATTATGATAATGAGCACGTACCTAGTAATTGTTGATGGAACTAAGGTTGTTTTGGGCACCTAAGAACTTTCATGTGCAACATGAACTGGACTAACTGAACTGAGGTTAAATACTGCTGATAAAGATAATTCAGGAAAGGATGGTTGGTAGACATTTCTTGGCATGGCAAACAAATTGGAGTTTTTTCCTGAGAATAATTGTATGGTGAAATTTCTAGGGCAGTATTTTAGCCGTAAAAGCTTTACTGATTTTAGGGTTGAATGTTATAATAACACCTAATTATGAGTAAAATTTGAACTTGGTTTGAGATTGATGTACTTTGGTTTGATCAATATGATACTAATATGGAGCAACAAAACAAATAAGAAAGACTAACTAATTGCTATTCCCGTGCACACCAAGCAACAAAATCACGGCTCCTGCTTTATAAGACCTTAACAACAATTAGCTTGCATTTCTCTAACTGTTACTATATCACAAACTTGAGAGTTGAGACTAATAGGGCGAAAAGTGCACATACTATATCACAAACTTGAGAGTTGAGGCTAATAGGGCAGTGAATAGGGATTAGCTGTCCCACTTTTTTGTGGGTGTCTCAATTCAATGGAAAATTGACACATACTTTAAAAGAAAAACAAATTATAATATTATGTTATTTGGTGAAATATAATTGATTTGGGACATGAACATAAAGTTTTGGGACAGATGATTCTGGTTCCTATTTCTAATGTTATTTATGCTAAAGAAAGGCCAAGTATATATTTGACCAATTTCAAGAAGGGCAGTGTGTTCTTTTACCCCCTTTTTACATAGTTTATTTTCTTTGTTTGTATGAGATTGGACTGTAAGCGGACAAATAAATAAGAAAACTTTGATTCAACATAGAATAAGAAAGGAATAGAGGTAATAGTAAACAATAATATCAATTGAAAAAAACAATGTCCTTACTATAACAGCATATCTGGAGAACAATGTCAATTGAAATGGAAGATGACAATTAATGTTTAGTTTGTTAATGTCAATCGAAATGGAAGATGAGCAAACAATGTAGGTTGGAAAATAAAATAAAAACACATTCCATGTAGGGGACATGAGGACATGACACACAAATATAAATTATTTTACATCCACATAAGACACGTTCCAAAATATATATATAATTAACCAAATATATTTGCTGTCTAATACGAGTGATCACAAAGTCAAGGTGGCCAGAAATAGAAATATATGTAGTAAAGTTATTATCAAACATAATTAACTCAAAGGTGGATGCAGCAGCAACATAAACCTTCACTTCATCATTGATCTTTATGCATCTTGAACAGTTTCACTTATCAGTTCTACGTTCCTTCAAAGCCCTAAAGGAGCTCACAGAACTTGAATCCTTGTCACCACTGGGCAATGCTGCTGATGAAGAAGAGCTCCCTGTCTCATTCTGTGTCCATATTTATAAAATACAAAACCAACCATCAATCAATTTTCAAAAAGTAAAAAAATAAAAATAGAAATAGATACCTTAGTGACATTTTTCATGGAGAGTTTGTTTTCTGTTTTTTCCCATCTACTCATATTCTGCATGGATTCCGTGGAGAGTTTGTTTTGCACGTTCTATATGATAATAATGATATGATTTCAAATAAATGATTTGAATACTCGTCTACTTTCATTAAAATATACATTAAGTGGGCATTCATTAATATTTTTCCAAAAATTAAAGAACCATATAAACCAAAGAAAAATATATCATATAGAATAAGAAAAAAATACCATGTAGAAAAAGAAAAGACCTACATTAGAATTGATGGAGAGGGAGTTATCTTGATGACGCTTCAATGCAGAAGCAGAAGAGTCAAGCGAAGAAGGAGAGTACAATGGCATCACATGTTTCTCTTCATCACCATCTTCTTCTTTATTATTATTATTATTATTATCATCATCAGAATCATCAGAGTCAGAACCTGATTCTGAATCATCAGCACTATACCCACCATCATCATCAACCACGTGATGCTGTAATCTTCTGGTTCCTCCTTTGGCCACACAACCGAGACAGGATGAGGAAGAGGGAATGAGTTTGGGGCCAGAAGCTTTCCACTGAGTATGAGAATTGCAGATACGACATAGAAGAACCCTTATGTGTTTAGCTACCAAGAAATTAGCACTGTGAACTGTAGCGTCACAGTACCAACATAGCTTAGCCTGGTCAGAATCACAGTACACCATTGCTTTCTTTCCACACAACTCACATCTCTCTTCCATTTTTTCTCTACCTTTCCTTTCTTCTTCTACTTGTTTTGTCTTGAATGTAAATAACATGAGTAACCTCTTCACTCTTTAACTGTCATCCTTGTTTCAAGGGATAATTTCTTATATTAAAAATAGAAATAGAATATGCCAAAATACCTCTCATGTCTAATGAAGATTTTAGTAAAACTATAAATGAAAACATGTTGAATTACCTCCCTAAAAATTTGACCATAAGATCTGCATTTGACACAATTATATCTTTAATTTCTGTTTTTAATAAAATCTGATATAATAATTGTTTGAGATTCGACTCATTAAAAACTTGCCTCCTATTATGATGGCTAATAACATTACCCTAACCAATTTAATATCGGAATTTTATAAGGAGATGATATAAATGTATTAAGATCTAGTTTAAAGTTAAATTTTAATGGTTGTTTTAGTTACTTAATTAAGAGTTTTTAGTGTAGTCTTTTTGTGTGTGTACATTTTAATGTAGTCTTTAGCAGTGTTATTAAACCCGTGTCGACATGTAAACGGTCTGAACTTCCCATCTAACTGATTTTGCATCAAATCGGGTTGACTCGGTCAGTTTAAGCCTAAGATTAGTGATTTGTGTTGTCAAACTTGTTGGACCGGCCGAGTCAATCAAAAAATATTTTTTACAAAAACAACAAAATCGATGTCGTTTTTCAATGAAAAACAAGTACTTTTAACTTATTTGTAGTTGTGTTTGTCATTTGTTAGTTTACATTATAACAAAAATTTTGTTGTTTAATTAAATTTTAAACTTATTGTATATTTTTGTTGTAGTTAAAACATAGTTCATATGTTGTTTGATGATGTTATCAAATTACCTGTATAATTTTATACAAGTAAAATTTTATTTTATTTTAGTTTAATGACGCATGATAATATTTTTAAATTTTGAGTATACGATTATTAAATTAATGTAAAATGTATACACTGACAGTGTAAATATTTGTACACATGCACTTCATCATCTACCGTTCATTTAGATTAACTTTTTTGAAAAGTCAATAATAATTAAAAATCAATGATGAATGATGCAATGAAATGATGATGTATAAAACTCATACACTGTCAGTGCATATATCTTTTTCTCTTATTAAATATTGTTACATATATTATGATTGTTTTAGAATTTTTAATGCAAACTGAGTTAGTCGGTCCAACTATTGACCCACTGTTGAACCAGTGACTCATTGACCTAACACCCTAACTGAATTATTGACCGGTCCGAATTTAATATCACTTGTCTTTAAAATTATCCTATATTATTTTTATTGCTATACTTTTAATTATTTAATTATAACAATACCTAAAATGTTTTTAACAACTTGTAATTCTATTACTCTGGAAAAAAAATGAAGCTTGTAAAATACAAGAAAAAATATTTTACAACAACATTTATTATTCAAGAAAAAATGGGGTAAGCCTTACTATTATAATGGTGTTGTGTGTATTATGTGTTATTGTTACCTGTTATCCGCCATGCAAGTGATTAGAGATGGCAAAGCATTATGTGTTATTGTTTAGCCCTTGACCTCAGTAATTTAAGTGGACGCGAGCATGCTCGTATTAGCTTAACGAACAAAATTTATTGTCCTGCCCATTTTAAAACGGGTTACGAACATTGTGGAATAATTAAAAAAATAAAAAATTCATATAATAAATAAAATAAAGTAGTTGAAAATAAAAATTAACAAAAACTTTGATATTTTATATGAAGTTGAATAAATCATATTATATTTTTTTAAGGACCAAAAATCACATTATATTATAACTTATTTGAAAATTTCTTAATTTTCCTTAAATTATATTTGTGTGTCGTCCGTGAGCCGCACACATTGCCCAATGGAAATGTCACGGGCTTTGCGAATAAAATAGACAAATAGACAGAATTTGCATACCTGCTCGCAAAAAAATGTGGGCTATGGGGGCATACCCGTGGGCAATGCCCATTTGCCATCTTTATAAGTGATTTGTCAATTGCGTGTTGCCTAGGCAGTCGATTGTGGGAACTAACCCATGAGCAAATCACTTCGGATTTCCTCAAAATAATCTTGGATCTTTAGGATAGTATTTTTGAGAAGGGTGTTAGAAATTTTAGATCAGATGTAATGTTTAATTGTGTTGTGAGTATATTTTTATTAGCTAAATTAAAGTGATATAATTTAAGTATATTTTATGACCACTACGTTAGAGTTGGAGTTTAACAATGCTTATTTTAGATGTAGCGATTTTATGCACTTTCTGTTTGACCGCAATAGTAAATTTTCATCTTTAACAGCGTTTCTCAAACGTTGTTGTATTGACTATATATCACATTGCATCACACAAGAAGCATTGTCATATAGTGCATAAATACAACAGCGCATCGTCCACAAAGTGTTGTCATATAGGTCTTACATAAACAACGCATTTTATATGTATTATTAACAACGCTTATTGTTGTGATGTTTTGTAGTGCATATATATAACAACGTATTATTGGAAAAACGTTGTTCTATTCATAAATATTCTCAAACATCACCCTAATACAATAGCGCAACACACATTGCGCTATTGTATTAAGCATGTACAACAATGTTGTCTATAAAAAGTGTTGTTGTATTGATTCTTTACAAGAAAGCATGTCAGGGCTTCCCCTTGAATTCTCTGTTGATTTGTATAAACTAATACCTTCATATACATTTATTAACAAAACTTACATTCTCAATAACACAATATTTATACATTCTAAACAACACTGACACATTAATACATGTTAGAAGTTTGTTTTATTAACACCAATACAATACAAACTACAAACAAAGAATATAATGTCAATTATGTTTTGACAGAGAATATAATTACCAATAAAAAAATTAAGCAAATTACAAAGAAACAAAATTATACAAATTACAAACAATCAAAATTAAGTTATAACTATACAAATACTACATGCATCTACTTTTTTATTTGCTTTGATTGTTTTTGGCTTATAAGATCATCCTTGTTTGGAGGCACATATTGATTCACCCAAAGCCCCTTCATCATGATCATCTCTTGTATATAAATCATCATTCGTAATTGGTCTGCTCTCACGCGACTAATATGTCCCAAAAAAGGATCATCTTCATCAATATCTTCATATTATTGGTCATCAATATTATTGACGATTATTTTATTAGTTAAAAGAACAATGAGTCATTTCATATCAGTTGAGTTACTAAAATGAGTACTTGTTGAACTTGTGATGTTAGAATAAATGACTCATCCTTATATCCTGGTCTGTTAACATCCACTTGCATGAACCCTAACTCATCAACTCGGAAGTTATTATTGTTATCTACCCACATATAATAAAAAATCGGCATCCAAAACATTGTGTAATCCAATTCCCACATTTGTTCAATCACTTCAAAGTATGACATATTCACATACATTGGGTTTCTATCTTTTGCACTTAACATGTGTAAAGTTTGAGCAAAAAGAGTCACACCACTATTTTCCATTTCACTTTGAGCATCTTGTTTTTCGTATAAATGTGAACCCATTAATTAGGTAACCAGTGTAGGATAAGACATTAATACTTGGACCATTGACCAACCATTTCAATCTTTTAGAAACCGAATATGCATTTATATTCAACTCCTCATCAATGTGATTTTTTAGCCGCTTTATGAAAAACCGATTATGCTCTTTGAAAATCCAATTTTCATTCTTACTTGGGTAAGACTTCCTTAGTATTTCCTTGTGTATTTCAACATATAGCTCAACCTCGTCGGCATTATGTAAAACATATAAGTGCGTTTGCTCCAATTCTGTTCTTGTTATAGTCAATATTTCATTTCGAGTAATACCTTCACCAAATGTTTTTTTTTTGCATATCGAGGCTTCGGAATGCCCATGAAATCACTACCGGTAAGGTATCTGGTACAAAAATCAAAAGCTTCTTCAACAACATATCGCTCGATAATAGAACCTTCTGGTCTTGATCAGTTCTTCATATACTATGTTAATGTCTTCATATACCGCTCAAAGGGTACATCCATCTCATATAGGAAGGGCCACATAGTTGGGTCTCTCGAACAAGATGAATGCTTAGATGAAATATTATGTCAAAAAAAGAAGGTGGGAAATACATTTCAAGCTTACACAAAGTCAAAATAATTTGTCTTTGCAATGCATGTAACTTCTTAGGGTCAATCACTTTGCTACAAATTGTCTTGAAGAATAAGCATAACCTAGTTATGATCCCCCGAACCTTTTTAGGTAGAATTGACTGTATTCCAATAGGCAAGAAATGCTCTATAAGTACATGACAATCATGAGACTTAAGACATTTTAACTTGAGATCTTTAATTGATATGAGGTTCTGAATGTTGGAAGAGTACCCATCTGGAACTTTAACACCACGAAGAAATTTACAAAATTTTATTTTCTCCTTCCTCGACAAAGTATATGCTGCTAGAGGTAGAAATGTACGTTTTCCCTTCATTATCGGACCCAATTCTATTTTTATTCCTATACTAACCGAGTCCAACCTTGCATTCAAACCATCTTTGGTCTTACCAGGGACATTGAGTAAGATACCAAAGAGACTTTCAAACACATTTTTTCAATATGCAAAACATCGAGGAAATATCTTACATATAATGAACTCAAATATGACAATTCAAAGAAGATTGACATTTTCTTTCACCCCTTTGTGATAATTTCTTTTTCAAAAGGTTTACCAAAGTTATTTTTCAAACCCTTTAGCTTTTGAAATAATTGGTCACCCGTCAACGGCAAAGGAGTATGACCTTCTTCATTGTTTCTATCTAGGAATGGCAACGGGGCGAGTCGGGGTCGGGTTTGCACATACCCAAACCCGAATCCGAAATTCAAAACCCGAACCCAAACTCAATGGGGTTGAAAATAAAAATATCATCCCGAACCCGTCGGGTCTCGGGTAACCCGAACCCGAAAAAAACCCGAAAATGATAAAATATTAAAGAAAATATGATATTATTTTCGGAAGAAGTAATTTATCTTCTTATATCGTGTGATTCATTATTTTGTTTATTCTCTTGTAACCTACACAAATATATTATGTACACAAATGGCACCCACATATCTCTCGTGTGGTAAATAAGTTGTGAATTATTCACCATTGGTGAGTATTCAATTACTGGGCAGTTTTCTTTGTTATCTGACTATTGGGATGAATGAAAACCACGAAACAAAACTCGATTTACCAGTCTTTTCGCTTATAAAATTCACACTTTAATATATCATAAATTTGATTGCTTCTTTTTTGTGGTTGCACCTTCATTGTTATGGCTTGCATAGACACTACATCCGCACTCCATTATTAGAATGTGAGGACAGATAAATCTATAAAATTTTAATTTATTTAATTCAAAAATAGTAAAATTCTGGACCTTACATTTTTTTTGGATGTTACAGGATAGAATGTCACCCTTCCTACTTTGCTTCTTAATTCTAACTACCCACGTAATTTGTGTAGTAGTAAATATATATAGCAATTGAATTTCGAAATGGTGGCGCTCATATATTTTACTGAGTTCTATTTTAAAATGTCTGTTATGAATTAAGCTTAATTTATCAAGATCCTTACAACGAAACTTAAATTAGACAATTAGATTTAAAGTAGTCATGTGAATATATAATTTATACCAAGCATTAACATATAAATTAAAAGGACTCTTTCAAAATTTTGGATGTATATTATTATTAAAAAATTGGAAGTTTCCAAGAAGTAGGAAACATCAAAGCAGCTTCCCCCTTTTTGCCTAATTCATTATCCAGTAAAAAAAAACTTCTCCTAAATTTTTCAGTCAACATTTGCATGCCTTTTTTTAATACTCTAACCATGATGATTAGTGACAAATCTTGAGTAAAAGATGTGAGGGAGCCATTCTTAACTAGCAAAAATCATCTAGTCAGATGAAACGGCCGTTTTTCTAAAATTTCATTTTATTTTGATACGAATTTTTTTTTATGAACAACCGGGCAATGCCTCAAACACAGAAAAAATTGATCAGATTTGTCTAAAAATAACTTATATCAACGTATGAAAATAATAATTACAAATGACTACATTCCAAATTTAATACATATTTTATCCCAATCATTCTACCATTTAATTGTAATAATATCAACATTCTATGTTATTTTGGTAATAATTATTTTTTCCTTAAAATGAAAAAAAGTGACAATAAGTAACAGAAGTGATTAAATCAATTAATTGATATGATATTAATAAATGGTCATAATAAATAATAATTTCAACATTTTGGTACTAATTATTTTTTTATAAAAATTAATTAAATGGAAAGTAAATCATCTATATAGTAGTGAATCATTAAAAAAATTAATATCCAGGTTTAAAAACAATAACTATTATTTAATAGTTTTTAATTTTATAAGACATTTGCCCATGCAATGATCTATTTAATATGAGAAAAAGATGTATATACTGATAGTGCATTAGTTTTATGTATTATTACTGCATCATTCATAATTGATATTTAATCATTATTAACTTTTCTGAAAAAATAATACAAATGAATGATAAATAACATGATATACGTGTATAAATCTTTCCACATTGTATACATTTTACACTCATTTAATATAATACCAACATTCTGTGTTGATGTGAATTTGTGATAATAACTGAATTTTGCCTATCTACCAAGAAAAACTAAATCTCATCTTAAAAATTAAAGAATTAAATAAAAATAAAATAATTAACCGTAGTTTTTTTGCATTGCCATTGAAATTCTCTCACCATTTTAGATAAGTAACTAATCTTTTTCAGGGTTATTGCTGCCCTTCCAACAACTTTCACTTCCCGTCCTTTTAGTCATCATCTCCATATTTAAAGTCGATTGTTGAGAATGACACTATGAGGAAAAATTACCAACCTAGAAAGGATTAACAAGGTGAGAGCTACTGTTGGTATGTTGGTAGTAGAAAAAGAATAATAATTGGTTGTTGACTTTTGAAATTAAATTGTGTAGTCATTTTGAACGGTAAACCCTAGAGTCAAATATTGTGGACCCAACCAATAACAAAAAAAAATATCATGCTGTCTTTCATGATTTCATCATATATTGTTAAGACTGGAAATGAGGTGAACAACTAGAGTGAACTCGAAATATGGTATGAGTTATTTTTTTAATTTGAGTTTAACTCTATTAAAGTTTGTGAACTGTGCTGGACTGCTTTGGAATTAGTTTTATGGTCAATGACTACTTTTCTGCAGTAACGGCCAAAGAGACATTATATGGTTGAGAATGTCTGTGCTCCTGGATGTCTTCCTAGTTCGTAGCACTACTTCATTTGTAGTAATTACCAATTCCAAATACAAGAAATCTGCAAACTTGTCTCAGAAAACCAATATGAAACTACAAGACTCATCTCTTGGTCTTTTCAAACTGCTGATTATGTTGTGTCTTACTTTGCAGTCCACAAACGCAATCACCTATTATGAAACCTTACAAATGGGCCAATCAATCAGTACCTCAGACACTATTGTGTCTGCTGAAGGGAACTTCGAACTGGGTTTCTTCTCTAAGAACTCGACCGAGTATTTTGTAGGAGCATGGTTTAAGAAGATTCCTGGTAACAAGATTGTTTGGGTTGCAAACAGAGATAATGAATTCACAGGCTCCTCTGCCATTCTTACAATATATAAAGATGGTAATCTTGTGATTATGCAAGACGAATTGCTATTTTTCATGACCAACATCTCTAGTAAGAGCAATAGTACTAGTACACATGCCATGCTCTTGGATTCAGGTAACTTCATACTGTTGAATGACTTGACTTTAGAGATTTTATGGCAGAGTTTTAAATATCCTACAAATACCCTTTTGCCTGAGATGAACATAGGGGTTGGCTCAGTATCAGGAGACCCTTGGTCACTGAGATCATGGACAAGTCCAAATGATCCTCGTACTGGTTTTTTCTCCTTAGAAGTAGTTGAGAATTTCGGCTCGTGGTTGCTAGTAATCAAGAGGAATTCTGTCACATACTGGATTGGTGATCAATCATCTAATTTTACACTTGGAAATTTTAAACGTGGCAATGATGTCTGGTTTAACTTAAGGATGACCTTGTCTATCACTTGGCAGGGTGAATATGGTTCTCTTCTGGAGCTAGAAGTATCCGGGGAGCTCAATCAACTGTCTTGGTCAGACAATGACAAACAATGGATTTCTATCCAGTCATCAAAGTGTGGGACAAGGGCTTTATGTGGGAACTTTGGTGTTTGCAATCCACAAGCCATGATCCCATGTGATTGTGTACCTGGTTTTGAACCGAACGACCCGAGTTCTTGGATGAAAGGTAAAACATCAGCTGGCTGTGTGAGGAAAAAGCCGTTGCTCTGCAGCAACACTAGCAGTGATGGTTCCACTGATGGATTTATTCTTATCAAGGCAGTTGACTTTCCACCAAATGATTCACTCATCTTGAACACTCCGAATGCATTAATATGTCGAACAACTTGTTCTGGCAACTGCTCTTGCCTGGCCTATGCTTATAATTCTCAAAGTCAGTGCTTGTTATGGCATGATCATGTCTTGGATCTGAAGAACATCTCAGTTGATGTTGGATATGCTGATAATCAACGACCAAGTTTCTTTCTCAAACTTGCTGCCTCTGAAATAAAAAATGGTATGGTGAATTAAGCTCTTGTAACACAGTATAATTTATCCATTATTACATTGCTCTCTTTCATTCCTCTTTATTACTCTTAAAGCAGGATGCAGAAAAATAGAATAAATATTTATTCGCAGTTTATAAAATGAATTCAAACTTTTTTCTATGAAAAATAATAATTCTGCTTAATGCAATTATATATTTCCTCCGCACAGAGTTGAACACAGGGAATAATCTGGGACATAAGTCCAACAGCAGCAAGAAACTATCAAAAATTGGCATATTTGTCGCAGTTGCGGCAATGCTTATACTAGGCCTCTTTGTTTACTTCTACTATAAGTGGAAAAAGCTAAGGGGGTCAGGTAAGAAAGAAGTTAAAAGATGATTATGATCATGTCACAACTTCAATTTTGAAACATAACACTATACCTGATTTCCCTCTCACTTTCTAGGGGAGGACCTTCTACAGTTTGATGTAGGCATGGGCATGAAAGTTGAAAGCTCTGATCATAATGAAGCAGATAAGATTGAAAAAGTTGACAAGAGGGAAGTCAAATTGCCTTTTTTCAGTTTTACAAGTGTTTCTGCAGCAACTGATAACTTTTCAGCTGAAAATAAACTTGGTGAGGGTGGCTTTGGACCTGTTTATAAGGTATGGTCCAATTTTCCACTTTTTGGGTCCTCAGATTTAGTAGGAATTTTATGGAAGAAGTTCTGATATTTTGATATGACAATTTGTTTGGACCAGTTCAAACCTGATAATGTGACCAAATATGGCCAACTTGATAGATTGACATAATATGTGTGTGTATATATAAGATTTCACATAAGTAAATCATATAATAAAAGAACTACGAAACTAAATATCAATATAAATATATTATCATGTTAAAGCTTTGAGTCAAGATGAGTTTTAGTGTGATGAGACAGGTCTTGAACACTCCTAAGATGTATGCTTGAATTCAAATGAACCTTATGTTACATTAATTCACACTATTTCACTTTGTGCAAAACTTGATTTAAGGGAAAGCTGTTGAATGGGGATGAGGTAGCTGTAAAAAGGTTGTCTAAAAGATCAGGCCAAGGATGGGATGAGTTAAAAAATGAAGCAATGCTCATTGCAAAACTCCAACACAACAACCTTGTTAGGCTTTTAGGCTGCTGCGTTGAACGAGATGAAAAGATGCTAATTTATGAGCTTATGCCAAATAAAAGCTTAGACTTTATCCTTTTTGGTTTGTAATCTTGAAACTCTTAAGAACATTCAATATGAAAACCTCTCTTTTTCTACTCCTTCCATTTAACCTGGCCTATTTTCTTATGTAAAACAGATGCCTCAAAAAGCATGATGCTAGATTGGGAAACTAGAGTTCGAATAATTGAGGGGATAGCCCAAGGTCTTCTCTATCTTCATCAGTATTCAAGGTTAAGGATCATTCACAGAGATTTAAAAGCTAGCAACATACTGTTGGATATCAAAATGAATCCAAAAATATCAGATTTCGGAATGGCAAGAATGTTTGGTGGAAATGAAGTAGAAGCAAATACGAACCGGATAGTTGGGACATAGTAAGCACAAAAAATGCTGACTGAATGAAGCTTGTAAACATAAGATTTATAAAATACCTTGCTACTTACAATTTATTGATGATTTTCAGTGGCTACATGTCCCCTGAATATGCTTTGGAAGGCCTTTTTTCAGTAAAATCGGACGTGTTCAGTTTTGGAGTCCTTTTCTTAGAGATTATGACAGGCAAGAAGAACACCGGTTTTTATAACATGAATTCCCTCAATCTTCTCGCATATGTACGTTTCTAACTTCCTTTTAAGGCCAAACTTTGCTCCTCACATTTTTTATGGCTTTGGGTTCTTAACTATTGTTTTTTACCTCTGAAGGCATGGGGTCTATGGACAACTGGTAGAGCAATAGAAATGATGGATCCTGTGCTAAAATATGCCTCCAATAAGCAAAATATGATGATAAGATATGTGAACATAGCATTCCTTTGTGTTCAAGAATATCCAGCTGACAGACCTGTCATGTCTGATGTTGTATCCATGCTTAGCAATGAAAATGTTGTTTTGCCTTGTCCCAAACCACCTGCATTTCTATATGCGAGAGGTACGAAGAATTCAAGCTCGGTCGGAAGTTCCACAGGAAATGTTTCTTTGAATATCATGACAGCCTCTGTTATTGAAGCAAGATAATGCAAAGCAAGATGATATTTTATTCAAATGATAGATTAGTTTCTTGTTATAAGCAAAAGAACACCACAAAAAAAATTATTAATATGGACATGATGTATTAAACATGTATTAATATAATATATTTATCCAATATACAGTATAATATTCACCACGATCTCCATCTTTGTAATCAGAGAGTAGCAGAAGTTCTGACTAATCACATTGCTTCTACCAATTGCAGCTTTGTTACTAGAGGCATAAAACTAATAATAATATAATAATTTTTCAAGAGATCATTGATATTTGATACTATAAAGGGTAAGAAATATTGTATGACATTCAACTTGAATAAGAGAAAGCATGCGTAGACTCATTTGAAGTTTTCTTAATGAGCTTTTTGAATTGTTATTAATGAGACACTTGAATAAATTTAGTTTGATCAGCTATTTGTCAACCTATTTCTCATCTACGTATAAAAATTAAATTGCTTAAACAAAATATTTTTTATATTTTTATTTGTGTCTGACAAGTTCGTATTGCTCCTATGTATCATCGGGTGCAATAGGGAAATAAGACTACGTAGTTCTTAAAAAAAATTAATTTGGTTAGATTTAAAAAGAAAGTTAAAAATTGTTTGAATTCATTCTAAGTTGAACTAATAGACGAAGAGTCAACATTGATTGCTTACCCTCTCCTCACTTTAGATAATAGAAGCACTACAAGTGACCGCGACCGATTCTTAGTTCGAAACGAGGAGAAAGATGCAATACGAGTCGTAACCTCGACTATTGAACCCCAAAATGATTAAAACTTATTAATATTAATCTTATTTTAAAAAAAAAATAGAGTTTAGAAACTTATTTGAGTTTAATTGGAATGGAATTAACAGATGAAGAATTAACATTGATTGCTTACCTTCTTTCCACTTTGATAGATCACAGGAGTAGTACAAGTGACCGCAACCGATTCTCAACTCGAAATGAGAAGAAAGATACAATACGAGTTTAAACCTCATTATTAAATTCCAAACAAAATTTAAAACATTTTTTTTCTTTTAAATAACTTATATATTTTAAAGAGATAATTAATAAATGAAGAGTCGACATTGGTCATTAACCATCCTCTTACTTCAAAAAAATAACAGAAGCAGTACAAATGACCGTGATTGATATCAACTTGAAGCAAGAAGTAAGATATGACACGAGCAGTAACCTCACTATTATATTCTCATGAAAATAATTTTATTTGTTTAAATGGACAAAACTTTTAGTTTAAAATATATTATTATTAAACTCATTTGACACTAAATTTATATGATTAATAAGTACACATTAATTTAGGTTGGGTAGGATAATTTCCTTAATATAACAAAACAAACGAGAACTAAAATATAACAAAATAAAAAAAGGTAAATGAACATATAAATATTAAATAGAAATATTATAATAATTATTATTATATATATATATATATATAAATAAGTGAATAAAGAGGGTTAAGGGGGTAACACACAGTTACCCTCATCCTGCACTAAACAAATAGATAAATGGGGAGAAAAAGGATTTAGAAATCCCTAACTGAGTTACTCTTTTTTTCTTTTTCCAACGGCGGCGGTGAATGGAAATAAAGAAGGATTGCAGTGGTGCGAATGGCGGAAGGCACATCAATCATTCACGCTATTAGCTACAGGTTCGTGAACTCGGGTCAACCCAACTGTGAGGAGGTGCGCCGAGCCTGAGCTGCGATTTGGCAATGACGGTGATGCGTCTCTGCTTGGATATGACTTGGCCATGGAGGTGGAGCCTCCGTGGTTCCAACGGCGGGGTGAGGATGATGGCTCCTTGAACCACCGTCTCTCCTTCATCTTCTCCAGTTGACACACCGACGTAACACCTTGGTTTCACGGTGGTTAGGGGCGCTGGAACAAGTTGACTTCTCTATTTTTTCTTCATCTTCTCCGGTTGTCATGCCGGTTCAGTTTGTAGCACCACACGGTGGTTCAAAATTCCGGGTCGGATTGACCTTTTTATTTTTTATTTTAGGTTTACAAAATGTGAGGTTGATGGATGATAGATTGTGGTTTTAGTTGTTAAGTTAAAGGAATGAACACTATTTTTGAGTTAACTCACTGGCTGATAATCCTAGATTGCTTTTGCTTAATTATCGGTATGAATGTGATTATGCTTTAAGGGTTAAACTAATGTTGTTTAATTTAATTTATGCTGTTTTTGTTTGTTCATTAGAGGGAAAGTAAGTTCACAGTGTTATAACATATAAATCAATGGTATAAGAATGTATAGGAACGTGTTTCTGTTTATGACATTCAGAGTGCATGTATTATATATACATTATAATGTTGTATGAGAATTATTATGAATGACAGAAACCTAAACGAATTGCATTTGCTTGCAAACAGTGATGAACTTTAGTGTTTTAGATGAAAACATACAAGCATATTTCAGTATTTAAACGTGAAGAAGGTATGATGGTTGCACAATGAAAGTATGTATATGTATATTTGAATGCTAAAACAAAAATAGAGAAAATAGATCGGAGGACACTAACCTTTCAGAAAAGCTATTTAATTACTATCCCTTTTCCAGTGTACTTTTCTACCCTGCCTTGTTATCCTCTTTCAGTGTTATCTCTCTCTGCTATTTTTTGTTGTTCTCCTCTGGTGCCTTTTTCACTGTCTATATCATTATTATTTCTCTCTGGGTTTTTTCTTTTTTTATCTTGTTTTTTTCGTGAACCTCTCTCCTTTTTAAGTGTTGTTAGTGTCTATGTGAACACATTCTTCTTTATCTTTAAGAGCCAAAAAACTAGGAAACCTCTCTTCTTAAAAACTGGGTAACCACCCCAACTTTCACAAAGTGGTTCCACCCCTTTAGGCATTATCCCCCATTCAAAAATCCATTTATTGTTGTTTTAATATAAATTTTTCATTTTTATTTTCGGATTAAATATTTATATAAATAATTATAATAGAAATCAGTTTGTTATTTTATTTTTATTCTATATTTCACATTTTCGAATTAAATATTAATATATATAATTAAAATTAAAATCAGTTTATGGGTATTAATAAAAATGACTCTTATTGCAAAAAAAAAAAACAAACCTATAATGTTAATATATATATATATGATTAGTGTGATAAGTTGATAATTAAACTTAAATGCCAAAACTCTTCACAAAATAACTCTAATAAATATACACTAGAGTCTATTTTATATGTTGAACAATGGACCGGACAAAAGTGAGTATTCACAGCTGCCCCTCTTTACTTGTTGCTTACTTGATAACAAACAAACTGAGGTTCGTGAGATATCATGGTAAGTAACAAGTAAAGATAAGAATGCTAATTTTGTCAAGGTCCATAGAAATTTCATTGACAACGTCTCAAGTACTTATCGTCATGAAAGCGAAGTTATTTGAAACATGATCAAAGTTTTCCCTTTGAAGGTGTGAGAAAGGACCAAAGACACAGGTCGGTATAATGCTAGAATTTGTAGTGAAAAGGTGAAACCAAAGACGCAGGTTGGTGTAGTGCTAGAATTTGGAGACATAAGGGTCAAAGCCAAGAACGCAGGTTGGTGTACTGCTAGAACTCGGCGTGGCAAGTTAAAACCAAAGACGCAGGTTGGTGTACTGCCAGAATTTGGGTTAAAAATGTGAAACCAAAGATGCAGATTGGTGTACTGCCAGAATTTGGAGACATAAGGGTCAAAGCCAAGAACGCAGGTTGGTGTACTGCTAGAACTCGGCGTGGCAAGTTAAAACCAAAGACGCAGGTTGGTGTACTGCCAGAATTTGGGTTAAAAATGTGAAACCAAAGATGCAGATTGGTGTACTGCCAGAATTTGGAGACATAAGGGTCAAAGCCAAGAACGCAGGTTGGTGTGCTGCCAGGACTTGGAGTGACAAGTTAAAACCAAAGACGCAGGTTGATGTACTGCCAGAATTTGGGTTAAAAATGTGAAACCAAAGATGCAGGTTAGTGTACTGCCAGAATTTGGAGACATAAGGGTCAAAGCCAAGAACGCAGGTTGGTCTGCTGCTAGGACTTGGAGTGACAAGTTTTATAAATGTGAGATGTCATGTTTTTTATTATTTCATTTTTGTGCAAAATGCATATGACTGCCTATAAATGCATGTTATTAGATGCTCATGTATGATAATTCTATAATTTTTTCAAATCAAATTGAGTTGTGATTGGTATCAATTGCTATTGCTCCATCGCACCCTCAACAGTTGGTTGTAGGTTGCTGTTTGCGAGGAGTGAGGTTGTATGGGCGACCATTAATCCTACCCTTTAGTAATAAAATGCTATTTTCTTTCAAATACTAATTAGAACGACATATTTAAAATTTCAATAGATAGTACAAGTTTAATGGGAATGAGCTATGCAACAAAATGACTTCACTTCATATATGGATAAAGAAAATACAAAAGTGTTTGGTTTTTTGTGTTATGGATGGAGTTACAAGAGTTGGTTATAAATAACAAAACATGTTGGAGCCCCACAATTCAATCATTGACTATCCAAAAATTGCCCTAGTAAATTGTTTTAATTTTTGGTCCACTAAAAATTTGCCCCAGTATTTACTTATTGGCTTGTCCTCTTGAGAGACCTTTCCTTTTTTATTATTTTTTTTGTCCCTAATTTTTGCTTAGATCGCCATCTCGGGTTTTCGACCTAACAGGATTATTCATTTTTTAAAGAGAGTTTGTGTATCGATCATCCATATATGCTTACATTTTAGGAAAAAAGTGTTTTTTGAGTTTCTTTTGGAGTCATTTATTTGGTATCCCTGTTGCATTTCTCAAACAGTTCGGGTCTCAACAAGGACTTTTTGGGCTTGTAACGTGGTCTGGTTAGGGGTTTACAAGAAAGAAAAGGATATAAGGCTCAAATGATAGCTCAAATGATGTGTTTCCAGCCCCCAACTTTCTCTATATTCTCCATAATCCTATTTCCAACATATCTTATTTTCAATCATGGATACGACCTCCATTCCTTTTTTGGAAAAGGAAAGGTTTTGTAAGCATTCTAGCTTGAGAATTTTTTATTTACCCTAGCTTTTGCCTAAGGTTTTACTAAAACTCTTAGCGGAATCTTTTTTAAAATGCGCTTGATCCACTTTTAGATTTTTTCAAGATTTGTTAGAAAACTATCCTTTCCCCGGTTTTTTGGTGTTTTTTTTAAGGTGTTTTTGAATAAACTTCTTTCATATTGTCTTGGCTCAAAAAGGGTGACTAGGGATATCTTCATTGGTGTTTGGAATAACAAAGAAACCTTGTGTCATCAACACGACCTACTTGATGGTACACACCATGTGGGATTTGTTTACATCATCCTCCTAAAAAAATGCACAAAAGTATGCAAAAATGCATGATCAACGCACAAACTTCTTTTTTTGTTTTTGTTTTTTTGAAAGGTCTCTTAAGCATAATATTTCTTCACGACATCTGAATTTACCGAAAGAGGTAGGTCATTTCCGTCCATAGTGGTCAATATCAATGCTCCTCCAGAGAACGCCTTTTTCACCACGAATGGTCCTTCATAATTTGGGGTCCACTTCCCCCTATGGTCCTTTTGTATTGGGAGTATCTTTTTTAGCACCAGATCCCCCTCTTGAAAATGGCGCGGTCGAACTTTCTTAGCATAAGCTCTCATGAGCCTTTTCTGGTATAATTGACCATGACATATAGCAGCTAATTTTTTCTCTTTTATCATGTTCAGTTGTCCTACCGCGCTTGGATCCATTCTGATTCCTTCAACCTTGATTCTTCCATGATTCTGAGTGACGGAATTTCTACTTCAATTGCGAGCACTGCCTCCATACCATACACTAACGAGTAAGGTGTTGCCCTAGTTGATGTGCGCACGGATGTGCGATACCCATGTAGAGCAAAGGGTAACATTTCATGCCAATCCTTGTATGTTACCACCATCTTCTGAATAATCTTCTTAATATTTTTGTTTGCTGCTTCTACCGCTCCATTCATCTTAGGGCGATAAGGTGAAGATGTATGATGCTTGATCTTGAATTCACTGCACATCTCGGTCATCATCTTGTTGTTCAGGTTTGTGGCATTGTCCGTGATGATCTTGCTGGGTAACCCATATCTACACACTAACTCCTTCTTGATAAATCGTAGTACCACTGTCCTGGTCACATTGGCATATGAACATGCCTCAACCCACTTTGTGAAGTAGTCGATGGCCACGAGGATGAAGCGATGTCCATTGGAAGCCTTCGGTTCTATTGGTCCGATGACATCCATTCCCCACATAGAGAAAGGCCAGGGTGCTGAAAGGACTCCCACATGGAGAACGGCTAGGGTGCTGAAAGGACATTTAGAAGATTTGGTGGATCATTGATATTGTCTGCATAAATTTGACGTTTGTGGCATTTCCTAACATAAGCACAACAGTCTGTCTCCATTGTCATCCAAAAGTAACCTGCCCTTAAGATTTTTCTAGCCATAGCATGTCCATTTGCGTGAGTCCCAAACGAGCCTTCATGCACGTC
>NC_032016.1:21252191-21253174 GCF_001865875.1 Lupinus angustifolius
CTTCTCAAGGTTCTCTTATCGGTTTCTGAGGCACCAATGGGATACTCATTTTTCTGTATATAGACCTTGACATCATAATACCATGACTTCCCATCTTGCTCTACCTCTATAGCACAACAATGTATTGGTTGATCTCTACTTTCTATTTTGATGAGAGGATGATATTTCCCACGTATATGGAACATTGAGGATAATGTGGATAAAACATCGGTTAATCTGTTATCCTCTCTCGGAATATGGTAGAAGTCGATCTGCTCGAAGTGTTCAACCATTCTATGGATATACTCCTTATAAGGTACTAGTTTGTTGTCACGGGTCTCCCATTCTCCTTTTAGCTGATGGATGACCAGGACTGAGTCCCCGAAGACCTCTAGAATTTTAACCTTTCTTTCTACTGCTGCCTGCAAACCCAGGGTGCATGCCTCATAATATATTGTTGGTGCAATCAAAGCATAACCTGACCGTAATAGGAGTGAAGTCGCCTACTGGAGATACGAGTACGACCCATATGCCGTGTCCGAGTGCATTGGATGCCCCATCGAATACTAACGTCCACACACCATCCTTTGTTGGTTCTCCCAAGGATAGACTCATGATACCCTCATCTGGGAACTCTTGGTTCATTGGTTCGGTCTTCTCTATGGGTCGACTAGCAAGATAATCTACAAGGGCACTACATTTGCTTTCCGTGTCACATATACTATATCATTTTCCGAAAATAAGACTTTTCATCGAGCAATTCTTCCTGTTAATATTGGTTTCTCAAAGATATACTTCACAAGATCCATCTTTGAAATCAGCCAAGTGGTGTGACTCAACATATACTGCCTCAATCGACGAGATGCCTAGGCTAATGCACAACATGTACGTTCTAGCATTGAGTATCTCGTCTCGCACTCAGTGAACTTCTTGCTTAGATAGTATATGGCTTGCTCTTTTCTGCCTGATTCGTCATGTTGGGCTAAGACACATCCCATAGAGTC
>NC_032016.1:21253274-21254929 GCF_001865875.1 Lupinus angustifolius
ATCATGTCGTGGAAAAGAGCTACCATGGCCCTTTGGTATGTGGCCATAGCATTCTTAAGACCAAAAGGCATGACTAGATAGCAAAAGGTTCCCCATGGGGTGATGAAAGTAGTTTTATCCACATCTTCTGAAGCCATTTTGATCTGATGGTAACCCGAGTACCCATCCATGAAGGAGAAAAGAGCGTGGTCTGCAGTGCTGTCAACCAATACGTCTATATGAGGTACCGGGAAATCATCCTTTGGGCTAGCTTTGTTCAAATCTCGGTAGTCAACGCAGATCCTGAGTTTGCTTTCTTTCTTTGGTACTGCCACAACATTGGCCACCTAACCTGGATATGTAGAAACCGTCACGAATCCAGCATCTAGCCATTTCTCCACCTTCTCTTTCACCCTTAAGGAAATATCTGGCTTTATTCTTCGTAGCTTCTGCTTAATCGGACGCGAATCTGGATTCAAAGGCAGCTTGTGTTCCACTATGTTTCTATCCAGACCAGGCATGTCAACATACGACCAAGCAAACACATCTTTGAACTCATGCAGAAGTTGAATCATCTTTTTGCATTCTTCCTCTTTCATTAATGTACCTACTTTTACTTCCCTTTTGTCGCCTTCTGTCCCCAAATTTACTAGCTTAGTGGGCTCTTCACGAGGCTTAATCTCCCTGGACTCCTACTCAACCATCCTTAATAACTCAGGTGATGCTTCCCATTCTTCATCACTATCTCCCTCATTGAGCTGATTAACTGGATGATCATGATTGTATGTGTGGCTCATAACACGATTATTATTTCTGGAGTTAAAGTTGGATCTGCATTAGGTTGAGGTTGTGATTAGTTATTATTATTTTTATTATTTTTTTTTTTCTTTTGTGTGTGCTTGTTTTAGTGTGTGCAAGTAAAAAAATGAAGAATAGAATGAAAGACATAATTTGAAGAAAGAGATGCATTTTATTGAATTCAAAACTTGTACTATTAAATGGAAAATAAATATATGTCCTTATTCGAAAAGAAAGAAAATAAACCCAATAGCTTTAGACATGGCTAAGGGATTCTAGCATCTTATTACATTGTTTCTAAAAACACTTGTGGAGATGCATCTTCCTCTATCCAGTTGTTGAGAGTGGTGCCTGGAGGACACTGAACAATGTAGTCTGCCCCACCTTCTGAATCATCATCTCCCAAAACAACAATCATTTTGGGTTCCCAGCCTGCACTAACAAAGTTCCTGCTAATGTGTGGGATAAACATCCCCCCAGCTTCATACTCCCACTGCCCCAAGCGAGCCATTCTTCTTTTCTTCTTCTCTTCAGCAGTTCTTTCCCTATCTTCCCGAGTGGGTCTATATCCCAGGCCATACCGATCTTTAGTGGGATGTATCATGACGATATTTTCTCTTCCTTGGCCAAACTTCTCGAGCCCTTTTCCAGGTTGGTAGCCCTTCTGCAACATTACTCTGGCCATCATCAGCGATGCCTCAGAAGGTTGGGGGCATAGTGTAGGTGTCCCCCCTCCTACAAATGAAACATTGGCAATCTCTAGTGCTTGGAAGGATGTTCCAATAGCTTCCTCTGCTGCTTCAATGTACGGAGTGTCAAGAGATCTTGATACCAACATATCTTCTTCTCCAAGAATAGTAAGGAGTTTTCCATCCACT
>NC_032016.1:21255029-21255993 GCF_001865875.1 Lupinus angustifolius
AAGCATGGATCCACAACCTTCCCAACAAACAACTGTAACTGGGATTAATGTCCATGATATGGAATACTATTTGGAAAATGCAGGGTCCTATTTTTATAGGCAACTCCATTTCTCCCATGACATCCATGTTGGATCCATCAAATGCCTTCACCACCATAGAGCTTAGTCTCATATACGATGCATTGACTGGAAGCCTAGACAACGTCCTTTTCGACATGACATTGAGAGATGAGCCATTATCGATAAGAACTTTGCCGATTAGGCAATTCTGATACATTATAGAGATGTGCAAAGGGTTAGTGTGTCCCATTCCCTCAGAGGGTATTTCCTGATCGCTAAAAGATATGTAATTGTCAGCCACAATGTTATTGATGATGCCACCTAGCTTGTCAGTGGTTATGTCGTGACTAACATGTGCACGGTTCAGTATCTCCATTAGCACTTTTCTGTGGGGTTCAGAGCTCATTAGCAGAGACAAAATGGATAACCTGGCTGGAGTGCGGTCCAGTTAATCCACGACCTAATACTCACTCTACTTTATGAACTTCAGAAATTCACAAGCCTCTTCATTAGATATTTCCCCTTTATCTCCTTGACTTTATCTCCATGATTATGCAACAAGTCATTCAGATTGGCCTCCAGTTCATCTTCTACAGGGATATATACTTTCCTTTTTCCTTTATCTCTGGCTAAGGCCTTTTCAGCATCTGAGGGAACAACATCTAGGTACATTGTCATCTCTTGTCTAGCCTCGTAGAACAGCTTCAACCAATCATCAGAAAAATCACCGAGACCATCAACTAATTGTCTACATCTCCCTTCCCATTTGTTTATTTCCCATTGACTTTCTTCGAGTACTCCCTTCCAATTATCTGACCAATTTTCCTGACTGGCCACTAATTCATCGTATGCAGTTCTGAGTTTTCGAAGTTGTTCTGATAGCTGACTTGCTTCTGTTAATGCA
>NC_032016.1:21256093-21257336 GCF_001865875.1 Lupinus angustifolius
TGGCTTTGAGGTTATCTTCTTTCTGTTGTCCTTCACCCAATACCAACTGATAGTCTTTAACAATAGATCATGCTTGCCTTTCACTCTGTCTTATCTTCTCCAATTCAAGTTCCAGAGACTTTGCCTTGGCTTGAGCCTTGCGTGTGGCATGATTTTGCGCTTTCAACCGATCGACATGGTCAGCTATCTCTGCATCTTTCTCTTTCAGTGTCCGAATTAGGTGAACCTTTCCCGACTGAGAGCACATTTTAGCATAGTCCCTTTTGATCTTTCCCGAATTAGGTGAATCTTTATGGCTTCTTCTAGCTTCGCCTCTAAGAGCTTGATCTGTTCCTTCAATAACTCGTTCTCAGATGGACCAGATGGTTTATGTGGTTGGGCAATTGGTGAGACATCCTGACCATTTCGCCTTCCACTATGGTTGGGCAATTGGTGGGACAGCCTGACCATTTCGCCTTCCGCTGTGCCATAACTTATATTCATCGGTGTAAAAGACTTGATATTCTCCCAACTCATTTGGTCCACAAAGACGAATCCTTTTTAGAGCATTTCTGATTGAATCTAATTTCTCTTTGGTGGCCTCCTCGCTTTTGTACCATATGGAGAATCCTTGTAGCTGTTCGGGTCGTACCGGTGACATTCCCATTTGAGCTGACCAAGTATCAGAGCTGGGGTGAAGGAAATGCATCCTCGAGGTCCCATTAATATCATATTTGGGTATTCCCCACAAGAATACATGATTGTTGAGTGTCTCTCGTAAAAGCGAGTCTTTGTACCAAAGTTCCTAGGAGTAACCTCGTCAAACAACTTTTTCCAGTCCAACAACTGCATTGGTTTCACCACAATATTTCTGAACCTTAAGAGGGGATGTCTGCTCCAATCCGGATACTGATGGTGTTTGAATCTGGTGATCATCCACACATACAACAGTTGAGTACAACATCAGATTTTGAAATGACCTTTTTCATGACACCTTTGGAACGATAACAGGGTCTCTGCCACAATGGCTGGGACTGGGTTAGTTCCAAACGACCTGAACTTTGCGAACACAACAATGGCCGCCTGATCGATCATGTCATGGACAAATGGGAACAAGATCATGCCATAGACTGCCAAGGCGAATGCTGGTTTGAACAACTCCCATTTTCCTTGCTCCGCTGTTTGACTGATATGTATCTTCAAAAATTTCCACCTGAGCCCAAAGGTCATCCCCTGTTTGATGATGTTAGTCGAACTTGGGCGT
>NC_032016.1:21257436-21262284 GCF_001865875.1 Lupinus angustifolius
CAATAAATTACTGCTTCGACCCATAACAAGAGAATCAGCCTCCATGTCTCACTATACCGCAGATCGCTTTTCTGAAAAGGAATCTGTTTATTAAGGATGATAAAAAAAATGTTACTTGAATGCATGAACATAATGATTTGTGATGTCATATAAAATGTAATGATGTCTGATATGTAATGAAGGATAAAATAAAAATGTTTGATATAGAATAATGAAATATAAAAAAAAGTACAATCCAATTTTGTTGATATAAAAATGTCCCGAGGGTATTTGAGCCCATAGGGGTAAGTTATAAATCATGTTTAATAAAAAAAAATTCACTAACATATTTAAAATAATTTGGAATGATGGAAATCACGTTTCATGGTGTACATTGATGCAACTGGAAAGTGGATTAAGGTTTGTTTCCCGTGTCCTATATAAGGTATACTTAGAAGGTTTTTTTTCTTCTGAAAGCTGCAACCCTATGGTGGAATGCTAGGTCTTGACTAAAGTGGACTCGATAAAGCTCTAGACTTCTAAAGGTCACCAGACTGCATCCAATCTTAAAAAGAATGGAAACCATATATCATGAGCTAGTTACGAGAAGAGACTGGCTCCCTAAGCGGCCAACTCATGATATATGGGAACAATATGGGTGGTTCATCATGCCAATACCCGATGTGACACAAGGTCACTTACTAGCAAAGCAGATGTTCCCTGATCTTAATCTTAATCTCTAACACCCGGTTGTAGGACGTGTGCAACTCAAGTGTACCAAGTGAGTGTGTGAGGAAGCACATAGACCATAAAATAAATCCCCCCCCCAAAAGTTGCACAAGAAATAGGTGAGTACGTTCAAGATAATTAAATAACTCGAAAAATAAATAAATACATAAATAAATATGCATACACAAGTTTGCATAAACAAAGAAAGAATAAGGGTATAAAATAAACATACAAAAAGTGGTATTGGGCCGGACTCTCTTAAAAAAAACACGTCCCCAACAGAGTCGCCACTACATTTTATGGTTAAAAATGTAGAAAAATCTTTAAAGCCCAATCACATTGGGCTTTTGGATTTTTGATATCCAGGTTCGGGAGTCGATTACGAATTAGGAAAGGTATTAGCACCTCATTCACCCGTAATAAAACAGTACCCTAACTAATTGCATACATTGAATACCCTTAATTTATTTAAATTAAATTGCTTAAACAAAATATTTTTTATATTTTTATTTGTGTCTGACAAGTTCATATTGCTCCTACGTATCCCCGGGTGCAATAGGGAAATCAAGAAACGTAGTTCTGAAAAAAATTAATTTGGTTAGATTTAAAAAGAAAGTTAAAAATTGTTTGAATTCATTCGAAGTTGAAGTAATAGACGAAGAGTCAACATTGATTGCTTACCCTCTCCTCACTTTAGATAACAGAAGCAGTACAAGTGACCGTGACTAATTCTCAGTTCGAAACGAGGAGAAAAATGCAATACGAGTCGTACAACATTGATTGAAATGGAATTAATCTTATTTAAAAAAAAATAGAGTTTAGAAACTTATTTGAGTTTAATTGAAATGGAATTAACAGATGAAGAATCAACATTGATTGCTTACCCTCTTTCCACTTTGATAGATCACAGGAGCAGTACAAGTGACTGCAACCGATTCTCAACTCGAAATGAGAAGAAAGATACAATACGAGTTTAAACCTCATTATTAAATTCCAAACAAAACTTAAAACATTTTTTGCTTTTAAATAACTTATATATTTTAAAGAGATAATTAATAAATGAAGAGTCGACATTGGTCATTAACCATCCTCTTACTTCAAAAAAATAACAGAAGCAGTACAAATGACCGTGACCAATATCAACTTGAAGCAAGAAGTAAGATATGACACGAGTTGTAACCTCACTATTATATTCTCATGAAATTAATTTTATTTGTTTAAAGAGACAAAACTTTTAGTTTAAAATATATTATTATTAAACTCATTTGACACTAAATTTATATGATTAATAAGTACACATTAATTTAGGTTGGCTAGGATAATTTCCTTGATATAACAAAACAAACGAGAACCCAAAATATAACAAAATAAAAAAAGTAAATGAACATATAAATAGTAAATAAAAATATTATTATTATTATTATTATTATTATTATTATTATTATTATTATTATTATATATAAGTGAATAAAGAGGGTTAAGGCTGTTACCCCCCATCCTGCACTAAACAAATAGATAAATGGGGAGAAAAGGGATTTAGAAATCCCTAACTGAGTTACTCTTTTTTTATTTTTCCAGCGGCGGCGGTGAATGGAAATAAAGGAGGATTGCGGTGGTGTGAATGGCGGAAGGCACATCAATCATTCACGCTATTAGCTACAGGTTCGTGAACTCGGGTCAACCCAACTGTGAGGAGGTGCGCCGAGCCTGAGCTGCGATTTGGTAGTGACGGTGATGCGTCTCTGCTTGGATATGACTTGGCCATGGAGGTGGAGCCTCCGTGGTTCCAACGGCGGGGTGAGGATGATGGCTCCTTGAACCACCGTCTCTCCTTCATCTTCTCCAGTTGACACACCGACGTAACACCTTGGTTTCACGGTGGTTAGGGGCGTCGGAACAAGTTGACTTCTCTATTTTTTCTTCATCTTCTCCGGTTGTCATGCCGGTCCAGTTTGTAGCATCGCACGGTGGTCTCACGGTGGTTCAAAATTTCGGGTCGGATTGACCTTTTTTTTATTTCAGGTTTACAAAATGTGAGGTTGAGGATGATAAATTGTGGTTTTAGTTGATAAGTTAAAGGAATGAACACTATTTCTGAGTTAACTCACTGGTTGATAATCCTAGATTGCTTTTGCTTAATTATCGGTATGAATGTGATTATGCTTTAAGGGTTAAACTGATGTTGTTTAATTTAATTTATGCTGTTTTTGTTTGTTCATTAGAGGGAAAGTAAGTTCACAGTGTTATAACATATAAATCAATGGCATAAGAATGTATAGGAATGTGTTTCTGTTTATGACATTCAGAGTGCATGTATTATATATACATTATAATGTTGTATGAGAATTATTATGAATGACAAAAACCTAAACGAATTGCTTTTGCTTACAAACAGTGATGAACTTTAGTGTTTTAGATGAAAAATACAAGCATATTTCAGTATTTAAACGTGAAGAAGGTATGATGGTTGCACAATGAAAATATGTATATGTATATTTGAATGCTAAAACAAAAATAGAGAAAATCTAACCTTTCAAAAAAGCTATTTAATTATTATCCCTTTTCCAGTGTACTTTTCTGCCCTGCCTTGTTATCCTCTTTCACTGTTATCTCTCTCTGCTATTTTTTGTTGTTCTCCTCTGGTGCCTTTTTCACTGTCTATATCATTGTTATTTCTCTCTGGTATTTTCTTGTTTTATCTTATTTTTTTCATGAACCTCTCTCCTTTTAAGTGTTGTTAGTGTATATCTGAACACATTCTTCTTTCTCTTTAAAAGCCAAAAAACTAGGAAACCTCTCTTCCTAAAAACTGGGTAACCATTCCCACTTTCACAAAGTGGTTCCACCCCTTTAGGCATTATCCCCATTCAAAAGTCCATTTATTGTTTTAATATAAATTTTTCATTTTTATTTTCGGATTAAATATTTATATAAATAATTATAATAGAAATCAGTTTGTTATTTTATTTTTATTATATATTTCTCAATTAAATATTAATATATATAATTAAAATCAGTTTATGGGTATTAATAAAAATGACTCTTATTGCAACAAAAAAACAAATCTATAATGTTAATATATGTATATGATTAGTGTGATAAGTTGATAATTAAATTTAAATGTCAAAACTCTTCACAAAATAACTCTAATAAATATACACTGGAGTCTATTTTATTTGTTGAACAATGGACCCGACAAAAGTGAGTATTCACAACTAGTTATTCTTAGGCTATAATCTAAATGGTAGAAATTTGTGCCCAATCCAAAGATTCCTGGTTTTTACACTGAAGAATATTTTACACCTGAAGAATATTCTTTGCCTGCAAATGGCAAAGTGTTCACAACTAATGAAATTTCAATCACAACATTAGAAGCAAGATAGAGTTCCAGGATACCTTCCTATATGGTATAAATAGATTATTAGAGCTTATAGAATTAGTGAAATTGCTTTTGTTAATGAATGTTCTATTATTTTTTACTTGATTTAGTGTATTTGCCGTCTTATTTGAAGACAAAAATGTTGAATTGCAATCTGGAAGAAAGATAATGTTATAATATGATAGTTTATTATTATATGTAAGCAATTAGTCATAAGTGTTATGATAACTTAGTGTCCTGATTTAGACTATTCAATATCTTTGGATACTAGCAAGAAGCCAAAAAAACACTTTGTTTTGGTGATTTAGGAAAGACTCTTTCCATTTTTGGACCAACCAAACCACAAAGAAAAAAAACTAGGAAAAAGAAAAGAATTAGAACTGTACTACTTACCTATAAAAGTTTAACACCACTCTTAAGATCACGGCTGTATAACCGTACCGATTATCAAACCAGTCAGGGTACTGGTATAGTGGTTCAACCGGTGGTTGGTTCAGCAATTATACTGCATGCCAGTTAAACCTGAGATACCTACTTATATTTATATATATATATATATATATATATATAAACCTATTATAAAAAAATTCCAAATAGGTAAATACTCAAACTTATAATATACTCAAAATTCACATAAACAAACAACTTTAAGTCTTTAACAAATTCAAAGTCTAAATTATAAAACATATATCAATCCAAAATATAAATAAATGACACAAGTTTACAACTCATTCTACAAAACAAATAAATTTGGAGTTTTA
>NC_032016.1:21262384-21263630 GCF_001865875.1 Lupinus angustifolius
CCTCTTCAGGAGATCCTTTTTACAACAATCTATCTTGTTTGGTGCAAGGGAGCCCACGGTTTGATGGTTAAGTTTAGGGCGAATTGAAATGTTTTGGATAAAAGAAGATGGTGAAGATTGAAGGGTAAATGGCGCCACAACAAAAGATGTTGATCAGCCGAGTCATATTCGCGAGAAGAACGTGGTTCTTGATAAGAATTATAATCTTGGTTTAGCCAAGAAGTTTGGGGAATAAACACTCTCACACAAAAGGAAAAATCCTTATAATTTTACTCAAAATCAGACTTAGTTTATTCAATCCGTGAGTATTACACTTATAGGCCATTTCATAGTTAGCCAATTAGTTCCAACCGAAATTCTAAGTATTTCAAATTACACATAACTGACATTTTGAATTTCCATGACAAAGCCTTAATTTCTAAGTCTTGGAATCATTGTCTTTGATGATAATTCGGCAACTTGAGTCTTCCGTGAAGTAATTGCTTCCACGATCAATGTGTATGTAAAATGCCTTGCACGAATTCTCACTTGGTTGATTCACGAATGCATTAAACCTTTGGACGGCTACTTTGCAATGTTAAATGCCTTGCACGAATTCTCACTTGTTTGATTCATGAATGCATTAAAGGTGGGCGACACAACAACTCTCCATGCTAAGCTTTTATGAGTTTGAATGCCTTGCACGAAAAAGCATCTTGAATTATTCATGAATGACTTAATGGTGGACGACACAACAACTCTCCATGCTAGGCTTTATGAGTTTGAATGTCTTACACGAAAACTCCAAAGAATAATCACTCTTGAAGTGATTTAATGGTTTGCACAAACATACATCATGAATTAACCTCTTGCACGAAATACATCTCTTTGAATTAATCATGTTTGACTAAAAGTTAAGTCTCTGCACGAATTCCTCCATAGAATTAACCACTCTTGACTTGCCTTGAATGAGTTGCACGAAATTCCCATGCCAGCTTTAATGGTGTTGACTGTAATTAATGCTCTTCAAAGAATCATTTATTCTTAAATTCAAATAACAAAAGACAAATTAAATGCTTCATGAACCATCTTAGGGCATAATAAATATGTCCTAGCCATCCTTAGAACATGGTCGTGCCCTACTTAAAAGGGTTGGGAATTATTTTCCCCACTTTGGCCCATATGCAAAGTTACATAATGAATAAAGTGAGGACTCCCTTGAATTGAACGTGGAGCATTCATCATGATCCAATTTTGGCTCATTTGG
>NC_032016.1:21263730-21264095 GCF_001865875.1 Lupinus angustifolius
TCCATGACAAAGCCTTAATTTCTAAGTCTTGGAATCATTGACTTTGATGATAATTCGGCCACTTGAGTCTTCCATGAAGTAATTGCTTCCATGATCAATGTGTATGTTAAATGCCTTGCACGAATTCTCACTTGGTTGATTCATGAATGCATTAACCCTTTGGACGGCTACTTTGCAATGTTAAATGCCTTGCACGAATTCTCACTTGTTAGATCCATGAATGCATTAAAGGTGGGCGGCACAACAACTCTCCATGCTAAGCTTTTATGAGTTTGAGTGCCTTGCACGAAAACGAATCTTAAATTATTCATGAATGACTTAATGGTGGACGGCACAACAACTCTCCATGCTAGGCTTTATGAGTT
>NC_032016.1:21264195-21265034 GCF_001865875.1 Lupinus angustifolius
CCTCCTCATCCTCATCCTCAGCCTATCCTCTTCCTCATCCGCTTTCTCATCCTCAGCCTATCCTTTACCTCATCCGCTTCCTCATCCACATCCTCATCATATCCTCATCCTCATCCACATCCTATCCTCATCCTTATTCTCGTCCTCATCCTATCCTCATCCTCATCCTATTCTCCTCGTCCTCATCCTCATCCTCATCATCATCCACATCCTTTCCACATCATCAGCCTCTTCCACATTCTCATCCTTATCCTATCCTCATCCTCATCCTATCCTCCTGCTCATCCTCACCCTCATCCTCGTCCTCATCCTCATCATCATCCACATCCTCATCCGATCCTCACCCTCATCCTATCCTATCCTCATCCTCGCATCCACATCCTATCCTCATCCTCGCATCCACATCCTATCCTCATCCTCGCTTCCACATCCTATCCTCATCCTCGCATCCACATCCTATCCTCTTCCACATGCTCGTCCTCATCCTATCATCATCCTTATGTTATCCTCATCCTCCTCCACATTCTCCTCCTCATCCAATCCTCATCCTCATCCTATCCTATCCTCATCCTCGTCCTCATTCACATCATATCCTCATCCTCCTCCTCGTCCTCATCCTCGTCCTCGTCCTATCCACTTCCCCAAACTCATCCTCATCCTATCCACATCCCCATACTCATTCTCGTTCCCATCCTATCCTCATCCTCATCCTCATCCTATCCTCATCGTCATCCTCATCCTCATCCTATCCTCATCCTCATCCGCTTCCTCATCCACATCCTCATCCTAACCTCATCCTCATCCCACCCTCATCCTCATCCCACCCTCATCCTCATCCT
>NC_032016.1:21265134-21265962 GCF_001865875.1 Lupinus angustifolius
TCATCCTCATCCTCATTCTCATCCTCATCCTCATCCTCATCCTCATCCTCATCCTCATCTTCGTCCTCATCCTCATCCTAATTGTCGTACTGATCCTATCGTCATCCTCATCCTCATTCTCATCCTCATCCTCATCCTCATCTTCGTCCTCATCCTCATCCTCATCTTCGTCCTCATCCTCATCCTCATCTTCGTCCTCATCCTCATCCTAATCCTCATCCTCAGCCTATCCTCTACCTCATCCGCTTCCTCATCCACATCCTCATCCTATCCTCATCCTCAGCCTATCCTCATCCACATCCACATCCTATCCTCGGCCTCATCCTATCCACATCCTCATCCTATTCTACTCGTCCTCATCCTCATCCTCATCATCGTCCTCATCCTTTCCTGTTCATCATCCTCTTCCACATTCTCATCCTCATCCTATCCTCCTGCTTATCCTCATCCTCATCCTCGTCCTCATCCACATCCTCATCCGATCCTCATCCTCATCCTATCCTATTCTCATCCTCGCATCCACATCCTATCCTCATCCACATGCTCGTCCTCATCCTATCATCATCCTCATTCTCATCCTCATCCTATTCTCATCCACCTCCACATTCTCCTCCTCATCCTATCCTCATCCTCATCCTATCCTATCCTCGTCCTCATTCACATCTTATCCTCATCCTCCTCCTCGTCCTCATCCTCATCCTCAACCTCAACCTCATCCTATCCTCTTCCCCAACCTCATCCTCATCCTATACACATCCCCATCCTCATTCTCGTTCTCATCCTATCCTCATCCTCATCCTCATCCTATCCTCATCCTCATCCTATCCT
>NC_032016.1:21266062-21266933 GCF_001865875.1 Lupinus angustifolius
TCCTCATCCTATCCTCATCCTCATCCTCATTCTCATCCTCATCATCCTCCTCATCCTAATCCTCATCCTCAGCCTATCCTCTACGTCATCCCCTTCCTCATCCACATCCTCATCCTATCCTCATCCTCATCCTATTCTACTCGTCCTCATCCTCATCCTCATCATCGTCCTCATCCTTTCCTGATCGTCATCCTCTTCCACATTCTCATCCTCATCCTATCCTCATCCTCATCCAATGCTCCTGCTCATCCTCATCCTCATCCTCGTCCTCATCCACATCCTCATCCGATCCTCATCCTCATCCTATCCTATCCTCATCCTCGCATCCACATCCTATCCTCATCCACATGTTCGTCCTCATCCTATCATCATCCTCATTCTCATCCTCATCCTATTCTCATCCACCTCCACATTCTCCTCCTCATCCTATCCTCATCCTCATCCTATCCTATCCTCATCCTCGTCCTCATTCACATCTGATCCTCATCCTCCTCCTCGTCCTCATCCTCATCCTCAACCTCAACCTCATCCTATCCTCTTCCCCAACCTCATCCTCATCCTATACACATCCCCATCCTCATTCTCGTTCTCATCCTATCCTCATCCTCATCCTCATCCTCATCCTATCCTCATCCTCATCCTATCCTCATGCTCATTCTCGTCCTCATCCTATTCTCTTACTCATCCTCATCCTCATCCTCATCCTCATTTTCCTCCTCCTTATCCTCGTCCTCATCCTCATTCTCGTCCTCATCCTATCCTCATCCTCTTCCTCATCCTCATCCTATCCTTATCCTCATCCGCTTCCACATTCTCATCCTCATCCTATCCTCGTCCTCATCCTATCCTCGTCCTCATCCTATCCTCATCC
>NC_032016.1:21267033-21267320 GCF_001865875.1 Lupinus angustifolius
CCTCATCCTCATCCTCTTCCACATTCTCATCCTATCGTCATCCTCGTCCTCATTCATATCATATCCTCATCCTCATGATCGTCCTCATCCTCATCCTCAAACTATCCTCATCCTCATCCTCATCCTCATCCTATCCTCTTCCTCATCGTCATCCTCATCCTATCCACATTTTCATCCTCATCCTCATCCTCCTCCTCATCCTATCCTATCCTATTCTATGCTCATCCTCATCCTCATGCTCGTCCTCATTCTCATCCTCATCCTATCCTCATCCTCATCCTCATCCT
>NC_032016.1:21267420-21268209 GCF_001865875.1 Lupinus angustifolius
CGTCCTCAATCTCATCCTCATCCTATCCTCATCCTCATCCTCATCCTCATCCAATCCTATCCTCATCGTCATCCTCGTCCTCATCCTCAACCTCCTCCTCATCCTCATCCTCGTTCGCATCCTATCCTTATCCTCATCCTCATCCTTTTCCACATTCTCATCCTCATCCTATCCTCATCCTCATCGTCATCCTTTTCCAAATACTCGTCATCCTCCTATCCTCATCCTCATCCTCTTCCACATGCTCGTCCTGATCCTATCCTCCTCCTCATCCTCATTCTCATCCTCATCCACATCCTCATCCTCATCCTCTTCCACATGCTCGTCCTGATCCTATCCTCCTCCTCATCCTCATTCTCATCCTCATCCACATCCTCATCCTCATCCTCTTCCACATGCTCGTCCTGATCCTATCCTCCTCCTCATCCTCATTCTCATCCTCATCCACATCCTCATCCTCATCCTCTTCCACATGCTCGTCCTGATCCTATCCTCCTCCTCATCCTCATTCTCATCCTCATCCACATCCTCATCCTCATCCTCTTCCACATGCTCGTCCTGATCCTATCCTCCTCCTCATCCTCATTCTCATCCTGATCTTATCCTCATCCTCATCCTCATCCTATCCCCATTCTCATCTTGTCCTCATCCTCATCATATCTTCATTCTCATTCTCGTCGTCATCTTATCCTCTTCCTCATCCTCATCCTCATCCTCATCCTCCTCCTCATCCTATCCTCATCCTATCCTCATCCTCATCCTCTTCCACATTCTCATCCGCATCCTATC
>NC_032016.1:21268762-21269542 GCF_001865875.1 Lupinus angustifolius
TACTCATCCTATCCTCATCCTCATCCTAATCCAATTCTATCCTCATCATCATCCTCGTCCTCATCCTCATCCACATCCTCCTCCTCATCCTATCCTCATCCTCCTCCTCATCCTATCCTCATCCTCATCCTCATCCTCATCCTCATCCCCATCCCCATCCTCATCCCCATCCTCATCCTCATCCTCATCCTCATTCACATCCTATCATCATCCTCATTCTCCTCCTCATCCTCATCCTCATACTATCCTCATCCTCATCCTCATCTTATCCTCTTCCTCAACATCATCCTCATCCTATCACTTTTTCATCCTCATCCTTCTCCTCATCCTACCCTTATCCTTTTCCTCATCCTCTTCCACATTCTCATCCTCATCCTCATCCCATCCTCATCCTCATCCTCATTCTCGTCCTCATCCTATCCTCATCCTATCCTCATTCTCATTCCCGTCCTCATCCTATCCTCTTCCTCAATCTCATCATCATCGTCTTCCTCATCCTCATCCTCATCTTCGTCCTATCCTAATCCTCATCCTCATCCTCATCTTCGTCCTATCCTCATCCTCATCCTCATCCTATCCTCATCCTCATCCTCTTCCTAATCCTCATCCTCATCCTCATTCTTATCCTCATCCTATCTTCATCTTCTTCCTATCCTCATAGGATGAGGACGAGAATGAGGATGAGGATAGGATAGTATAAGGATGAGGACGAGAATGAGGATGAGGATAGGATGAGGATGAGGATAGGATGAGGACGTGAATGAGGATGAGGATGAGGAT
>NC_032016.1:21269642-21270319 GCF_001865875.1 Lupinus angustifolius
AGGATGAGGATGAGGATGATGATGAGGATGAGGATGTGGACCAGGATGAGGATGAGGATGAGTATCGGATGCGAATGAGGATGAGGATGAGAATAGGAAGAGGATGAAGATAGGATGAGGATAAGAATGAGGATGAGGATGAGGATGAGGATGAGGATGAGGATTAGGATAGTATAGGATGACGATAGGACGAAGATGAGGATGAGGATGAGGATAGGATGAGGAAGACGATGAGGATGAGGAGGAGGATGAGGATGAGGAAGAGGATGAGGATTACGATAGGACGAAGATGAGGATGAGGATGAGGATAGGATGAGGAAGACGATGAGGATGAGGAGGAGGATGAGGATGAGGAAGAGGATGAGGATTACGATAGGACGAAGATGAGGATGAGGATGAGGATAGGATGAGGAAGACGATGAGGATGAGGAGGAGGATGAGGATGAGGAAGAGGATGAGGATTACGATAGGACGAAGATGAGGATGAGGATGAGGATAGGATGAGGATAGGATGAGGACGAGAATGAGAATGAGGATAAGATGAGGATGAGTATTGGATGCGAATGAGGATGAGGATAGGAAGAGGATGAAAATAGGATGAGGATAAGACTGAGGATGAGGATGAGGATGAGGATGAGGATGAGGATGAGGATGAGGATGAGGATGAGGATAAGGAT
>NC_032016.1:21270419-21270635 GCF_001865875.1 Lupinus angustifolius
TAGGATTAGGATGAGAATGTGGAAGAGGATGAAGATGAGGATATGATGAGGATGAGGATAGGATGAGGATGAGGTTGAGGAACAGGATAGGATGACGATGAGGATGAGGATAGGATGAGGATGAGAATGTGGATGAGGATGATGATAAGGATAGGATGAGAAGGAGGATGGGGATAAAGAAGAGGATAGGATGAGGACGAGAATGAGGATGAGGAT
>NC_032016.1:21270735-21272345 GCF_001865875.1 Lupinus angustifolius
GAGGATAGGATGAGGACGAGAATGAGAATGAGGATAGGATGAGGATGAGTATTGGATGCGAATGAGGATGAGGATGAGGATAGGAAGAGGATGAAGATAGGATGAGGATTAGAATGAGGATGAGGATGAGGATGAGGATAAGGATGAGGATAGGATGAGGATGAGGATAGGATGAGGATGAGGATAGGATTAGGATGAGAATGTGGAAGAGGATGAAGATGAGGATATGATGAGGATGAGGATAGGATGAGGATGAGGTTGAGGAAGAGGATAGGATGAGCTAGAGGATGAGGATGAGGATAGGATGAGGGCGAGAATGAGGATGAGGATAGGATGAGGTTGAGGATGAGCGAGAGGATGAGGACGAGGATGAGGATAGGATGAGGACGAGAATGATGTTGAGGATGAGGATGAGCATGAGGATGAGAAAGAGGATGAGGATGATGATGAGGACGATGAGAATAGGATGAGGATGAGAATGAGCAAGAGAATTAGGATAGGATGAAGACAAGAATGAGGATGAGGATAAGATGAGGATGAGGACGAGCATGAGAATGAGGATAGGATTAGGATGCGGATGAGGATAGGATGAGTACGAGAATGCGGATGAGGATAGGATGAGGATGAGCATGAGGATGACGACGAGGATGAGGATGTGGATCAGGACGAGGATGAGGATGAGTATCGGATGCGAATAAGGATGAGGATGAGAATAGGAAGAGGATGAAGATAGGATGAGGATAAGAATGAGGATGAGGATGAGAATGAGGAAGAGGATGAGGATGAGCATAGGATGAGGATGACAATAGGACGAAGATGAGGATGAGGATGAGGATAGGATGAGGAAGACGATGAGGATGAGGAGGAGGAAGAGGATGAGGAAGAGGACGAGGACGAGAATGAGAGTAGGATAGGATGAGGATAAGGATGAGGATAGGATGAGGATGAGAATGTGGATGAGGATGAGGATGAGGATAAGGATAGGATGAGAAGGAGGATGGGGATAAGCAAGAGGATAGGATGAGGACGAGAATGAGGATGAGGATGAGGATGAGGATAGGATGAGGATGAGGATGAGGACAAGAATGAGGATGAGGATAGGATGTTGACGAGAATGAGAATGAGGATACGATGGGGATGATTATCGGATGCGAATGAGGATGAGGATGAGGATAGGAAGAGGATGAAGATAGGATGAGGATAAGAATGAGGATGAGCATGAGGATGAGGATGAGGATGAGGATGAGGATGAGGATGAGGATGAGGATGAGGATGAGGATGAGGATGAGGATGAGGATGAGGATGAGGATGAGGATGAGGATGAGGATGAGGATGAGGATGAGGATGAGGATGAGGATGAGGATGAGGATGAGGATGAGGATGAGGATGAGGATGAGGATGAGGATGAGGATGAGGATAGGATGACGACGAGAATGAGTATGAGGATAGGATGTCGATGAGGACGAGGACAAGTATAGAATAGGATGAGGATGATGATAGGATGAGGATAGAATGATGATGAGGATAGGATGAGGATGAGAATGTGAAAGCGGATGAGGACGAGGATGAGGATGAGGAAGAGGATGGGGATAGGATGAGGACGAGAATAA
>NC_032016.1:21272445-21272678 GCF_001865875.1 Lupinus angustifolius
ACGAGGATTAGGATCAGGAAGAGGATGAGGATAGGATGAGGACGAGAATGAGGATGAGCAAGAGGATGAGCATGAGGATGAGGATGAAGATAGGACGAGGACGAGGATTAGGATCAGGAAGAGGACGAGGATGAGGATGTGGATCAGGATGAGGATGAGTATCGGATGCGAATGAGGATGAGGAAGAGGATAGGAAGAGAATGAAGATAGGATGAGGATAAGAATGAGGATGA
>NC_032016.1:21272778-21273480 GCF_001865875.1 Lupinus angustifolius
TAGGATGAGGATGAGGATGAGGATGAGGATGAGGATGAGGATGAGGATGAGGATGAGGATGAGGATGAGGATGAGGATGAGGATGAGGAGGATGATAGGATTAGGATGAGAATAGCATGAGGATGAGGTTGAGGAAGAGGATGAGGATAGGATGAGGATGAGGGGGAGCATATGATGAGGGTGAGGATGAGGATATGATGAGGATGAGGACGGCGATAGGATGACGATGAGGATGAGGATAGGATGAGGATGAGGAAGAGGATGAGGATGAGGATGAGGATGATGACAAGAATGAGGATGAGGATAGGATGAGGATGATGATAGGATGAGGACGAGAATGGGAATGAGGATAGGATGAGGATATGGATGAGGATGAGGATGACGATGAGAATGAGGATGTGGATCAGGATGACGATGAGAATGAGGATGTGGATCATGATGAGGATGAGGATGAGTATCGGATGCGAATGAGGATGAGGATGAGGATAGGAAGAGGATGAGGATAGGAAGAGGATGAAGATAAGATGAGGATAAGAATGAGGATGAGGATGACGATGAGGAAGAGGATGAGGATGAGGATAGGATGAGGATGACGATAGGACGAAGATGAGGATGAGGATGAGGATGAGGATTAGGATAGGACGAAGATGAGGATGAGGATAAGGATAGGATGAGGAAGACGATGAGGATAAGGAGGAGGAT
>NC_032016.1:21273580-21273965 GCF_001865875.1 Lupinus angustifolius
GATGAGGATGAGGAAGAGGACGAGGACGACAATGAGGATAGGATAGGATAGGATGAGGATGAGGATGAGGATGAGCATGAGAATAGGATGAGGATGAGGATAGGATTAGAATGAGAATGTGGAAGAGGATGAAGATGAGGATAGGATGAGGATGAGGATGTGGATAGGATGAGGATAGGATGAGGATATGATGAAAATGAGGAAGAGGAAGAGGACGCGGATGACGAAGAGGATAGGATGACGGGGGGGATGAGGATAAGATGAGGATGAGGAAGATGGCGAGGATAAAGACTAGGATTGGATGAGGATGAGGATAGGATGAGGATTATGATGAGGAAGACGATGAGGACGAGGATGAGGATGAGGATAAGGATGAGGATGAGGA
>NC_032016.1:21274065-21275701 GCF_001865875.1 Lupinus angustifolius
TGAGAATGAGGATGAGGATAGGATGAGGAGGAGGAGGAGGAGGAAGAGGTTGAGGATGAGGATGAGGATGAGGATAGGATGAGGATAGGATGAGGATGAGGATGAGGATGAGGATGAGGATAGGATGAGGATGAGTTTGAAGAAGAGGATAGGATGAGGGTGAGGATGAGGATAGGATGAGGAAGATGATGATGATGATGAGGATAGGGATAGGATGTGGATGAGGACGAGGATAAGGATGAGGTTAGGATAGGATTAGGACGGGAATGAGGATTAGGATGAGGATGACGATGAGGATTAGGATGTGGAAAAGGATGAGGATGATGATGAGGATAGGATGAGGACAAGAATGAGGATGAGGATAGGATGAGGATTAGGATAGATTGAGGACGAGAAGGAGAACGAGGATAGGATGAGGATAGGATGAGGATGAGGATAGGATGAGGATGAGGATAGGATGCGGATGCGGATGAGGATGAGGATGAGGATGAGGATGACGATGAGGATGAGGATGAGGATGAGGATTGAGGATGAGGATGAGGATGAGGATGAGGATGAGGATGAGGATGAGGATGAGGATGAGGATGAGATGAGGATGAGGATGAGGATAGGATGAGGATGTGGAAGAGGATGAGGATAAGGATGAGGATGCAGATAGGATGAGGATGAGGAAGAGGATGACGACGAGGATAAGGATGTTGACCAGGATGAGGATGAAAATAGGAGGAGGACGAGGATGAGGAGAGAATGAGGATGAGGAAGAGGATGAGTATGAAGATGAGGATGAGGATAGGATGAGGAAGAGGATTAGGATAAGGATAGGATGAGGATGAGGAAGAGGATGAAGATGAGGATGAGGACGAGAATGTGGATGAGGACGAGGATGAAGATAGGATGAGGATGAGGATGAGGATGAGGATAGGATGAGGATGAGGATGAGGATAGGATAGGATGAGGAAGACGATGAGGATGAGGATGAGGATAGGATGTGGATGAGGATGAGGATAAGGATGAGGATAGGATAGGATGAGGATGAGGATATGATGAGGATGGGATGAGAATGAGGAAATGGATGAGGATGAGGATGAGGAAATGAGGAAGAGGATGAGGATAGGATGAGGATGTGGATGAGGAAGAGGATGAGGATAGGATGAGGATGAGAATAAGGATGAGGATAGGATGACAATGAGGATGAGTAAGAGTGTGAGAATGAGGATAGGATGAGGACGAGAATAAGGATGAGGATGAGGATGAGGATGAGGCTAGGATGAGGATGCGGATGAGGATAGGATGAAGATGAGGATGAGGATAGGATGAAGAAGACGATGAAGATGAGGATGGGGATAGGATGTGGATGAGGACGAGGATAAGGAAGAGGATATGATAGGATGAGGATGAGAATGAGGACGAGGATGAGGATGAAGATAGGATGAGGATGAGGATGAGGATGAGGATGAGTTTGAGGACGAGGATGGATCTCACCGTTGGCTTCGTAATCACATTTCGAGTCAAGATAGACCCTGAGCTGGTCCATACCTATTTTCTAAATTGTTTTCACTCGGAATGCTGAAATCTGAAATTCTAATCAGATGTTACGATCAGACGATTTATAATATCCGATCGAGTATTAGCTGAT
>NC_032016.1:21275801-21276091 GCF_001865875.1 Lupinus angustifolius
TCAAAGGAACCTTTAGGAAGTGTTTTGGAAAAATATGAATATATGTATTTCTAGTTGTTGTTAGCCTTAAACCATGGCTTGGAACAAGTTGGAAAAGAAGAAACTTTTGTTAAAAAGGATGTTAAGGTTTATGAGTACATGAATGTCTCATGAAACTCTTAAAGGATACTTTGAATAACTTACTTTAAAATGGTAAGATTATCAAAGAATGTCTTAAATCGGAATATATAGTTTTACTAAAAACCGTATGTTTAAAATGGATGGAAATCGTGATCGGACTTTCGATGAAA
>NC_032016.1:21276191-21276495 GCF_001865875.1 Lupinus angustifolius
TATTTTAGTAACGATTTTAGAAATATCGGAAACTAAAGGATTTTTATTGTGGTAGTTATGAAGATTTTGGTTTTCGAACCTTGAAACCAAACCAACCGTAGTTGACGAGTTAAAGCACGCTTCATTAAGGTGAGAGAGAACACATTGTGACATAGTGGTGTCCGAATATGACACCCGGATCTCCTAAACCATCTCAAAGGTTTTGGAGTTAACTTGGGTTTTAAGAAACCCAATATTTTTATGTTTGGATGTTTGTGAAGATATATGATTGTTGAGGAAATGTATTGAATATTGTATGTGAGAG
>NC_032016.1:21276595-21277056 GCF_001865875.1 Lupinus angustifolius
TTTTGAATATATATGATTGTTGATGAAATGTGTTGAATATTGTATAGGAATGTTGTTGGGAACTTTTCTGGGTGCGGGTGTTTGAAAAACCATGTTTAAATGTGTTTCGGTTGTCGAAAAGGGCAAAACTTGGTATTATGTCCAAGTCCCTGTCGCTTGGGCGAGAAACTCTCGCCTGGGCGAGCACAGTCTCGCTTGGGCGAGGGGAATTTTTTGGTTCTGGAAGTCCTCGCCCGGGCGACCAATCCTCGCTTCGGCGAGCAAGCGTCGCTTAGGCGAAAAATGCCCAGGATTTCGATGAAATTTGAGAATTTTCTCGCTTGGGCGAGCAAAAGTTTTGCTTCGGCAAAAAAAAAAAAAAAAAATCCCAGGATTTTAATGATGTCTCGCTTGAGCGAGAAAGGGCCTCGCTTGGGCGAGGAAGGCTTAAGTTTAATTGAGATTTAAAGATGAATTGTCGC
>NC_032016.1:21277156-21278251 GCF_001865875.1 Lupinus angustifolius
TTCTGAGTAAGTCCACGTCGTCAATGAATTTACGTTCATTAGATGTCTTACTCTCTCTATTTCTCTTCTTTTCTATTGTTTGCTTTTCGGACGTGTGCTCGTCAGGTAGACAGCTTTGCTCGGATTTGGAGCTACCCGTCCGTGATGTTCCAGGAGGGGGCATGAGGAATTGAGGAATAGGCAGTACCCTAGCTTTGGAGTTGGCCATTAGGAGTTGCTTATCATTTTGTGACTTTTGAAACACTAACGGCTTCAGCTCGTTCATGTCTTTGTTTAGTGTCTGTTGGCGCTGATTAATATTTTCGCCCTTTCTTTCTGTGTTTTGTATATGTTAGTGGCGATGTAGTTTCTGCCTTTGTTGACTTAATTTGTATGATGACTTTTGAAACACTAAAGATGACTTAACCGTTTATATGCATTGAGTTATTCATGAAATTGTGAATCGGGTTAAGTTATCATTCGATAACGATAAGTTGATTTTCCGCATTTGAGTTACTTAAAGTGATATCCCGGAAAATGAAGGTTTAAAAGGAAACAATTTTACATCACCATTTAAAAAAAAAAATTTACCCATTTTTCCGCAATGTTTTTGAGAAGTATCTTTCGGGGCATTACAAGGATGAGGATGAGGATGAGCAAGAGGATGAGGATAAGGATGTGGATAGGATTTGGATGAGGATGTGGATAGGATTTGGATGAGGATGAGGATAGGATGAGGAAGATGATGAGGATGAGGATGAGGATAGGATGAGTAGGGGGTTGAGGAAGAGGATGAGGATAGGATGTGAATGAGGACGAGGATGAGGATAGGATAGGATGAGGATGAGAATGTGGAAGAGGATGAGTATAGGATGAGGAAGAGGATGAGGATGAGGAAGTGGATGAGGATAGGCTAGGGACATGAATGAGGATGAGGATGATGATGAGCAAGAGGATGAGGATGACGATGAGCAAGAGCATGAGAACGAGGATAGGATGATGACGAGAATGAGGATTAGTATGAGGATAGGCTGAGGAAGAGAATGAGGATGAGGATAGGATAAGGATGGGGATAGGATGAGGATAGGATGAGGATGAGGATGAGGATGTGGATGA
>NC_032016.1:21278351-21279645 GCF_001865875.1 Lupinus angustifolius
AGGATGAGGATGAGGATGAGGATGAGGATAAGGATGAGGATGAGGATGACAATGTGGAAGAGGATGAGGATGAGGATAGTATGAGGAGGACGATGAGCATGAGGATGAGGATAAGGAGAATAGGATGAGGGTGAGGATGAGCAAGAGGATGAGGATGAGGATGTGGATAGGATTTGGATGAGGATGAGGATAGGAAGAGGAAGACGATGAGGATAGGATGAGGAGGAGGTTAAGGAAGAGGATGAGGATGAGGATAGGAGGAGGATGAGGATGCGGATGCGGACGAGGATGAGGATAGGAAGAGGATGAGGTTGAGGTTGAGGATAGGATGAGGACGAGGATGAGGATGAGGAAGAGGATGAGGACGAGAATGAGGATGAGGATAGGATGAGGATGAGCAAGAGGATGAGGATATGATGAGGACGATAATGAGGATGAGGATGAGGATGAGGATGAGGATGAGGACGTGTATGAGGATGAGGAAGTGGATAGGATGAGGATGAGGATGAGAATAGGATAAAGAGGAGGATGAGGAGGAGAATGATGTTGAGGATAGGATGAGATTGGGGAGGAGGATGAGGACATGATGAGGACGAGAATGAGGATGAGGATAGGATGTGGATGAGGACGAGGATAGGATGAGGACGTGAATGAGGATGAGGATAGGATGAGGATGACGATGAGCAAGAGGATGAGGATAAGGATGAGGATGAGGATGAGAATGTGGAAGAGGGTGAGGATGAGGATGAGGATTGTATAAGGACGACGTTGAGGATGAGGATAAGGATGAGGAGAAGAGGATGAGGATGAGGATGAGCAAGAGGATGAGGATGAGGATGTGGATGAGATTTGGATGAGGATAGGATGAGGAGGACGATGAGGATGAGGATGAGGATGAGGATTGGATGAGGAGGAGGTTAAGGAAGAGGATGAGCATAAGGATAGGATGAGAATGAGGATGAGGATGAGGATAGGATAAGGATTAGGATGAGGACGAGCATGAGAATGAGGATAAGATGAAGACGAGAATGAGGATGAGGATGAGGATAGGATGAGGATGAGAATGTGGAAGAGGATGAGGATAAGGATAGGATGAGGAAGAGGAAAAGGATGAGGATAGAATGAGGATGCAGAAGAGGAGGAGGATGAGGATATGAGGAGGATGAGAATGAGAATGAGGATAGGATTAGGACTAGAATGAGGATCAGGATAGGATGTGCCTGAGGATAGGATGAGGACGAGAATGAGGATGAGGATAGGATGAGGACTAGAATGAGGATGAGGATAGGATGAG
>NC_032016.1:21279745-21280168 GCF_001865875.1 Lupinus angustifolius
ATAGGATGAGGATAGCATGAGGATGAGGATGATGATGAGGATAGGGTGAGGATGAGGTTAAGGATGAGGATAGGATGAGGATGACGATGAGGAAGAGGACGAGGATGAGGATAAGGATGAGGATGAGGATGAATATAGGACGCAAATGAGGATGAAGAGGAGGATAGGACGAGGATGAGGATGATGACGAGGACGAGGATGAGGATAGGAAGAGGATAAAGATAGGATGAGGATAAGAATGAGGATGAGGATGAGGATAATGATAAGGATTAGGATATGATGAGAATGAGGATGAGAATAGGATGAAGAGGAGGATGAGGATGAGGATAGGATGAGGATGGGGAGGAGGATGAGGACGAGGATAGGATGTGGATGAGGACGAGGATGAGGATAAGATGAGGATGAGGATGAGGAAGTGGATGA
>NC_032016.1:21280268-21280487 GCF_001865875.1 Lupinus angustifolius
GACGAGGATGAGGATAAGGATGAGGATGAGGATGAATATAGGACGCAAATGAGGATGAAGAGGAGGATAGGACGAGGATGAGGATGATGACGAGGACGAGGATGAGGATAGGAAGAGGATAAAGATAGGATGAGGATAAGAATGAGGATGAGGATGAGGATAATGATAAGGATTAGGATATGATGAGAATGAGGATGAGAATAGGATGAAGAGGAGGAT
>NC_032016.1:21280587-21304795 GCF_001865875.1 Lupinus angustifolius
ACCAATTATCTGAAATTGGTTGATTTTCTGCTTTTTCTGTAATCATCATCAATGCATTTTCATCTGATGTAGTTTCTCCAACTGAAGCTGAGATCATCCCTTCTGCCATTAACAAAACCTCCTCATCAGATTCCTCATCCTTTGCTAACCTTGCCTCAGCTTCTTTGTTCATTTTCTTGAACTTGCATTCGGATGCAAAGTGCCCCCAATTATTACAATTGTAGCACTGAATTTTGCTTTTGTCTTTCTTTTTCTTTGCACTGAAATTGCCTCTCCTTTTAGTGCTTCTTGAATCAGTATCATAAGATCCATTCCTTTGGCCTCCATTTTCTTTCTGATTCATCTTTGCAGGTTCATTCATCTTTTCTGCTTGTCCTTTTCCACCGAATCTGCTCTGCCTTTCAAAATGGCTTGATTTCTTTTTGAATTGAGCACTGAGAGCTTGTTGAGTCTGTCTTTCAGATATTCTCTCAAGAAATCTCTGCTCATGAGCTTCTAAGGAGCCTTGTAGCTCATCAATTGTTAGAAGTTCCATATCTTTAGATTCCTCAATATCTACTACTACATGATCAAATTTAGCAGCTAATGTTCTAAGTATTTTCTCAACAATACCTTGCTCAATTAATTGCTCTCCACAGCTTCTCATTAGATTAGTTAGTGCCCTGATTCTTGTGAAATATTCTGAGATAGTTTCTTGTTCCTCCATCTGCAGTAGTTCATACTGTCTCCTCATCATCTGCAGCCTAACTTTCTTCACCTTCAATCCCCCTGAGTAACATTTGTCAAGTGTTTCCCAAGCTTCCTTGGCAGAGATTGCAGCAGAAATCTTTTCGAAATTAGCTCTGTTCACACATTGGTGTATAAGGAAGATTGCCTTGCAATCTCTTTTCATGGCCTCCTTGTGCTCCAACCTCTGTGCTTCTGTGGGGTTTTCACCAAGCTCATGAACCCCAACCTGGACCACATCCAAGCATTCTTGAAACCCGAAGATGGCCTTCATCTGGATACTCCAATGATCAAAATTCTTGCTGTCCAGAATAGGTAAATTCATTGTAAATCCTCCTGATGTTGTCATCCTCCTCCTTCTGTTTCAATGGCTATGCTTCACTGCACCAGCGTGTCTTGATGGCTCTTCCACAGGCTTCTTGGATCGTGTAGCTCTGATACCACTGTTGGAAACTTTACAACAGATTGCTTGAAGAAAGAAAAGAAATGCAGAGAAAGAAGAGTGCTAAATTTAGAAAGTGTAGATTGGTTAACAACTACCAATCCAACAACCAATTTCTATTTATAGAAACTTCAATGTTTACAAGCCCAAAACCAACTAGTATATGTGTTGAGTTTATTTAAGTATAAAGTTCCACATTAGATATAGGAGAATGAGTGAAAGAATTTATAAGTAGAAAAGAGACATAGAACTAATGCTTTAAAGTTTTAGTTGAAGATATAATATCTCATTTGTGGCTCTTCACGCTTCTCATACCCTTACCCTGATATAAATGAAACTCTTACGTGGTTGAATCGTTCACGGCCACAGATTTAAAAATATAGTCATGAATTCTAAACTTTCTTTTACTTCTCAAGAAGAAAAAATCTATTTAATAAATAATAGTGATTAGACACTCCATTCTACATAAGTAGGAAGCTGTCACAAAGAAGAGAAATATTCTGATACACATTGCTTTTTTCTTTCTCTTTGATATGATAAAAAATCTAGTGTCATGTGATTCACAATGCTCTTTTGTATTCTTGTCCATTTTATTTCCCCTTCCTATCATTAGTTTTGTGTGCATTATTTTCTACTTCAGGCCTTGCAGCATCTTATTCTATCTTTTCTTGACTAGCTAAGCTATTCACTCTCATCATTTTCAGCAGCAAGTTTTCCTTTTTTCTTTGGATTTCCAATAAAACAGTCATTTTCAAATATGATGAAGAAGATCTGACATACACATGACAAGCTCAGAAAACTTGGAATGGAATCTACAGAAAAAGTTAGATATATAGTCTCAGGTTGTGGGCTATAGTGCACACTTAAGTGCTTATATAAATGCTCAAAATGATTACATGTATAAGTGAAGGTTAAGCAAGTATTTGTCTTTTTAGTTGTTACATATTTGTAGAATATAATATTTATACATTGTCATATACAATTATATACATAGTTAGTATATTATTTATTATTTATTTGTATTATATTTTAGAAGAATTAATAATGATTAAATATGAATGAGATATAAAACTTGTACATGTATTTATTTCTCATTCTATTGGGTGCCATATAAAGTTTGAAAAGGGTCAGAATTTTAGAATCTTTAGACAATTAATGTAGGCCCAAATAATTTGAAGATTCTACTCTCCTCTTTTTTAATCCATGTACTCCAGTATCAATGAAATTCATAAATTGGCAATCATGTTTTAGCATTATGCGACAGAAATTAAGAAACCACATTTCTTATCTGCTAAAGAACAAAAACGTGACAAAATAATTAAAAATCAACTCTATCTTTTTAATGGCTTAGAAATAAAGCTGGCATATTCATGGAAAAAAGGTGCTCAAGGCTAAAGAAGATGCTCATCAAACAATGAGAAAAACTATAATTGATGTACCAAATCTTTTTTAAATGAATGTGCTTGATGATATACGGTTCATTATGTACCTTATTAAATTATGATTACCCCACTCTGCTGCTATTGGGGTTGTATAAAGATGGTAACAAAGAAAACAGTTTTAACTTCTTCCACACTATTATCATTGTTTCAAATTCCTTCTACATGAATAAACAATATAAGGGTACTTTTCAATGGATGGTTTTGGAAGGAAAGATAATGAAAGACTTCTATTTTTATATATTAATGTTTACTGAAAATTTATGGAATCAAAATTTATTTTATCACTTCATTTAAAAAAAATCTCAAATATAGTGTTTAATAAAAAAAATGAATCTTACTCCCTTTTTATATGTCAAAAAAGTAAAAGAGTCTGAAATTTCAACTCCCAAATATGAGAGTCTCGTTCTTTACAGTTAATTGATTTAGCCTAGCTACGAAAAATAAAATGAGTGCTCAAGTTCAAACTCTCAAAAGTGTGTTTTGGTCATTTCTCATTATCTTCTTTCATCTCCCATTAACACCTTATGAGCTCTCTAATTGGAAAAAATAATAAAAGAATCATGTTATTTAACTTATGAGATCACTTCAAAGTCTTAATTTTCCCTTCATTCCACTCCAATATTCAACTTGCAAACAAACCATGAATTAGTTGAATGAAGTAGGGTTGATGAAATAATGCCTAAACATAGGACAATTTCTCAATGAAGACAATTTTAGTAGAAAGTGATTAGGCTTGAATAGAGTGTGGCAGTGGAACCCCATTACAGTCTAGCTTTGTTAACACAATAATAACTAATGCTTAGATGCTCTATCTTCGAATTCATGTATGTTCTGATCTTAGTTAAGAAGCTAGAAAGTAGAAAGTAAGTTTTGGTAAAGTACTTTCCATCAAAAGGGGGCCAGAACAAAATAGTTTATAATACTTGAAATTGAACTCATGATTAACAAATTTTGGTAAAGTACTTTTAATCAGAAGGGGCATTTCCTTTATATTGTAAAGTTTTATTAATTAAATTCCTTTAAAAATGCTCACTCAACAACCACCATAATGTGATAGAAGCTAAACTAGAAATTAAACTCATGGTTAATAAATTATAAAATAAATTTTATGCTTAAACATAAAGTTCAAAATCAAATTTCAATGTGAAAGTGGAATCCTTTGTTAAGTCTTAATTCTTTTATAGATCTCTAGGGGAACTTGCGTAGGGTTTTGTGCAAATGTTATATGCTCCTTCCTTTTCCTTTTTGTAAGAGTTGGTTTTCTTAGAAAAAATTGTTTCTAATAATAAAATTTATTATTATGTTATTACGTTCGTTATTGTAGAAAGGAAAAAATAATAATTGCTATGGTAAAGTGAGAAGAGGAAATGACAATATCAGAAAATAATTAACAGTTTTGTTGGAATTTTTTTAATGTCTTTCTTAATTAACATAAAAACCTTAAAGAAAAGAAATTGATAAATTAAGAATTATACGACAGGGAAAAATGTTTAGCTATCGCACGGGATTTATATGGACCTCAATCCCTCATACTTGATTGCAGGCCCCAGAATTGAGACAATCAGAAATGTCAATGAAATACTATAAAATGTAGAATAAGTTGTGGAGATATTTAGTTAACTTTTTAAGAATTATATGACTAAGATATTATTGTGTGAATTACATAAAGTTATGAAAATAAAATATAATAAGGTCCATATAAGATAATGAGAATTACATAATAAAAGATTATTTTAACAAACTAGAATAAGTATAAGTGATCAATCACAAGTTGGTTTGTATAAAACCATATTAAATTATTAGAAAGACCAAAATGTTATAAGTTTTAATTTTTGGAAGCAACATTTATTAAAATATCAATTACACATCTTAAAATAAATTAGTTTATTATTCAAATGGTTTATTAATAGTAATAAAAAACTAAAATAAATAATTAAATATGTCATTGTTATTTTAAATGGAGGACCATATGCGTTTCCCATAAGACCATAACTTTAACAGAGGATAAAAGCAGTTACGGGTTTCTCTTCTTTATACATGTACTTCCAATAGAAGCCTCTCTATGTGACCATTCGGTATAAAGCACAAAAGCATTTGTTAAAGAATCTCAAAATATATATATCTTTCTGATTATTTTTCCAGATAAATAAACATTTAATTTAAACCAAATTTTGTAACAAAAACTAAAAGGGTGGGAGTGTGGGCCACCCTCTGACTTCCACTTACATATTCCAAACACATAAACAAATCAAAAGTGATATTTCTAATTAAATAACATATCCCCACATTCACTCACCTATTCTGTATATCAATGATTCCTTCAAATTATAATTATTTTCCTTGAACTAAAGATAGTGCCAGCTCTATATATTCACATTATAGCAACAAAGAAATTTATAAAGCTTCTTTTTTCTTCTAACAACAATTTAATTAGACTAAGAACTTCCCTATAATCGATCAGAAACTTTGTTATTCTTAATCTCCCATGTAAGCATAATTCTCCAATTATAATATGCTCCCAATGGTCCTAAAAAATTGGCCAAAAAACCTTTCATCACCATTCTGCATAAATAGTTGGACCAACTATGGCCTTTATTTTGAAGGGTCATTTCCCTTTCAACTCATTTTCCACCCTCCCTCTCATGTTCTATAACTTTTCCTCCACAGAAAAAACTAACTTTACATATTTATGTGGCCTTGTTTGTCTTTCACTCCTGCTCCTTTTTCTTTCATCTTATCATTCCCAACTTGGGCGTGTTTGATAAGACATGTCCTAGTTGCTAAGTATTGGTTCTGTGCACCAATTTTCAACCCATGTTATAATTTCTTATCTGTAAGTTCCTCCAAATGTTGGTGTCCAAAAATCAACTGTGGGTTCATGAGTCACTGGAAATGTACTAGAAACTGGGACCAAGCATAGCCCTCGGCTTCTAAGATCCTGCTTTGGTCCCTCACCTTCCTTAGAGTTACCAGAATTCTGCATTAAAAGGCAATTCAAACAAAAATCTTTGTAAGATATAACCTCTTGAATTTGAACCAAATTATATGCTTAATGCATATAGTACATCATTAGTCGTTTCTCATAACTTTTTTTATAAGAAAAGTGGAAGTATATAAATATATGTATTTTGCAAGTATATATGTACCTGTTGATGCAGTGTGGGAGCTCCACTTTTCATATATGGGGTGCTTAAAACCTATATAAAAGAGCATATAAATAAGATCATAAAAACTTTGCTAATATTTTAAAGTATTTGATTAAAAGTATATGAATGGGTTATGGGACATACAGTCACTTGTTCATGGAGAAATTTGATGTATTCAATGGCTTCAGATAGCACTGAGGCTGTATCAGTCTGACACAACAACACAGCAAACAAATTTTGAAAACTTAAAATTGATAAAACAGCATATTAATATAATCATATAACCATATTATCAAACTTGTATCATCTTTTTTCTTTTTGATAATATCATAAATTCATAGAGAGGAAATGGTCATATCATACACAGAGAAAGGGATTGAATACATAATTTTTATCAGAAGCCATCTCACCTTTCCAAAAGGCGCAACCAATTGTTGTAGTGCAGTGATTCTGTCCCCCATCTTCTCTTTTCTCACCTAAGAAGAACAAGAGAAGATGTAAAGTACATGTTCATGTAAAATATATATATAATAAAATAAAGAGAGAACAGGAAGAGATAAAAAGTTTATAACTTCCCTTCTTATTAAAAGGTTAGTTGCACTTATTGTACCTTAAAAGCTGGCAAAGGAGATGGGGTTTCATTCCTGGGCCTTTTGGGTGGAGGCTCACTCCCACTTTTCTTCATCACAGCACCGGAGTCCCTAACTTCAGATATATTCTGCAAAACCATGGAAATATATGAATGAAATGAAACGATAAATCTATAATACCTCAAATGTAGTACAGTGCATCATTTAAACCCTAATGTAATATAATATGATATATATTATCATTCATCAACAATTCGTAAGTTACATCAAGAGATCACATATTTTGAGAGAAAAAATATCTCTCTCTCTATATATATAATAATCTGCAGAGAATCGAGCAAGGTTTTTGACAACAACATGATAGGTTTTCTACATTTTTATGTAAAAAAACTGATTTTTTTTAAAGCGTGCCTATTTGAGAACCTCATAATTAGATTATTTCTGAATTTAAACCCGAGACACCCTATGTTTAAAACTATGTAGTATAAAATATGTTTTGCATATACCTTTGACTGAACATCAAAACTTGGCGTGGAAAATGGTTGTTGCAATGATGGGAAGAAGCTGGGTCGAGCATCTTTAATAGGAGCCTCAGAAGCGTTCCAAAAGGGAGCGTTGTTGGTGAAATGCAACTGGTTACTATTAGGAATAGGTGGTTGTTTAGGAGGTGAAGCTCTCAAGAACTGAGGAACTTTAGAACCAGGCCAAGAAGGTATTAACTCATTAGAGTTCAAGCCATAACTTGGTGAATATGGAAAACTCATGGGTCGAATATTCTCAAATGAACCTTGTTGATTGCTTTCAGGTCCTAATAGTCCTTGTAACACTGAAGGGTAATGATCCGTGTGAAAAGTAGAGGGTATACCTTGGCTTGTTACGTTACTATCCCCAGAGCTATATTGAGGGCTAAATTGAGTTTGATCCAAAGAGAAACCTCTATTCACTTGTTTGAATTCATTGGTGGAAGAAGGTTCTGGTCTCCATTGAACTTGTTGAGACAATCCAATCCCAGTTTCATGCTGAAAATTAGTGTTTGATGAACTCAAATTTTCTTGCAGCATGGACCTGAAGCTGCTCTCTGAAGCTTTCTCACCTCTTCTATATCAGCATCAAACAAAACAAAACAAAAGTTACAACTATGTTTTGTAGCTAGATTATATTCTATTCTTCTAAGATAGAATAAAAAGGAAGAAGGAAAAAGAAGAAAGGAAAGGCCGAAAATGAAAGGTTCATATTTTTTAAAATTTCCTTTACTTCTTTTGGTTTAAATTGTATTTATGTCTTTGTCTTGAGTGACACAGACTGCACTTACAGCAAAGATGCTTGATTCCAATCCATGGCTTGAGATGAAAGTCCCAAACCCATCATATGCAAGTTGTTGTGGTCATTGGTGGAATTAGTGGCACAAGAATCTTGTTGTTGTTGTTGAAGCTTATCATGGAAAACCTGCACAGAAGTAGTTCCTTCCATGGAAGAACTAGACCTTGGCTTCATGTGATCCACAACCATGTCATGTTGTTGTTGCTGCCAACAAAAGTTACCTATGTTGGTGAGTCCAGATGATGAAGACTGTGATTGATCCCCACTTTCAAACCTCATGTTCCTTGATGATTCCCACCAGTTTCCACTTCCTTGAAATTGATTATCATCTGCCATAGTTGGTTGTTATTTGTTGTTGTTTACTTCAGCCTTCAGTTTATTTTCATACAGATGAAAATACTTGATAAAACTGCTGCTATGAATTTGTGTATGGAAAAATATTTGTGTGTGTTGTGAAGGGGTGAATGAGTTTAATTGATAGAAATGAATGAATGGAAAAAGGTTCAGTACTTGTAAGTATTTATATAGGGAAGTGAAGACAGAAAACAACAAGTTATGAGAGAGGGAGGGGAAGAGTAATAAGCTAAACAGGACTATGGTTGACACTTTGACAATTGAAGGGGTGATTAGACAGTAGAATTAAATGGTCATTTTGAAGTCGAATTTGGTTTATTCCTTATTATTGTACTACTTTATACAATTCCTTTTTCTTGTAGGCTATGGCCTAAAATGATTCATTATTTTAATTTAGTTAAATTTATGTGTAGTTTCCTAAACAATTCAACCATTTTAAAGAATTTAAAATGATCCTAAAAATTCTAAAATATGTATTTTGGCCCGTTGTTACTTTAAAATTTTATAAATTAGATCTTTAATATCGTATATAATGACGTCACAAAAATTTAAAAACTTTATAATTAGATATGATTTTTTGTACTATTGTTAGGGTGAGCGTGACTCCGCTCTACTCGTTCACTCAGTTTGGCCCATCATAATTGGAACCAAATAGGGTTGAGTCTCATCGGGCCTAGGGTCGGATTCGGATTCAAAAAATAGACTCGAATAATATTTAGGGTCGAGGTAGGGGACAAACATGATCCAACCTGAACCGTCTTATTGTCACTCGTTTATCATGTTTGTATGTATTTTGTTTAATTGTATATAGAGCAATGATATCTCTTTGGTAGAAAGTATGATTGATTCTCTAATTTTTTCATCATATATATATTAACAATATATACATATATCTTTTCATATGTCAAATTATATATCCATAAGAGTAAGTAAAATATTAAGAAGATAATATCTAAAAGATATATGCATTATATTTAATCGGGTCTAAGGTTGAGTTCAGATTCAAAAGTTATCACAGTATATGTTTTGGGTGGGGTTAGCTTCAGATCTATGTTCAGGTTCAAGAAAATGACCTACCAACATTTAGGGTTGGGTAAGGGATAAGCCTTAACTGGCCTGACCCAACCTATATTTACTCTTCCTATTTATAATTATGTCACACGGTTCTATTATTCAAGTGATAGGTTTAGTGGGCACAATGACCACATGTCCCAAAAAGATTATGTCGTTGTGTTCTTAGCTATTCAAATTCCAACCAATAGTATAAAAATGTTAGTTTATATTTTTAGAATTTTTATTTTTAATTAAGAATACAAATAGAAACACTAAATGAGATAGGTGATCTGCATTTGGTTTAGTGGTCAAGCTCTACCCTATTAACAAACATGAGATGACTCAGTTATTACGGTGATTTGGTCGTTCTATTAAATTCTAAAACCACAATATCTTTTTGAATGGATAGTAAATGGAGATCATTTGTTGTCCTTATTTAATTTAGAAGTGACATTTTATTTAAAAAAAAGTTATAAAAGCATAAACTAACATTAATATATTATTTATTAGAATTTGATCCATTAAAGATATTGAAACATGATTTTTTTGGATATGTAATATTTGTTCATTAGAGTTCTCATCTATCTAGGAGGTTAATAGAAACACCAGTCAGTTCAACAAAAAAATGTTTGCAAAATGTCTCATTGAGATAGTTGAAAAAGTGGAGCTCAACCCTTGAGAATATCACTTTGGTAACAAGATGCAACACCAATGACAAATAATCTTAAAGTCTGGGGATTTAATTGCAAATAATTTTAAAGATAAAGGACACAATTACAATATCTTAAAATATAAGAATTTATTTACTTATAAATTCCAAAATAATTCAAGACTGATTATAGAATTAGCATTTAATGTATTAATTCAAATCGTTGAATTTTTCTAAAATGAATGGTTAAGATGTGAAATTGTTTTTCTACTTATTATTGGAGGAAGCAGATCTCTTCTCTTATAATAATTTAGACATCAGCGTTCTTACTTCTTAATTGTTTCAAACTTTCAATTATTAATAATCATGTCTCATGGTATCAGTTGTAGGATAAGTATTTATCTATATTTTTATACTATATATAAAGGCAAAACACTGTATAATTTCTACCATGGTATAATTTTCACTTCATGTTTTGCGCTTAACATTATTTAATTTTTACAAAAAACTATATAATCCTAAGTAATTACCACCAACACAATAATTAACCACATATCCCACCTTAAATTAAACATTATCATAAATATACAAAAAATATAATATAAAAGCACAGGACCATAACAAATATATTCTAATTCTAAAAAATAACATATATAAAAATTGAATATGTAATATTATACAATATCTAGCTGCTTATTATAATGTCAAAAGACAGTTTTAATTTAGATGCAACTTTATTTCAGGTTTTATCACTTTATGTATAGAACTGCGTGCACACTTGGCTTGAGGGGTTATATCAGTACTTCAGTAGACATCGTAGTTTGAAAGATAATGTTTTTTTTTTTGACCAATTGTAATCTGCTTCGATTTACAAGCAAACGTAAATAAAAGATCGGAAAAAATATACAGCGTACCGAATACCATGTCAAACTAAATACTATAATAATAGAATTCTTGTTGCAAAAATTAAATAGAAAAGTCAATCGAGACTTGAAAAGAGACTAGTATACTGGTCAAAGGGTAAAAAAAAGAGAATACAGCGGAAAATTTATTTTATACAAAATATAACATCGACATTAAAAATATTAAAAAAAATTAATTTTCACTATTGGATTGCATCTCAAACAAAACCCACCGGGTAGATTTTGATCCTGAAATCATATAAGCTCTCGTGTCAAGTCGTAATAAAATTTACATGTTACCTTAAAAAGTTTTTTATTTTCACTTTTATGACCAGCGTTCTACCCTTCATAACATTGTATTCTTACTCTTTTTAGAGAATACTTGAAAAGAAGAACACATTAATACACCCAAATTGATGCATAAGGTAAGGGGATATTTTTGATTAAACTGGAAAAAATTGTCACATAGAAATTACACAACTTAATTTTAATTAGAACACTAGAATCACCTACCTAACAATCCAACCCACGCCTTGACAGGTTTCCTATTCCAGGATTCTGTGAGAGAAAAGAAATAAATATATTTCTTGAAGTTTTTTGAAAAGGAAGTTTCTATTTATACTTTTTGTCAGGAGAACAGGTTTATTCTTCTTTTATTAATCAAGGGTATCCATATTTACAGGTAAATAACTCCTTTAAGTGTATAGTTTTTCCACTCCTAATAACTTCTGTTATCGGATATTGATTTTTGACGTATACAATAGTTGAGTTGGGTAAACAGTTTCTTAATATCAAGCAAAAGGGGCTATTTGAAGATGCTCTTGTTTTTATACATACTTTTAATTCACATATAAGTCATAGAGTTTGGCAAAATGTGGCCAAGGAAAACAATTAAAGGTGAGGAATACAATCTTGCCAATTATTATTCTCCTGCTTTGTATGTTCGTTTTCCTTCTCTCCTTCTTTAATAATTAGGTTCTTAGAACTATGAAATAAGGAAAAGATATAAATAATTGAAGAGTCCTAACCTCTATGCTAGACTTCATTTCTAATCAAAATGGAAAAGGAGGTGATTATACAAAAACAAAGATCGGAAGAACAGTGAATGTAATTAAGAGTGCAGCAAGAAGGGGTAAAACTGTATTTAGCACGAAAACAAATTACATTTGGAAAGAAGACGTCTGTCAATCATTTGATCCCTAGGAGCACCCACAATGATGACGTTCTTCTTCCAATTTCATCGTTGGAGAAGAACCGTTCTTGGGCTTATTTCACAAAAGGGAACAAAATATGCATCATTCTTATAGTTGACACAATATTAAAAAATCAAAAATATTATAAGAAAGAAGAAATCAATATTAATATAAAATATAAATGTGTGGCAGGTTTATTAGATCATTTAAGAACGAAAATAAAGTTGTACTGTTGGAGATGATTTTAGATTAAGTTGTTTAAGTTATTAGAATGTGTAAACAAATATAAAATAATCAGTAAGACTCATTTAAAAACAAAAAATGGGTTACACCATTTTCAATGTTCTAACATCAAAATTCAATGGAAAATACATGATCTAACAATAATCATGTCAGTGTCACCGCATCAACCACATGCAGCTACATGGACTAAAAAATTACTAATTTGGAATAATAATAATAATTTTTTTTATTTAAATAAAAAACTTGGCATGTTGCTTCTTTGTCTACCTTCTTCCTCTTAACAAATGAGTTAATTTATTGATGTAAAATTTTATTATATCACTAAGTGTCGTAAAAGGTTGAAGGCCTAGATTCAAACACTTGGAACAACATTTGTTAAAGAAAACAATCATGCATTCTAAAATAAATTATTTTCTTTCCCTAAGATAATCATTATACATTATTAATACAAAAAAGCTTTCGAACCTCTCTCTTCATTTTTTCCTTTTACCAATTATCTTTATTGCATTTTTTGTTATTATGTAGTTCTATGTTAAAGCGTGACAGTAGGGTTTTTAACCAAATTATTTATTCACCATAGGATTAAGAAATTAATATTTTTTATGTCGGTGATTACACTTTGAACATCTTTCCTTCTTATGGACCAAATCGTATTTTTGATCTTGCATTATACATGAAAATTTAATAAATTTTTTATACTATTAGGCTAACTTCTTTTTATTTCGAAAATGACATGAGAATAACTGATATGTGTAATAAAAGAATTGAGTTTATTATTCACTTTCAAAGTTCGTTTTTTGCTTGTTTACAAAAAATGTAGAAAGAAGAAATAATATGAAAGAGTACTAATTGATCTAACAATCAATGAAGAAAAAATATATAATTATATATCATCATAAATATAGCAAAAAAACAATGAGTAATATTTCAATTATTTTTTTAATTTAATCGGTTGTAAGGAAATGGGATATTCATAATCGCATGAGATTTTGAATTTCATATTTTTAAGACTTTTAGCATATAAAATGTTAATGTCCTTCAAAATTGTTTTGTAGAGGAATATAACTTTAATTAATCATATTTAATTATGTAAAACAAAATAGTTAATTTTAAATGTGGATAATATCATACAAATTAATTATCTTCAAATGTACATATTAATCTCTAATAATGACTATATTAAGTACATATTAAATACATATTAATCTCTGATAATGAATGAGTTTTATACAATGTTAATTCATCATCCACACATATTTAATCATTATTTAATCTTCAAATAACTAATACAAATTAATCGTTGATGATATATAAAATATGTGTAAATTCTTATACCGACAACACATATATATTACATTCAAGTTTAATTATGTAAACTCTTATACCTTTAATAACTTTATATAAAATGATTAATTTATTTTTATTAGATCAAATAACTGATATCTTATTTAAGTAACTTGTTGAAAGCAGAAATTTTGCTGAAAGACACTAGACATAACCGCGTGAGAAGGAAAAAGAGAAGAGACGATAGTTTAGGTCCTGTGACTTTTTAGTTAATGTATTTCTACGTTGGATTGGGATCAAAATCGATAGATGTGGTTGAGAGTAAATGTATAAAGTTACCCTTGAGAGTAAATCGATATATATATTTAGTGCTTTCAACTATTAATACTAAGGAATTATTTCAGCTCATAAATGTAAAATGAACAAATGAATGAAAAAGGGTGCGGTGAGGGGCCTAATTCGTTATATATTCGATATCTTATTTTGTGGATGGTGACGGGCCTAATTTGTTATATATTTGATATCTTATTTCGTGGATTAAATTATACAAATCATCATTCACTTTTTTATATCTATATATATTCTTAATTTTTATTCTTTTATTATACTGACCACTTATGCACGAGAAATAAGTATAATCTATTAAATAAAATATGTGATAAATACAATTTAGTTAATTAAACAAAACATGATATATTGTGGAGACATATCCAAATAGTATATGAATCAATATTTCTGTATTATTTTTGGTTCATTACGATATAGTATAAGAACAATTTAAACAATGTCTCTTTAGAATTGTTGATGCATTTTGTAACAAAAATAATATAGATACATTTATTTGCATATTATTTGGACTTATTTCTATAATATACAATGTTTTATTTAACTTAATTGTATTTATCATATTTTTTATTTAAAAGATTACACTTAATGAAAGTATAAAAATTATAGGTTTGTGTAGGTGTAAAAAAGTGAGGGGTGGTTTATGTAATTTTACTAAAACTCATAGGATGCTAGTATAATTTATTCTATTTTGTTTGGTAGAGTATTTGACTTTTCTTTATGAGAAAGTCAGGTGATAATGTAATATAATATTTATGCATCTAGAGTATAAAATTTTATAGCCAGTATATAATTAGTCATTCATGTGTACTATTTGAGAGGAGTCAATAATAATTAAATAACACTACTAACAGAGCTTTATTAGTCTGATTTTTACTTTTAATTACAGTTATGATGTTGTTTTAAGTTTAATTTATCATTTTTATATCTTATTTATTTTTAATTTTAGAATGTGAATAAAGATGAAAATAGGAGTGTGAACAGTTAAAGGAAAAGGAATGTATTAAGGAACTGATCCGAAGAAGAAAGCTCAAGTGATATTTTAGATACTTATAGTGATGTTGATTAACTCGAACTTGAAGTTGAGAATGAGCACCAACCAATAAGTAATAACCATCACCAATATACTTGGTTTGCTCTATCTTCTTAATTTATCCTTCCATAAAAATCGAAGTTCCTATATATTTAAGAAAAGAAAGATCTGATAGAACTTTCTTTATCAACCATGCTATTCAAATCAAAAAATTAATGTATCTAGAACTTTCTTTATGAAGCAATTATGACAATTATCAAGAGGATAGTATCTTTTGGTGAAAATATTCATTCATATTTATTTCAACGTTGCATGTCTTATTATAAATAGATTTAATATGTATACATTTCATAATTCATATGTTAATCAACATTAGCTCTCAAACAAAAGTAATATAAATTAATGATAAATGATATATTGATAATGTAAATTTTTTACTCTAATTTTAATTATACATATGTGGTTGGTACGATCATTTATAATAAGAGGCTAGCCTAAACCTCTGATAAATTATTTATATTTTTAAGAAGTTTTTAAGTTTAATATTTATATGTAAGCATAAAAAATTTCTATATCTATTACATTATTATTATATATTATTTATATTTAAGAGTTAAAAATAATTATTAAATAAATATAATTTTTTTTACGAAAGGTCTACACCTATACTATTTTCTGTAATTTATGTAATATATTGAAAAATAACAAAATTGTTAGAATAAAATAGGGAGCGAGTTGAAACATGAGTCAACGAGTGGGATCCACGGCGTGCACGCGTGCTTCAACATTTGGGTCCCATTTCCAATCCCTCTGTGGCTTTAGGCTGCATTTTCCTGAGAGTCAGAGCCCAGAAAGTGACACTTTTTTTGAATATTCTGCCGCCCTAATCATTTGGCCACCCCAACCTACCATCACCCCTCTCTCTTAAACCATATCACCTAAACCCCAAAATCTGCTTCCATTTTAAACATACCTAGCACGCAATGGCAGCAGCTACTACATAACAATACCAATACTACTATAATCATGAATATTCCACAATAACAGACTTACCACATCACTGATTAATTGCATCATTATTCAATTAGTGGGAATGGTTGACAATTGCTGAGGGTCAAACAAAGACATATACCTATATGGCTATATCTTTATGAGAAATTTCCAATTACAAATTGACTTTACTAGTACATCTTCCATTAGGGTCTTTGGTGTATTATTGAATTAGATTTTTAGTCAATTGTTTTTTTTTCTTTCTAAATTGAATTGAATAACTTGTGTTGCCTAATTGGTTCCACTCAGATATCTATGCAAGATGGACTCTTGAATATTGGGAACCAATACATTGTCTATGCTGTAACGTGGAAGTCACCAAGATGCTACAGTGGTTGTTAAATAGGGATTCTATATGATTAACAAAATGATAATAGGCTCCAATTAATGACTTTATGCCAAAGGAATAAAAGAAAAAAACAATCTAGGACAAAATCGACTAATTAAGTACATAGTCCCCTCAATGCATGCATGTAAGCTATTTGGATACATTATTTGGTGTGTCTAGGTAATCATTAACAAGTGAGAAATGGGATAGGTAATTTGATCAATTATATGTATAGATTACATTAAGGAAACTTAGTTATCAATCTTGTCCCTAATCATTTTGAACAAATTAATTAGTATCTTGACATTTTTTTTGCTACAATGAGATTTTGATAAATTATTGCGATCGGTGTTAAATATGATGGTAGAGAAAAATAAAGAAATATGAGGTCATATTGGAGTAAGCTTGAGGTGTACAAAGTGACAAATTAAACCGATAGAAAGGGAAGAGGTAGACATGTGTGAAGACACAAAGTAGTGAGTGTTTGAGTGGTGACCCTCTTCCCACATGAGTTTGAGTGAAAAAGCTAGGGAGGGGAGAGAATGAGGAGACAAAGCCACACGGGTCAATCAAGAATATGAAAGAATGCAAAAAATGTACAAGCATAAATTAAAACTAGGAAAATGAGAGTGAGAATAAGATTAAGACAACATGTTACTTTAATTACTTCTATTCCATTTTCCTATCTTCAATCCATTATTACTAATAAGATTTTGACAAATATATACCAAATAAATATTAAATTATTTTTAAATTAATAATATTATACATAATAGTATTTAGTTGGTTCGGAATAGAGAATATAGTTATTTTGGCATACATAATTTGTTCTATCAGTGAGTTCCAATGATCCATGTGTTTTTTGTTAATCAGAAAACGTGTTTGACTTGTTGTGTCTTGTCCTATATTTTTAATCCTATTTTCTTTGAATTTTGTGAAGTCAGCCACAAAGTTTAACGAGGAAAATTTTGAAACAAATACTGCTCCTTGCACGCCAGATGATTATGATGGCTTAGTTTACATCTCAAACATCATCATCAACTAGATTAACAGATTCATTAAGGAGATTACACATAGACCAACATAAACTACTAATTTGTATTGATATGCTTTAATTAATAAAGACTTTATTAAGTACACACTAATTGGTGTTTAATTCTATCCATGTTGTGCTAGATATTTTTACAGACATGGATGCAATTTATTAGTTTGATGTGATAGATTGTGGGTAGTGATCATCCAATGGTGCATCTCATTGTTTACTAGTTGCTTATTCATGAGTCAACAAACTATAACATATTTACACAACTCAACTGATATAATTTTGGAGTTTGACTAATGTAGTGGTGAACCTTCAGCAGCATATTGAAGGGGCTATATTGAAAGCCCTTTGACTTCAATTTTTTAAGTTATTATTATTACCCTTTGACTTCAATTAACCATCTAGAATTTTGCAATGAAAACAATTTTAATTTTGATAATGATTAATGGAAAGTTTTAGGGTGAGCAAAAGTTCTATCCATTTAATAGCTTGATGAGATGAGAAAGAACAACAATTTACACGAATGTGGACAAAGGTGGCACCATGATCACAAGGTTTTAAAGAGAAGGAGATGGTGACAATTCAAATTAGGATGATAGGGGAGGAAGACAAGTGGGAAGAAATAAGGAGTAATGGAAGAAGAAATGTGACTTTTTTTTAAGAGAATTTTGATTTTAGTTCTTCAAAATCATGGTTCCTTTTACTTTAGTTTTAGTGGCCATATGACACAGTCAATAGGCCATGTAAGCATTTTTATCCAAAGTTAATAAAGCTATGGAAAAAAACAAAATAGAGTAGAAAGTACAGGGACTAAGCAAAAAAAGAATTTGTAGAGATAAATTTTACATGACCAACATTTTAGGGACGAGAAACGTATCTAATAATTAGAATAAAGATATTGTTAATGATTATTCCAAGGCCATACCGGCTGAAAACAAAATTCTATAATTTAAATTGAAAATATAAGTATTCTAGTTGCTATTAGAGATAACAAAATTGATTATGATGTCCATTTTTTATATATCCACAAAATTTAAGTGACTATATACATGTGCGTATTGTCTTAACAGACAAAACTATATGTAATTTATTTTTTATAATGAGCTAATACATATAGAAACGATAAAGTAGTTGAAAAAAGAGAAACTTTTTAAAACAACTTTAATATTTTTATATGAAGTTAAATAAATTATACTATGTTACAATTTTTTAAGACATTAAATCATATTACATCATATTTCTTTTTTTCTTCTTACTTTGTCAGTGAATTGCTTGTATTATCTAACAGAAATACTTGTTGGCTTAACACACAAACATGTAAGATAAATGGACTAAATTTTTATACTATGTCGGTAAAAAAAATCACTGACTATTCAGGCTGGCCCGTGTACCTTATCCGTTTTTTCATCACGAGTACTCAGTCTTATAAATTCATCATTTTTAAAAAGAAAGCTTCTTTTTTTTACTACTCTTTACTCTTCAGGTATTAGTTAACATTCCTAATGAGAATAGTAATATGAAAGATTTAGTTCATAAACCCGATATTGAACTGTTTTTCGGCCATGTTTGTTGCCCTAATACATGGCTACCGACAAGCTACAACTAGTTGAACTTCCGGCTTATCCTATTTTATGTTTCAGGCATACCATGTTATTTAATTCTACGATTATTCTACTGTTTTATTTTAATATTATGCTAGTTATTCACCCACCCAGAATTAAAATATTTTAATAATGAAATTCCTCTCCAGCAATCACACACTTTTCCGAAGAAAACAACTAACATTTCCACTTCTATCATATGAACAGCCTCATAGCTATATCAATTGTTTGTCTATTTTGAAAAAGTTAGCTCGCCAAATTTTTATGGGTTGTATGGATATAGTTATAAGAAATATTTATTTTGATGCAGACTACATACGAAGTATTAGTCATCTTAATTAATATAATTTAGATTGAATAAAAAAACCCTATGTTTCTACAACTTAGGTGGTAGATAGAAAGTGTCTTGTGTTAAGATAAGATCTCCTATTATTATTTTAATTCTCTAGTGACTTCCTATTGTATATATTTACAGAGTAACAAAACAAAATGCTCTTGAAAGACTTCTAATGGCCGCATCATTATTTTTTTATTACTATCAAATGATATATTTTCACCTTATAGGTAAAGAACTAATCACTATTAGGATGTGTGAATATCTCTCTAACAAATAACACTTTTAGGAATTGAACTCTTAATCTTTTTGAGAATCTAGTGATATCTTACACTATTAGGTCAACGCTTTATTGGTGACCACATCATTATATGATTGATTATATTCATTCTAAATTACCAACCACGACACGCACAAATGCAAGAGCATTAGAATTTTCTAACTTTAGGAGAAGAAATTTGGATTTGACGCATGTGTGCCTCATGTGACCATCTCTCTTTTCATTGACTTTGGTTGAAAAAAGTTGATTTGAAAATTTGTGTGTGGGATTTCAACCATAATGAAAACACAATGCGTATGTAGCTAAGACGATTATGATTGAGATGGTGATGACGATAAGGAGAAAATATTAAAGAATTTGACTAAGAAGTTAGTGGCGTGTGACCCTAAATATAAGTCGTATTTTCTATATTTTGGTGGAGTGGAATTGACATGGATCTTGACCCTCATTGATGAAACATTCCTTGGAGTCATTATTTGGCCCCCACTCATTTCACAACCATCCGTTATAAAATCCTACAATGTCTAAGGACGGTCTTTGAAACCTGTTCCTTTGCTTGTCCTCTTGTGCACTTATATTCTCCATTTCGAATATCTTATAGTCTAAAACTATTTTTTTTTCTTATATCCTTTTAACTCATCTTCATTTATTTATATATATTTATATTGGTCAAAAGAATTTTTGTTTTGAAAATAATAATAATAGATGGTATATATATAAAGCTAGTGTTGAAAGGAGTGCAACCATAAACATGATTTATGAATATAATTTCTCTTATCTTTTTATCTTTTTCTTTATTTCTTTCTCTCTTCTTTCCCCTTCTTCTTTACTCTCTCTTCATTACTTTAGTTACTTTGTCTTCAGATGCATGATATTTATACAGGACTAGTTTTATACTAATTAAGTAAAAGACCCACGTATGATGGGACAAATTTTCAAAAATATCTAGGTTTTCCTCCATCTTCAACACTTGCTTACTTTATTGTGTAACTTATAAGTTAGTTCATTAATTTAGTTTATTAATGTTAGAAATACTTTGTAATCCAAGCTATGTGTGAGTAATTGATAGATTGAGTATTAGTTGTTGAGTGTTAGTTGTGTTTAAACTTACACTTTCTATTTCTAGTAGGTTTTTAAAATTTTGTTAGTTAGTTAATTGGAATACTTAATATAAATGGCATGTAACCTTCTTCTTCAATAAGATGTATATTCATTGATCAAACACATTGCTTACTCTCTTCTCTTCATAATCTTTCATTCTTTCTTCTAAATCTAACATTTGGTATCAAGAGCACGTTGCTATCCTGGAATCAAGTTTCCTCTTCACCTTCATTCAAACATCCCTCTTCTATTACGAGTGAGTAACTCGAGCATTCACTACGTGTGAATCATTTCTGGAGAAACTGAAGCTGTTGATCTTGGAGTGAAAGGTGTGCAAAAGGTTGAGGAAGTGTGATTTGATCTGTGTCAAAGACATTTGAAAGACAATGGTTGGGAATAACAACAATCTTCCATCAATGAGCCTACCCGTTCTTACAGAGAAGAATTGGGGTCGTTAGAACACACAAATGAAGGTGTTGTTCAACTTTCAAGAGGTGAATGAGGCTGTTGATAATGGACTTGTTGCATCAGGTCCCGAAGCCACAAAGATTCAAAGAACCATGTTCAAAGAAGCAAAGAAAAAGGATAACAAGACATTATTCTTATTGCATCAGTGTGTTGATGACACACACTTTGAGAAGATTCAGAATGCCACAACAACTAAAGAAGCTTGGGATATCTTGATCCGAAGCCATTCTGGTGGAGATAATATAAAGAAAGTGAAGCTACAAACACTAAGAAGGCAATATGAGCTAATACAAATAGAGGAGAATGACAAGGTTGGAGATTACTTCACAAAAGTGATTACAATCACTAATCAGATGAAAGATGTGGAGAGGCAGTAACAGATCTCATGATCATAGAGAAAGTCATGAGATCCTTGCCTAAAAAATTTGACTACATTGTAGTGGCAATAGAGGAGTCAAAAGATGTTTCAGTGATGAAGATTGAGGAGCTTCAAAGCTCACTAGAAGCACATGAAATGAGGCTCATGGACAAAAATCCAATAAAAGGTAGTGAACAGGCTTTAAAAGCAACTCACTTCAAGGAGAAAGGCAAAAAGTGAAAGGGAAAGAAGAACATACTAGATTATGATTTGCCAGATCCTTCAGAAAAGAAAGGAGGGCAAAGAAGAATCCAGAAACAAAAGAAGTATGATAAAAGGAATGTTGAGTGCTACAATTGCCATAAAACAGGGCACTACTCCTATGAGTGCCCTGTTGAGAAAGGAAAACAGAAGAATCTGCATGACAAAGAGGCATTCACAACACATGAAGATCCCGAAGTAGAACCAATGACTTTGATGGTTACAAATCCAGCAGAAGATGCTCACCTTGAGTCATGGTATCTTGACTCAGGGTGCTCAAATCATATGACAAGTCATAAAGAGTGGCTCATAGACTTTGACTCAAGCAGAAGGAGCAAAGTCAAGTTTGCAGATGATAGCACCTTGAAAGTAGAAGGAGCAGGCGATGTAGTGATTATGAGGAACAATGGATCCAAAGCTCTAATTTCTGATGTGCTATTTATTCCTGGAATGAGGTACAACCTACTCAGCATTGGGCAACTTGTACAAAAGAGATTCACAACAATGATGGGAAATGGCCAAGTCGAGGTGTTTGATGTTAAAAAAAGACTGATTTTGAGAAGTAAGCTAACCAAGAATAGAACTTTTCAGGTGAACATCAAGGCTGCTAATGCTTAATGCTTTACTGCAATAGAAGCCAATGAAGAAAGTTGGATATGGCACTGAAAGTATGGTCATCTGAATTTCAAAAGCTTGTATCAACATGGTTCCACTAATATGGTTCATGGAATTCCTATAATAACACTTCATAAAGATATGTGTGAAGTCTGTTTGGCTGGTAAGCAAACTAGAAAGCCATTCCAATCTTACTCAAGCATGAGATCTATATGAGTATTGGAAGTAGTACACTCAGATGTGTGTGGACCATTTGAGGAACCAACATTGGCTGGAAACAGATACTTCATTACCTTTATTGATGAGTTCAGTTGGATGATATGATTGTATGTGATGAAGCAGAAAAGTGAAGCTGTTGAATACTTTCTGAGATTCAAAGCATTAGTTGAGAGGGAAAGTGGAAAGAAGCTAAAAATTCTTAGAACAAATGGAGGAGGAGAATTTACATCTAAAGCTTTTGAGCAACATTGTCAACACAATGGTATTAGACATGAAGTCACTGCTCCATACACACCTCAGCATAATGGACTTGCTAAAAGGAGAAATAGAAATATAATGGATATGGAAAGAACCTTGATCAAGGAGAAAGGCTTACCACAAAAATTATGGGGTGAAGCTGTATCAACCTCAGCCTATATTCTAAACAGAAGTCCAACTAAGAAGCTATAAGGAAAAGTTCCTATGGAAGCCTGGAATGGACAAAAACCAGAAGTAGGCCATCTGAAGGTGCTTAGGTCACTTGCATACAAGCATGTACCAGATCAAAGGCAAACTAAGCTTCAAGATAAAAGTGAAGCAATGGTATTCATTGGCTATCATCCTACAAGTGCCTACAAGATCTATGATCCCATAAGAGACAAAGTACAAATCATCAGAGATGTTATTGTGCTAGAACATGAAAACTGGAATTGGAAGGAGATGACAACCAGTTTAAGAAAATCCATACCAGAGATCATTGATGTAGAGGAGAACTCAAAATAAATTTGTGAAGGAATCAATGATGAACCAGTAGACCAAAGATCAAGAAGAGCAAGATCAATGTCTACCAGATTCAATGACTATGAAATGCACTATGATTATCAAATCAGTGATGAAGGTGAGTTAGTACATTTAGCACTAATGGCTGGAGCAGAACAAATCAATGAGACTGAAGCCCTTAAACACTCTGTATGAACGGAAGCAATGGTTGAAGAACTCAAATCCATTGAGAAAAACAAGACATGGAGCTTACTTGATCTTCCAAAAGGAAAACACCAGATTGGAGTATAATGGGTTTTCAAGCAGAAACTCAATCCCGATGGAACCATATCAAAGCATAAAGCAAGATTAGCGGCAAAGGGTTTTCTACAAAGAGAGGGTCTTGACTACTCAGAGGTGTTTGCTCTAGTTGTAACGCCCCGAAAAATACTCTTTATTTATTGCGCGGAAAAGTGAGTAATTTTTTTTTTGAATTGGTGATATGAAATTGTTTCCTTTTAAAAACCTTTCTTTTTCGAGACATCACTTTAAGTAACATATAACGCGAAAATCAAAATCGGTTACCTAACGGTAACTGAAATGATACAACATTTCCTGAATATACATCTTCATAGATATAAAAGATCATAAGTACTTAATATACATATCAAACAAGAAAGGGCGGAAATATAAATCATCGCCAAAAGACACTAAACAAAGACATGAACAAACTGAAGCCGTCAGTGTTTCAAAAGTCACAAAATGATAAGCAACTCCTAGTCCAAAGCTAGGGCACTGCATCTCCTCAATTCCGCATGCCCCCTCCTGGAACATCACGGACGGGTAGCTCCAAATCCGAGTAAAGCTGTCTATCTGACGAGCACACGTCCAAAAAGCAAGCAATAGAAAAGAAGAGAAATAGAGAGAGTAAGACATCTAATGAATATATATAATTCATTGACGGTGTGGACTTACTCGGAATATTACACTCAGATATGAAAAGCAGTTTATATATATATAACCTATCACATTATAAATCATCAGTTGTTCTCGTAAACAATTATCCAATCCACATGAGTAATATAACCAAA
>NC_032016.1:21304895-21368342 GCF_001865875.1 Lupinus angustifolius
TTCCCAAGGCAATCTAGCAAATCCAAGAAGGTGAGTGAATCATGGGTTAAGTGAGTGATTTAGGGGATTTGGTGGTATTGAAATCTATAAGATTTAGTAGGTAGATTTTGTGAATTGACTATGCGACACGACGACTTCAGCGAAACGCGTGCAATTAAAACCATGCTCGAGTATTGTCGGCCAATATTCGAGTAGCCAAAAATGATCGTCCGATTTTACTTTACGGTTGGAACTTCGAATTTCGGCATTCCGAGTGAAAATATTGTAGAAAATAGTTATAGACCAGCTCATGGTCTATCCTGACTCAAAATGTGATTACGAAGCCAATGGCGCGATCGGAATTCGATTTCGAGTTACGGAACTCAAAAAACCACTTTTTGAGCCGTACCGGGTGAGATTCGGCCCCGACAGTGGTCCGAAACCGACTGTCTCCGAAAATCATGATAATTTACCACCAAGTTGGAAATAGAATTACAAGAGTAAAACTCAACTAGAGTTTTGTCTAATTCTTTACCGAAAATTCCCAGAAATTCATTTTCGAAAATATAATTAATAAATTAATAAAAATATTAATAAAATCTTATAATTCAAAATCGTAAAATTCGCGGTGTTACACTAGTGGCCAGGATTGAGACTATAAGGTTAGTAGTAGGAGTTGCATGTGCAAAGAATTGGTCATTGTTTCAGCTAGATGTAAAGTCTGTGTTTCTTCATGGCCCCTTAGAAGAAGAGGTTTATGTACAACAACCTCCTGGATTCATTGTGATAGGAAAGGAGGAGCAAGTCTATAAGCTAAAGAAGGCACTAAATGGTTTGAAATAAGCCCCAAGGGCATGGAACAAAAGGATTGATTCATTCCTGTTCAAACTCAAATTTAAAAAATGTGCAGTAGAGTATAGAGTATATGTGAAGGACAATGGTGGTGGAGACCTATTGATACTATGCTTATATGTTGATGACCTCCTGATCACTGGATCTAATCTGAAGAGAATTGAGGAGTTTAAAAGGATTATGGAATCAGAATTCGAAATGACAGATTTAGGCAAGTTAAGCTACTTCCTTGGGATGGAATTCTCCTACACTCCTACTGGTCTATTAATGCACCATAAAACGTATGCTAGTGACTTGCTACAAAGGTTCAACATGAATGCTTGTAACTCAATGACAAGTCCAGTTGAAACAAATGTAAAGTTAACAAAGGATGATGATGGTGAAGAAGTTGATTAGACCTTGTTCAAACAGATTGTTGGATCCCTGAGGTATTTGTGCAATAGTAGACCAAACCTATCCTATGGTGTTGGACTTGTGAGTAGGTTCATGTGCAGACCAAGGAAACCTCATATGGTAGCTGCTAAGAGGATTCTGAGATATGTCAAAGGTTCACTTGATCATGACATTCTATTTCCAGTTGGAACACAAAAATCAGAACTAGAACTAGCCGGGTATGTAGACTCTAATTATGGAGGAGCACCAATGATTACTCTCTGTAGTTGTGAAGCAGAGTATATATATCTGTGTGTGTGTGTGTGTGTGTGTGTGTGTGTGTGTGTGTGTGTGTGTGTGTGTGTGTGTGTGTGTGTGTGTGTGTGTGTGTGTGTGTGTGTGTGTGTGTGTGTGTGTGTGTGTGTGTGTGTGTGTGTGTGTGTGTGTGTGTGTGTGTGTGTGTGTGTGTGTGTGTGTGTGTGTGTGTGTGTGTGTGTGTGTGTGTGTGTGTGTGTGAGTACCACTACTACATTTTTTACCTACAACAACACTTTTAATTTCAACGGTTTTAAAACCGTGGTCTTAAATTACATTAGGCCACGATTTTCTATTTTGTTCTCTTATTATTCATTTTTTTACATTTACATAGGCCATGGTTGTAACACCATTCTCCAAAAGTAATAGACAACAATTATTTTTATAATGGTGATAGACCACGCTTAAAAACTGTTCTCAGTATATTTGACTACGGTTTTGCTACCAGTATCCCTATAATTTACAAAAATCGTTCTCCTTTCTTTTATTTACAAAACCCACTCTCCTTTCTTTTATTCACAAATTCACTCTTAATTCTTTATTCACACTCCATTCTCCTATATCTTTATTCACAAAATCATTCTCCTATCTCTATTCATAACCCAAATGTCTATTATATACTTTTTATCCTTACTGAGCATGGTAGACATTTATAATCATTTTTACATGTATTCAAACGTTAATAAAGAGAAATATATTTGTTGTCCCTTGTTGACAAACATTGTACATGTATAAAACAACCATCATAAATGTTTTTTTGTTTTTTCTTTGAGTACAGATCCAAAAGCTGAAGTTATAGCTCTATCACCAAACGCATTAATGGCCACAAACAGGTTCCTATGTGAAATATGCAATAAAGGTTTTCAAAGGGATCAAAACCTTCAATTGCATTGGCGAGACCATAATTTACCATAGAAGCTTAAATAGAGAACAAGCACATAAATTATAAAAAGGGTTTATATTTGTCCTGAACCTTCATGTGTTCACCACAATCCAGCAAGAGCACTAGGTGATCTTACACTTTTGTGAAATACAATGCATTGATTATGTCAACAATGCAGTGGTAATTTTGTTATCTTTGAGCTTTTATGTGCTTGGAAACAATAGTTATTGTATATCATATAAGAACTAGTAATTGATGTGAATTGTTTAATTAAATTTGTGTGACAATTGATGTTTCAATAAAAGGTTATATTTAGGTCAATTTACATTTTAATACATCTTTCTTGAAGTAGTTTCTGGATATTCGTTGTGATGGTGCAAATGTTCATGGTCAAAGTTATTAAACATGGCATTGTCATAAGAGAGTCTTATTATTTAAGCCTTTAGTTACTTGCACTGGCCACTAATATGTTTTGTTCAGACTTATGTTATAAAATGCAGATACCCTTTTAAAATTTTCTTTTTTCTCAAAATAAATAATTCCATTTATCTCTTAGCTATTTGGTTCTTGGTTATAGACAGATGTGGTTGATCCTAAGAGTAGACACAAGGGAAAGCTTGAGATAGAGATGTTGCTCCAATTAAAGGGTGTTAATTGGACTTCGATAATAGTTAAGTTCTTATTAGATCATATATTATGTAGAAGTTGTGAGGATTTTATTATAAGATATTTGTTTCATTTTGGATCTTGCAGCCTATTGTGTGGAGCTATTGAATCTATTGGTAGACAGATTCCTATTGCTTTTTTAGAATGTGTCAAGGAAGGGTTTAGCAAAAAAATATGGTGGAGGCAAAGCTGCAACTGCATCAGCTCAAAGACTAAATAAAATGCAATATTGTCTTGATCATCTCGAGGAGATTAGAAAGATTGTCAAAGTGAATGCTCAAGTTTCTGAAGTAAAGGGTGGGAAAACATTGAAAAGGCAAGATAGAGAGTTTGAGGCAGAGAGTTTGGGAAATGCTTGTTTTAATTGTTGAACTATATTTAATTCTGCAGTTTATTAACTTTGGTACATTATATTGGAAACAAGATTGTATTTGTTACCACATATCCTTTCATGTTATCTTTTGCATTCTCTGGTTGAATTAAAACAAGATTATATGTTATAATTCCAAGTTTCAAAGTTTCTGGATTCATCAAAGTTGTCTTGGACACAAAGGCTACAATTTTATTTTTTTATTAATGAACACAGACCACGATTTTAAAGTATTCTCTATAAATTATCATAGGCAACGATTTTATAAGTGTTCTCTAAACTATCATAGACAACGGTTTTACTAGTGTTCTATAAACTATCATATGCAACGGTTTTAAATGTTGCCTATAATGGCCACGATAAAAAACTATGGTCTTTGAAAAGTAAAAAAATCATTGTCTATGTCATTACAAACACAACGACTTTTATCTTATGTTGCCTAATGTCAAAAAACCATTGCCTAAACAAAAGGCAACGCCTTAGACTTCTACAATTAAAAAACTGTTGTCTAGATAAATACAATGGTTTTTTTCATATTAGCCCACGGTTTTCAAGCGTTGCTATAGGTCAAAAATGTTGTAGTGTACTTGGCATAAGGGAGAGTGTTAGAAAATACTTTGTAATCCAAGCTATGTGTGAGTAATTGATAGATTGAGTATTAGTTGTGGAGTGTTAGTTGTGTTTAAACTAACACTTTCTATTTCTAGTAGGTTTTTAAAATTCTGTTAGTTAGTTAGTTGGAATACTTACTATAAATGGCATATAACCTTTTTCAATAAGATGTATATTCATTGATCAAACACATTACTTACTCTCTTCTCTTCATAATATTTCATTCTTTCTTCTAAATCTAAAAATTAAAAACAAGTTATTTGTTAGTGTTCAATAAAATAACTTATCTATACTATATATAACGTCAAAACATGGTGGTGGTATAATTCGTATATTCCTATTTTGCCCTTCAAATTTTTTAATTTAAAAAAACCATATAATCCTATATAATCACCTAAAACATATTAATTATAAGTTGCATATTCTATATCTATATCTATATTTCTATACTATATATAAAGCCAAAACTTTAAATAACTTCCCTTATGGTGTAATTTTCATTTCCTATTTTGCCCTTCACATTATTTAATTTTTACAAAAAAACTATATAATCCTAAGCAACCACCACCAATACATTAATTAACCACATATCTCACATTAAATCAAACATTATCTTAAACACAAAAAAATATAATATAAAGTACACCGAACACAACAAATACATTCTAATTCAAAAAATAAACTATATAAAAATTGAATATGTAGTATCACACAATATTCCCCCCAGACACGAAGTAATTGTACACACTAGTTTTAATAAATTATAAACTCATATTTAACAAAGCTTGTGACATTTAAGTAAGCTCTATTAATGGAATTATTTTACTCTTTTAAGTTAATTTTACTAAACAATTATGATTCAATGAATTAGTTTATAAGTTTTAAGATACATATTAAACTACTAATCTTTCATATAACTTACGTAAAGTTGTCTGTGACATAATCATAATTAAAAATACTTGTTAGGATTTTCTAGTACGTACATGCTATAGTAATAATATTACATAACAAACTGACATATGAAGGGTAATTTTTATTTGAGTTAAATATTTATATATTGATAATATAAGAGTTTTTTTACTTTATCAATATATCACTTATTATTTATGTGCTAATTATTATTAATACTTACATAAAAATAATACACATAAATAATACCTAATTATATATAAAGCATTATATGATTTCATTAAAGAGGATTAAGCTCTCATTATGGTATTCTCGCATACACTTATATTAGACTTCATTTTTTTTAGCACTGTCCCAATTACAGGAATTCCTCCTGCAATTGACTATTGAGTGACTAGTTAAGATATCATGTGTCTCCCTATCGCGGTATATAATTTCACAAAAATATATTTAGTTAAAGAAAATGGTGATCTATGTATGAAAATTTTATTTAGTGGGGTATGAAGATAATATCTGGTTTTAAGAATAGATTATCTCCCATTCTGGAGAGAGCACTAGTATCATAGATGAAGTACATCAAAAAGCAAAGGGAAAAAAATAATCAGTTGCTATTATGATTATGATTTGGAGTAGAGTAAAGTTAAATATCTTACCACTATGAATGAAACTTTTTTGAACATGGGTATGTTTCCATCAACTCAAATTTAGATGTCATTATCAGTTTTGACCCTGAATTGGAACTAAGTAGCTCATGGTTGATAAAACTGGTTAGTGAAATCGTAGTCAATCTTTATTTAACTTGAAAAGCAAGAAAACAGATTATTGTAATTATTTTACTCTTTAAATATAATAAGATACTATTTTTACCCTTAAAAATAAATAATAAAAATAACATTTTTCCTCTTCGGTATCATAGTGAATTATTTTTCCATTAGAATTGTATGTTTTGTGTACCATTCTCTTTTTTTCCTTTTTATTTTTTATTTAAACTAATTTCCAACTTAGATACATGTTGCAATCCTAGCTCCCGCATGGATCCTCCTCACTTATACATTTTTTATACTATTAAAGGTGGTGTATGTTCATCTTTTTTATTAAGGAACTAATTTTTTTTTGAGTATGTAGCTATTATTCCTAACAAATGTCACTCATAAAAATTGAACTCTTAATATTTTGATTATCCTAATGAACTAACATGTCTTACACTATTACACAATCACCTTTGTTGGTAAATCTGAAAAGAATGTTAATCACCAGTTAACCATTATAAGTGTTTAAATAACCATATCATTTAGATTGCAAATTCAGTTCCACGCTCCGCCCTTGAAATTTCAGTAATTAAGCTTTATCAACGCCATTTCTTCACCTGCGCTTTAACCACATCATTCCTCTTCCTTCATTATTTATTCAGATTGAAACCACCCTCTACTAAGAGTCTTTTTAGCATTTGCACGGGAAATTGTGACAAAGAATTCCAATTTTGTACGTATGAGTTCATATGTCTGACAGAAGTGTCATACTACTGAGATTGTTATTGATTTATGACTGTAAACTACCTCAAGAAAACATTTCTAAGTAATGAGATGTTTGAAATATGTTATTATATGAAGTTTTACATTGCCTAGAATTAGAATAGAGTAAAATATCAATGTTATATATTGGCCTCAAGTCTCTTGTTATAATGTGCATTAGATATAAGCACCAAGTAGAAACACTACATGGGCAGGTGGACACATGGGTGTGCTAAGGTTTGTAATCCTTATTGCTCAGCGCTCCTAGGGACGTAGGCACAATTGACTTAACACCGTTAATAAATTTTCTTGTTTCTTCTTTTCTATTTATTCTATGCCTTTATTTGATTGCTTGTAGCCAACGCTGCACAATGATCGTTTCCGCTACACCAACAATTGGTATCAGAGCCAATTGGTAAATGACTTTTAACCTAGACAGTAGATAATGGCTAAAGAGGGTGAAGGCGTGATGGCGGCAAAGATAGAGTAGATGAGTTGGAGGAGAAGAAAACATGGTGAAACTGTTGTGAGGGCGATGTATGTGTTGATACAGAACCTCATAAGTTCATGTATTGTGTTAGGATTAAGGTGGAGATAGGGACTCATGTGTTGAGTTCGACCTAGAGACAAATGCTAACAATATCTCTCTATCTCTCTAACATCTTTTCAATATAGCTTTACTGGGAGAGCCATAGTTTTCTAGCTCATTTATCCTCGTGAATCTCCATCCCAAGAATCTTCCTAGCAATCTCTAAATCTTTCATGTCAAACTCCTTACCTAACAAGACTTTCATCTAATTGATATCATTCAAATGATTAGCAACAATCAAAATATCATCAACATAAAGTAACAGAAAAATAAAAGAACCATCGTCAAGGCTTCTGACATAAACACAACAATCATACTCACAACGCTTATAACCAATCTTCGACATATAAGTGTCAAACTACTTGTACTATTGTCTGGGAGACTGCTTCAACCCATATAGAGACTTCTTCAACTTGCAAACCAAGTGACTCTCTCCAACTACACTCAACCTCACTAGTTGTGTCATGTAAATTTTCTCCTCTAATTCACCATGGAGAAAGACGATCTTCACATCCATCTGTTCTAAGTGGATATCTCGGCTGGCTACCAAAGCAAGCACTGCCCTGATAGAAGTGCGTCTCACCACTGGGAAGAAAATCTCATTGTAGTCGATCCCCTTATGGTGTGAATACCCTTTTGCTACAAGAGGAGCCTTGAACTTTTCCCCTTATTTTTATGATACTGTTGGTTTCCTCTTGTACATCCACTTGCACCCAACTGCACGATTGTTTGAGAGCAATGGAACAAGCTCCCAAGTTTGGTTCTTCTATAAAGACTTCATCTCCTCCATCATGACACCCATCTATTGTTCTTTCTCATGACTATCTATAGCCTCTTGAAAGCTACATGAATCTCCTGAACTGATATGGAGATCAACTGAAGCCATATCTCTCTAGAGCTTTGATAGGACGTCTATCCCTATCTCTAGCAAGTAGATACTCTTGCACACCTGAACTCTCCGCCTGAGAATCATCATGTTCTTGACTTGAACTAGTGCATGGTTCCTTGCCTTTATTCACCTGAACCATTTTATTTCTCATTGGAATTATATTTGATCACAAAGTCTCTCCATTTGGCATGGGCGTCGCTATCAAAATTGATTGTTTCTTCATGAAATCCTCATCAAACACTTCATCTCTACTCAACACCATATTTCTGGAAACTGGATCCCATGACTTGAACCCTTTCACACCTTTGGTATATCCAATGAAGATACACCTCTTTGACTTAGGATCAAGTTTAGATCTTTCATCACTAGGTACATGTACATAAGCAGGACAACCAAATATGCGTAAAATATTATAATTGGTCCATACTACTTATGCAACTTTACCATCCAATGAAGCCCGTGGTGATCTATTGATAACATAACATGCCATACTAAGTGTCTCTGCCCAAAATCCTTTGGAAAATCCAGCATTCAGTCTCATACATCTGGCCCTCTCTGTAAGAGTTCTATTCATCCTCTCTTCAACACCATTCCGCTGAGGAGTCTTCTTCACTGAAAAGTGTCTTTGAATGTCATGTTCCTCATAGAATTTCTGAAACTGTGAGTTTTTGTACAACGTACCATTATCTAACCTCATGTATTTAATTTTCCTACCAGTTTGGTTCTCTACCTCTGCCTTCCAAACCTTGAACTTGGCAAAAACTTCTGACTTATGCTTCAGAAAATATACCCAGACCTTGTGAGAAAAGTCATCAACGAATGTAACAAAATACCTAGAACCTCCTAGGGATGGTTCCTGACTGGGTCCCCATTCATCAGTGTGGACATAATCTAGAATGCTATGAGTCCTGTGTTGGCCAGCCTTGAAACTAACTCGTGTCTATTTTCCAAGCACATAATACTTGTACAAATCTAGCTTGCATTTGTTGACTCCCCTCAATAGTCCTCTTTTGCATAGTTCTGTCATGCCATACACACTCATATGTCCCAAACGCATGTGCCATAATTTTGTAGCTCCATGGTCTGAATCTACTGATATATCTTCAGCCACTCCAGCAACTTCACCTACAATTGTTCTCCCTAACCACTTGTAAGTGTTCCCTGTAGTCCTTTTACACTTCATCACAGTCATAGCACATTTGCATAGTCGAAGAATATCACTGTCCTCATAAGCTCTATAGCTAAATCCTTTGGTCTGGAATGTCCCCAAAGAAACCAAGTTCTTCTTCAAATCTGGTATGTGCATAACCTCACATAACGTCTTCACTACACCATCATCCATCACAATTCTGAGTTCTCCTATACCAATAATTTCACATGCTTTATTATTTCTGATATACACAAAACCAAAATTGTCTGCCCTGTATGTGGTGAACCATTCCATGTGGTGGGAACAACCAATGTCAAGTATCCACTCATCTGTACTATGATTTGATGATACAGATAGTAGATCAACTTCACTGTTGTAACCATAGTCATCTTTATGTGCAACATTTGCAGATGTAGATACTTCATCTTTCACCACCGACTTTCTAGGATTCCATTCATTGGGACAATCCTTTTTGTAATGTCAGTCTGTTTGCACTTATAGCACTCTACTGGTGTTCTGCCTATGGAATTTGGTCTTTTCCCTTTGGCAGGACCTCCTCTACCTTGTCTCCTCCCACGCGCTTGGCTCCCTTTCATATACAGACCATCACCCTGAGACCCTTCACCTACATTCTGTCTTCTTTGAGTGTGGGACAGAAGTGCAGATGTGATCTCATCCAGTTTGATTGAGTCTTTCCCGTACGTCAATGTTGTCACCAAGTGTTCATAGGAATTTGGCAAAGAACACAGTAATATTATTGCTTTGTCCTCATCATCAATCTTGACATCAAGTTTTTGCAAGTGATTGATCACTTGATTAAAATTGTTGAGATGTTGTTGCAAATCAGCACCTCCCTGCATCTTCAGGCCATATAGTTTCTGTTTCAAATACAACTTATTTGTTAGAGACTTGAACATGAACCGCTTCACTAATGTCTCCCATACCTCAGTTGGTGACGTCAGATCCATAACATGATATATCACCTCATCTAATAGAGAAAACCTCATTACCAAATCTCTTGTGTTATTTTCTTGTCTCTGTACTCTTTATTATTTGATTGTTCGCTTATGCACCAACAATTGGTATCAAAGCCAATTGGTAGATGACTCTTAACCCATACAACAGATAATGACTAAAGAGGGTGAAGGCGTGATGGCGGCAAAGATAGAGTAGATGAGTTGGAGGAGAAGAAAACATGGCGAAACTGTTGTGGGAGTGATGTATGTGTTGATACAGAACCTCATAAGTTCATGTATTGGGTTAGGATCAAGGTGGAGATAGGGACTCATGTGTTGAGCTTGACCCAGGGACAGATGCTGACAGTGGCAGATCATTATAGGGGCAGGTGGGGGCTCCTGCCCCCCTGAATTTTTACATACCGAAATATATTTTTTGTCCCATAAATGTGCCAATTTATATGCTACTTGAAAAATAATTAATTATTAAACTTTTAAATTATAAAATATTTTTTAATCAATCATAACAAGTAACACATAGAGTAATACATTTTTTTGGAAAAACATATACACTCATTTTTATGAAGATACTTATTCGAGCTCATATATTTCTTTAATTTGTAGTTTAATAAATAAATATAGTTCAATTTGTGTGTCCTTCTAAAAATTATACATAACTGATCTAATTCTTTTACATACGTAAATGATAATGTTGTTTATAATAGTATGATTTCATTTGAATTCAAAACCATTTTACACATAACGAAGGAGATTGTGTATGAATTTTTTTGTTACTATCAATGGTATCTCTTACCTTTTGGGTAAATAACTAATATCTTTTGAAGTTTATGATTGTTCCTCCTAGGGCCTTACATCACTAGACTAACGCGTTGATAGATTATATATCTATTGATAATATATATTCTAAGAATTCATTTAATATTGATAATATATGTATTTTTGTCCAACAATTATATGTTATTGATTTTAATGAGCAAGAAAATATTAGTTTGAGATGTCAATTTCAATATTTTAGTCTTGATGTTGTTAGTCATTCAAGTTTGAAAAACTCTCAACCATATATTGTTAGTCATATCTTGTTTTATCAAATTATTCATTTTATCTTAACTATTATGATTGAGCTAACATAAATAATTAAATATCATTTTCAAGAATATAAACAACCAAACAAAATTAGGTAGGAAGATAAAAGATGAATTTATTATACACAACATAGTGATTAATATTGGAAAGGAAATAATTGAAAATTTTACCATTAACTAACTCAATTTGAGTTACAAATTGTAATTAAATATTATTGCCCCTCCTAAAGTTTATATCAAGATCCGCCACTGGATGCTGACAATATCTCTCTAAGATATTTTCAACATAGCTATGTTGGGAGAGCCATAGTTTTCTTGCTCCATTATCCTTATGAATCTTCATCCCAAGAATCTTCCTAGCAGCCCATAAATCTTTCATGTCAAACTCCTTACCTAGCATGACTTTCAACCCATTGATATTACTCAAATGATTAGCAGCAATCAACATATATTCTCTTCTATTTATTATATGCTTTATTTGATTGTTTGTAGTCAACGTTGCGCAACGATCACTTCCATTGCACCAACATGAACCAACATCCTTTCACACTTATCCCTTCATATCTATTAATCTAATATAGACTTTATAATTGAATATATGTTGTTCTCTTTAATTCTGTCATACTTCAACTTCACTATCAATTTTGATATTACCTATTGGACTCGAGTGATCGAAGAATTCCATTGTTGTGGGACATATGAAGAGTATAGACTTTGAGATACTCTATTTTCAACCGAAACATTATGGGAGACATCATCTTGAATTAAAAGAAACGTTAAATTTAATTTGTTGAATTTATTTAAGTCTCACATTAGATATGATGGGAAATGAAATAATTTATAAGTAGAAAATGCTCATAAAACTAATAAAATTAGTGTTTTAAGGTTTTGGTTCAAGACATGATGTTTCAATTGTGATTATTCACTCTTCTCATGTCATGCCCCAAGTATGTGTTGTTATATATTCACTTTATATACCACATGCAAATGGCTATCTATCCCCATTCTACAGCATGCTTAAAATTATAAATAAATAAAACACACAAGTACAAAAATTGTGATTGGAATTAAAATTCCAAAGACTAATTGGATACCCAACAAAAGAAAATTAAAAATTGAGTTAGAAATATGGATTAATTAGTTAAAGAATCCAACGCCAAAACGGTAGGAGGTTGGGTGTTTCGCGTTCAGTGGGCTTCGAGCTGTTCCACACTTCACCTACTCTCTACACATTGAGAAGGGAGTGCCGTGTAAAAAACTAATAAATTTGGGGAGATTTGAGTAAGAGTGTAACCTAAAACGTAATTTGTAACACTAAGTCACCAAAATTAACTCTACAAAAAAAATCAAAGACTCTACCAAACAAAAGTCACCAACAATAAGATTGAAACAGTTACAAACAATGCATTCTTAATTAGCTTTTATGATCTAACAATTTCTTGTCTTGTTCCTTGTTGTTATTACTTACTATAATACGCTTGATGACTCGTTTTGAGTGCAACAAGGGAGAAGCTATGCTATGCTACCGTTGGAAAGATTAGAGAAATTGTTGATGGAATGTGATTTGAATGTTATGATTGTTTTAAAAGAAATGAAAATTATTAACATTGGGGGAATAAATTGTCCATGCTTAAGAAAGAATACGAAGACCATGAGAAAAATTATTCAATTTGTAAGTGACAAAAATTCAAATAGTAGTAAAAAGATTCAAAGAAAAATTATAACGAACAAAAATAATAGTTCTTAAATAAATTTAATGATAAAAAATCAGAATAAATCAAATTTTCATCTTTATAATTTTATAGTGACTTATAATAATTTGACTTTGATAGTTTTAAAATTTGTAGTTTTTTTAAAAAAAAAGTAGAACTTAAACAAATACAATGAATGTACAATAGTATGTGGTTAATCTAAACCTTAAGATTGGAAATGAGTACAACTAATAAAATAAACTCAATTTTTATACTAACAATATTTTTTTTACCTTTTTTGTTACGGAACTAATATCTTTTGAGATCCATGGTTGCTCCTTCCAACAAATGTCATCTCAAGAATTAAACTCTTACCTTTTAGTCATCATAAAAATCTAACATTTTCTTACGCCACTACCCAAATAGAACCAATTTATCTAACTTATGAGTTCCTACAATTAAAAGTCTTCTTGAATATAACCCATAATATTGCGGTCTCATTGGAGAGATTCATATTAAATTTGCTCCATGCCAATGCTGCTTAAAAAACTTATCCAACCTTTTTAGTATTTTTTATTAATATATTATAGAATGATATATATATTTTTTTTATAAAAAAACAAATTTAAATACAATTAAAAATAAAATAATAAATCTAAGTATAAAAAAAAATATGACAACACTGCTAAAAATATGATCGTGTAGCATCAAAAACCCTAATCGCAAGTTACATATGCAAGTAACCATTCCAATAAACCACACACGCCTCCTTCCTGCTGCTTGATTTTCTCACTCACCGTCAGCCACCTCCAACCGCCGCCGCCTCTTACGCAGTGAGTATCTTTTCCCGTCCTATGCTTCCCTTAATTTTATTCTCCTTATGATTTGTGTAGCTGTAATCATTGATTATCCGTTTAACCGATTCTATATACCATGATTCAAGTTTAATCGTATATCACCATACCCATTTCCACTTTCACCAGAATAACATTATTAATACTTGTTTTCGTGTTGCTTGTTACTGCACAAATTATATATGTCAAAGCTAAAAAATCTGTTATATCTCAATGCCAACTCTCTTTCTACTTCTTGAATTCTTAGCCTTCATAGTTTACTATTAATAAGTAGCGTAGTTGCCGACTTTATTTGTAAACTTGTTTTGATTACAAATTTCAGTGATTGTATAATTCTGGGTCCGTTTGTTTATGCTTAAAATGGTAATTTTTAGATTGTGTAAAAATAATTATTCACCTTTGTACACATTTTGGTTTAAAGCACAAGCTCTGTGTTTTTGGTTTAAAAGAATATGTTTTTGTTTGAAAGCTCTCATCTTAATTAGAAGTTACTTGTAGTATAATCAGAAACATAGTTATATGGTTCCATCATTTAACCTATGTATCATGTACTGGGTTTGGCATACCATGTTCCACTTATCAGTTTCCTTACAAAATAAGTCTTATAATAATAATAATGTAAAAAGTGACAAACCACATAGAACCAGGTAACTATGTTAAAAAAAATCTAATTATTGTGAGTTTCTTATTATTGCAGAAGTCTTACCCATATATATGTCAATATCATAGAAGTGATTTTTTCATTCTAAATGACTTTGTCAAGAACTAATCGCAACCAAACTGGCTCGTTGTTTTTTTATTCTCTTGGTTGGGTTTATCGGTGTCATGTTAATTCAGTCCATAAATCAGAATAAGTTATATCATGTCTTTTTATTTGCAGATTGGCTACAGTTACAGTTGGGTAGTATTTTGCAGAATGAGTTTAATATCACAGAGTGCTCGCCCTAAGAACGAGGTCAAAAAGACCAAAAGGGATGAACCCGAGGTTGAAGATGGGAATGAGGCTGATGTTGATGCCCTAAAATTGAAGAAGAAGAAGCGAGGAGAAGAGTTGGTAATAAAACAAGTGAAAGAAATGAAAAAGCTAGAGAATTTTTTATTTGGCTCTCTCTATTCCCCAGATGAATTTGGAAAGGATGATAATCAAGTTGATGCTGATGATACTGCGAAGGGTTCAGATTTGTTTTTCACTGACCGTTCTGCGGATACTGTGCTCACTGTTTACAAGGAAGATGCTGCTGACGACTTCTCTGAGGATGAGACTGATTTGCAAAGAAAACCTGTGTGGGTGGATGATGAAGAAGAAAAAACAACAGTTAACATAGCCAAACATAACAGATTAAGGAAGTTGAGGAAGGAAGAGGATGAGAACGTGATCTCTGGGTCAGAGTATGTGTCAAGATTGAGGGCTCATCACATAAAGTTGAACCCGGGAACCGACTGGGCACAAGTGGATAAGTCAAAAGCGGATAGATCTTCTGACGACGAGTTAACAGATGAAGATGTTGCCGATGATATTCTTAGAACAAATGAAGACCTGGTTGTGAAGAGTAGCTCTAAATTGTTGCCAGGACATATTGAATACTCAAAACTTGTGGATGCAAATATACAGGATCCTTCTAATGGTCCTATTCATTCGGTTCAGTTCCATAGAAATGCTCAGCTTCTTCTGACTGCAGGATTGGACCGGAAGCTTAGATTTTTCCAAATTGATGGAAAACGGAACACCAAAATTCAAAGCATCTTCCTCGAAGATTGCCCCATTCGAAAGGCATCTTTCTTGCCAGATGGATCTCAGGTCATAATATCTGGAAGAAGAAAGTTCTTTTACAGTTTCGATTTGGTCAAGGCTAAAGTTGATAGGATAGGTCCTTTGGTTGGAAGGGAAGAGAAGAGTTTGGAATTTTTTGAGGTTTCTCCTGATTCTAAGTTGATAGCCTTTGTGGGTAATGAAGGTTATATTTTATTGGTTTCAACGACAACGAAGCAGTTAGTTGGTACTTTAAAGATGAATGGAACAATCCGTTCCCTAGCTTTTGCCGAGGATGGACAGCACTTGTTGACTGCTGGTGGCGATGGCCAGGTTTACCACTGGGATCTTAGAACAATGACTTGCTTACATAAAGGTATAGATGAAGGTTGCATAAACAGTACTGCCCTGTGTACTTCTCCCGGGGGGTCGCATTTTGCTGCTGGATCAGACAGTGGAATTGTGAATGTTTACAACAGAGAGGAGTTTCTTGGTGGTAAGAGAAAACCTATCAAAACCATTGATAATTTGACTACAAAAGTGGATTTCATGAAATTTAATCATGATTCTCAAATATTAGCAATTTGTTCAAGCATGAAGAAGAGCAGTTTAAAGCTAATTCATATCCCATCATATACTGTGTTCTCCAACTTTCCGTCGGCAAATATGAGCTTGCATTACCCTCGGAGTATTGATTTTAGTCCCGGAGGTGGTTTCATGGCTGTGGGAAGTGCTGCAGGCAAAGTGTTACTGTACAAGTTGCACCATTACCAACATGCCTAAATCAATTTTGAAATGCTGGCAAGGTTTGAGAGTTATTATACTGTTGTACTTTTTTTTGGCTGGTTGGCTTTGAAATTTAGGTTCTTGTATTTTGCTATAAACTTATGAGTCTTCATATGTTTCTGCTTAGAAGTTAGAAGGAACCCAGCTTCATGTGTTTTGTCATTTACCTTTATTATTTAACACCTACTCTTATCTATGGATGAAGTACACTGTTTCTTTTTGTCATGGAAAAACTAAAACCCATGACATGTTTAAACTTTCAAAAGTCATCAACGGTTATTCCTGACTAATGCAATTTTAGTGGGAGTTAGATTTCTTTCCCATGATTTATATCATAGTGCATAAATACTTGGTTGATGTTCTTTAGATTTCTTTCTCACATTCATCCCCCATATATCCATATTTTAATTTAATAAAAACAAATATTGTTATACTTAAAAAAGTTGATATTGTTTGGTATCAGCATATTGCCTCTTCTAGTGAAAATATGATATAAATAGATTTGAGTTTCGAGTCCTTAAAACATACTTGTCAAAGTCTATTGTTATTTAAGACTGATGTCAGCAATCTATTTGAATTTATAAAATTTATAAATTTAATTGATAATCTAACAACTAAAGTTTGAGATGAGATTTTAATGACCTATAAATACAAATGATATCACATATTAAATCGATTATAATCTTGTATTTCTTCTTTTTGTTTTTCATGATGATTTTCGTGGCCTCTTAATTTAGCTTTAAGCTTCAAGTGGGAAAGCATACACACTAATATTTTACTTTCTAGGCCGAATTCTTGTAAATAACTAATTTGTCTCATTAATTACCATATGGCAAATGCCAAAAAATTCAAAATTTGATCATCTTCATTCAGAATAATTTCACAACTTTCTACATAGAGGCATTTAAGGTATATATGTTCTTATCTCAGGCTCCTATGCCACTTGTTAAGAGGAAATATGTATATCGAACCAGGATCCTCTCTAGTACCGGAGAGACAAGTGCTTCAAACTTCTTTTGTTTTCAATGATAAGTGTTATTTGATTGTACTTAAAAGGATAATTGGGTGTACCCAAAAAATGTATCATAACATAATGATTTTTTGTTTTGTTCTTGAAACACTAACTTCTCCAGTATTGAAAATGATCCTTATTCATCAATAAATAATGAGCTTATATTAGCTCTTGTACAAGCCTTAAGACTAGGATGAAATGATATTTGCGGTTCCATCTTCTTCACGTTATCTTTTCCCTCTCTTAACCATGTTTTCGCACCTTCAATGTCCATTAGAAAGTAGAAACAAAAGTATAGAATCCCAAAGTAGAAGTGCAAATATGAACACTGAATGTCATACATGTACGAACGTGTAAGGATTATAATAATGTTCTCCTAAAAGAGGGAAAGAGAAACAAAGCTCGATAACATGTAATATTTTCCATTTATTCAACAAATTTAATAACAAATCATTGGTATATTTTTTAGTGGATGCACTCCATCAAATTTCAATAGATTTAAGACAAACTCGCATCATTGTCAAACGATGCATATGCTATCAGAAAATGTAGTCTTGTGCAGCAAATATGGGCTCAAGTTATAAGTTGTTGGCTCCAACCCAAATATTTAAGATCTCAAAGTATATTTTCACCACTTCAGAAGTTTTAACTATCTTTGTCAACCCATGAGTGTGGATCATCATTTCCAGCCTTCAACAAAAATATGCCCCAAGGGCAGATCTTGACAAGCCTTGGAAAATGGAAATAATGCTTGAAGGTATTTGCATGGAACATATATATAATATATATATATCCAAATTTTATCTCGCACCAATAAAAATATAATATATCAATTAAAAAAATTAAATATTCATTATTATTGTTGTTTTTGGTTCATTATTATTGAATGGGACATGATTTAAAATAAGATTTGAGACAATAAATTTTTGTTTTTTTGTAAGTGAAAATTTTATAAAATAAAAGAACAAAGATACCTACGCAATTGTAAAACCTAGAGAACAAAAGGAAATCACTACCCCTAAACCACTAAGATAAGAATCCAAATAATAACATCCAAACACATTCTAATTAGAACCATTCAAATCAAGATATGTCTGCAACTTTGATTCACCCTTTTATCTATAATTAGGACTTAAACTTAATCTCATCAAGTAGCTCATCAAAACACACAATTTTTGTTGTTGTTGAAAATAATGTAGAAAATCATAAAGAAAACGTGGCATAAGGAAGTGGTGGAGCTCACGAAGTTAAAAATAACGTCTAGGTACTTGTAACCAACATACATCATCATGGATATAATGCTAAATATGACTTCATACAAGAGAAGTGTGTGGGGGCAAACTCAGTTGTTGTTATATTCATCCATGCAAACAAGTTCTAAACAAGACATAATTATGAAACTCCCTTTCCACTCTTCAAGGGGGGACAAGACACACCACTCTTCTCTCTTTTTAGATGCATTTGCTAATTACCCAGTCTCCCCCTTACCCCCTAATTTTCAACATAACCTCACAAATTTGAATATTAAATAAAGTTTCAATTATGAACAACATTGTTATATCTGCACATTACACAGCACTATCTAGAGAGAGAAAAATACCACTTATAATCAATGATTAGAGCCCTCTATTAGAACTGTTTATATTGGAAAATTAGAATAATATACATCCAATATAAAGATTTATATATCTCCATCATTTGTAATAATTATTAATATAATGATAGTGTATAAAATTTATATATTATCGGTATATACATTTTTTCTCTTGGAAAATATAATAATCTCTGATTTCATTCAAAGCAAGGGAAACCCTCATACATCCAACAATCTTATGAACATAATTTATTTTCAACATATATATGAATATGTTCCTCACCTAACCACTCGTTTTCATCTCTCTTTGTTATCCCAATAATATTTATCTGTTTGTTCCCGAAGTCTTTCCTCCCCTCAAAAAAACTTAAAAGACATAAAGGGAAGGAGAAAGATGTAACTTAGAGGTGAGGTAAGCCCTCCCCAAAACCTTAGCCATATGACTGCAATAATCATCATCTAAAAGAGAGATAGTTTTTTAGTGTACTTGAGCTCAAGGTAGCATTCGTTCAAAAGTTTGAAGTAACTATAGGATTTGACATGATTTTCATTGTCTAAGTATCACTTTAACATATTTGCATTTAATTGAGGGGTCAAAAAAATATCAATGATTAAGTTACTAAGTTAGTACTTTGCAATGAACATCGTTGCTTTGGAATCAGAAAACCAACTAGCCATTTTTTCACTAATAACTTTGCTAATCACATTGTCTGTTTCTTTTGATCCATCTTTTCAATGTATGCTTTCAACTTTTGGATTAATGTTTATCCTCTTCTACATACTTCTCCATAATCAAAATGCTTGTGCCTTGCTACATGTATTATAACTAGGCTTCTAATCCTGGCCCTCAAAAGTAGCCGACAAACTCATTCTATTGATTCTGCCATGTGATTTGTGGTCTTAAACCTAATCACTCAATTGGTTGGTTCTTTATTATTGGGGCTAAAGAATTTACAAAAACTTTGACAAAGGGCCAATCATAATTTTCTTTGATGCCCTTTTTCTGAATTTCTCTTGTTACAAAGAATGGCTAGGAAGGTGTTGTTTAGTGAGCAATGTGGCCAAACTACTCACTAACCAACCGCTTGAATTTATGTTGTTTTATATGTATTATAAATATCATTGTGTCATGGAGTAATATGCTTCCAGACCTAACAAGAATGATTGCAATCTTAGTTCTCTGTTAGTGAAAATTTGGTAGGAATTATGTTCCAACAATGATTTTGCTAGACACAAAGTTCTAGAAATCTGAGTCCATAAGATAGAGTTGATCAATTAGATTCTGTTTGCTGAGAAATTATTGTCTGGTCCTTAGACCATCACGTGGACCATGGTCCAGGCCAGTGACCATGTAACACGTGGCAAAACCCGTTGAGTAAATGTTTCTAACAGTGTTACTTTTATAAATAACCCTGAATCGAAGAAAAAATGATATAATATTCTTATAAATCATCATAAATAGTAAAAATTATATTGTTATGTTAGAATAAATGTACATTTTACTTTGTTTATTTTTTTATTTATTGCAAATCTGTTCTAGTTTGAAGCTTGTTTATCCAATTTGATAAACTAATTATTATTGTCCTTGCCTTCTCTTTTCTTATTGCTTATCCTTGTCTATTAATTGAATCAGGTCCTGTCATAACTCATAACTTACTCAGTGTCAAAGGTTTAAAGGGAAAAGGGAAGAAAAGGTGGGAATCTTTCTTTTAACTTCTGTCATTTTCTTGTTAGTGTTTTCATGTCTTATCAGTCATTTTAGTGTGAGAAGAGTCAAGAGGAAATGATATGAATGTTAAAAATGCATAAGGCTGTTCCTGCTTCCAATATTGTTCAATATATCTGGATTATTCTAGCAGCATATGGATAAACCTGCATAGGCATTCATAAAAACAATCCTTATTTTGATGACATTGTACCGACAAAATGGGATGGTGAAAGCCTCTATCAAAGTACAAGATCATTACTATCATAGCCTTGAAGAAAATCTTATCTATCTATTACACGGGTAAAGATGAAAGCTAAAGCAAGAGGGTATGAGACAGAAAAAGTAGAGAGCTATGTTATTTGTGCATCAAATTTTAAGTATGGTATTATGATATCATACGCATTATTTATGTTTCTCGCTTACTTTAATTTTATACACGTATTTCAAAAACAAATCATAACAAGCAAAGGGTATTCATAAAAAGTAATTAGATTTTAAATGATGTCCCTATTTTGTTGTACAAGAACATTACTAAAAAGTAAAAGTGAGGAAGAGAAAAAATTATGAAGTATTTTGAAGTCCAAAATTATTGGGAGAAGTTTTTATTTAAATGGCTACATGCTGTATGGTAAGAACTTTGTTTCCTACCAATAATGGTGTACATGAAGTACAGTCTAAACAAAATATTGAGATAAAAATGTATTTAAATTTACACAAGGAAATAAGCTCTTTGCAATCCGATTAATATTTTCTGCTTCACAACTACATTGCTGAAATGAGAATTTGACAGCAAACTTCACTTTTGTAGTAAAGGTGTACTGTGTTATCTTCTTGTTGCATGAAGTGGTGGACAAGGTATCATAATACTTATCAACCATTGAGCAAAGCTAGGTGTAACTTTTCCTTTATACAGTTCCTTTTATTTTTCCTTTTAACTTTCTACGTTTGTGATTATTTTCCTTTAAAATTAAAGCATGCAAAGACACGTTCTAATGGAGGTACAAGCATTGTACTGAGCCCTTTGCCTAGATAAACAAAAATGATATCACTTTCATATCGTAGTATATGATGATTATCATATCGTTGGTCAAATGAGGCTTGCTATGTGTCGGTGACAAAAGGTTTTCACTTTTTTGTGATACCAAGACTATCATTTCATCCTATGGATAAGTAATTACTCTTTTTCGGACTGCATGACTATCTCTTCCAATAAATATTGCTCTTAAGAATCGAACTCTAGACTTTTTAATCATCTTGAAAATCTAGCAGAGTCTTACACCACTAAATCAATACCTTTTTGATAAATATTTTTACCATGGACAATGAAGAAGAGTAAGAGAGATCTGGGGTGTCTTGATAATAGAGAGAATGAGATTCATAAAGGGTGGTTTCAGGGGGTGAGTAGGAAAGTTGGCTATTGAGTCTTTTCTTTGTTCTGGAGTGATATGTGGGTCGGGGGGAGAGTCTTAGCATTTCTTTTCCTAGGTTGTTTCAGGTTACTCTCAACAAAAGTGCTACTATTGGCTCTATGGGAGAATGGAGGAATGATGTCTGGGTCTGCACTCTGAAGTGGCGAAGAAATTTGTTCTCTTGGAAACAAGAAGAAGTCGATGCTCTTATTATCTCTTTAAAAGATTTCAAACTTCTACGGGACAATGATGATGGGTGGTTTTGGACTCATGACAAAAATGGACTTTATTCAATTAGAAACGCCTATAACGTTCTCCTTAATGAAGTTAATTCCTGTGACTCTGGGTTCTATAAAAAAGTCTGGGCTTGTAACGTCCCTTTGAAATTGAGGTGCTTTGTGTGGAGACTGTCCTTAGATGGAGTTTCGACTAGATTGAATCTAGCTAAGCGTGGAGTCCTTGGAGTTGAAGGTTTAACATGATGTGTCTTTTGTGGCTGTTTGTAAGAATCTGTTGATCATTTATTCTTCTTTTGTCCTTCTCTTATGGTGTTTGACAATCAATCTATTCATGGTTTGGGCTTCGTTCTGTTTTCTCAAACACTGTTAAGACTAACTTTCTATCTCATTAGTGCTCTTTGAGGTTGAGTAAGAACTATCATCAACAGTGGATGTCTATTTGGTTTGTCATTTTGTGGTCCATTTGGTTGGCTAGAAATAAGGTTATCTTTGATCACTCCTCTTGTCACCTTGTTGAGGTAATTTTTTCTATTCAACTTCGCTCTTGGAACCTTTTTTCTGCTCGCTTTTCTCCTTTTCCTTTTTCTTTTTTGGATTGGGTTTGGAGCCCTTCAATTTATCTGAATTGGTCTGTGTAACGTTGTAGTGGATAGGAGCCGCTTGTTCTCCTAATTCTTCTTTTTTAATACATTATAATTGCTGATAATATAAAAGAGTTAGAGGAAAGGAAAAATGCAATGCAAAATAAACAACAATTCCCAAGTTAAATTGAACTTCTTAAGCTACCTTCTTCCCTTATCTTGCACCAACATATATAAATCAAGAAATATTGTGTATATTTTGATTGAAGAACACGCTTACTGTGATGTACTTTCAATTTTCCTACCTCCTATATAAGCCATTTATCCTTTCACTAAACATTAAGCTATTCACATTCAAGTGAGTGCATTAGAAAATAATTTTTCCCGGTGTTAATATGACTGTAATAATAGAGCAGGATTTACCATTTTAGAGGTATGAAATAAACTTTATAAACCAAAAAGATAAAAATTGATATCTAGGGTTTTGTGTTGATATATAGCAATTTTATACTTTTTGACTAATTTATTTCTTATATTGAGAGTCTCCAATTACCATGTTTGAGTATTGTTAAAGTCAGGAATATGGACCACAGAGTATAGGGCCAGACTTTTGATTGAGGTAAAGTTTATAGCTTGAGTAATACAAGAAATCATCCTCAAGTGTCAGTTGCCTAGACTGCCATATTTTTCCTACTTTCAAGATCTTTGTTTTTCTTAAGTCTCTTAATTTTGTATCTAGGTTACTTTTTCATGTGAAGAAGATAAAAAGATTCATGCAATAATGCAACAAGGTGGGGATGATGAAGTAGTCTTGAAACCATCATTGCATGAATTTGAAGTAGAGTTGGACAAAGCTTAATGCAAAATATACCATTTCAAAACCATAACCTTTTCTACCTCAAAGTAATCAAATGTGAAAGATTCAAAGATTTTTTGATGTGTCAAGGAAAAAATATCACCAGTCTAAATTATTATATATAGATATCCTAAGCAGAAAGGGGCATGTGATCAACAAATACTTTACAATTTTACATCCTAAAAAGCCAATTAGCATGGAGTCAGATTAGATATGCTTTACTTAATTATGGTAAAAATTTATCCAAATATCACATTTTTAGGCAGAATCCTAGCTTAACCACTGAGTGATCATGAATTCGAATATCTTCTCCATGTTAGTTTTACCATGACAATTTTCTTCTTGTTACACCCCAAATGGAAGCATGATTCTATGGACCACATAATAGGTTTCATAACTTCAGAAGATGTTTGCATTTTTAATTAACAATTAGCATTAACCAATGTACTATATGCTGGATTGTCGCTGTAACTATGTCGTAAAACTCAATTTGTTCCCCATCGTTTCAGTTCCTCGAACTTACAAGTTGTAGTATGAACATTCTGAAAAAACATGTGCCCTAGTACTTGTTTTACACCATGCCCTTATCTAGGTAAGGAGGAGTAGTTGAAACGATTTTCTACAGGATTTTATATTTCATGCATGTGAGTAACTTTTTATGTGTATGAGAACAAGAGCTTATAAGCTGTAAAGGAGGATAAAAATAGTTCTAAATTACATGAATTGTGCCATCAAAGTACATGTTGCTGTGATTAAACAAATGGTGCAACATTTATGTCTCCCCATTGGTGCTCAAAGTTAAATTATAATATATCTGTACCATCAACTCAATAAAAAGAATTTCGCTAATTTGGCCAGCTATATAAATTTATACTTACACGCAGATGTGGATTATTCATCTCTTAATTTTACTTGAGTGACATGACCTATTTCATATACCAAATTCTTTAACTCGTTTCTCTTCAATAACCCAATCTTGTGACTTTTAACTCTTAAAAAGTGTCAGGTTACGTTTTAGAATAAAAGGATATTGTGTTGTATAAATACCAGTTACTATCAAACCCACCAAAACATTTTGTTCACGTCCACACAAATATTTTTCGATTACGGAGAAATTATTCTCAGTTTCCTAGATTAAAAATTTCTAGGACATATTTTCACTAATTATTTAAAATAAACTTATATAACTTTATTTCATTAATGCATAACTAATGGTAAATATATGTCTTCAATTAATTATGTAACACCAAACAATAATTTCTTCTTGAGTTTTGCACATGCCATCACTTTCAATTAGGATATTAGCAATCCATCTTTACTAATATGGGTTTTGCGTAATCAAAAGTCTGATCTTTTAATAGACTATGACTAATACATTTCTCAATTTTGTTCACTGATTTCTGTCTCACATCATAAATTCATGCCATTGATTCGCATCTTTTCTTCTATTTTCCTTCCCTGTCAATAACGGTCCCTTTTGTAATACGTGAAGAAGAAGAAAAATTAGAGAAGATACGAACTGATTTCCTAGAACTTTCATGGTCCTATCTAGAATCATCATTTGCCTACCTAGGTACCTCATAATTAATATTGGAGTATATTACTCCTTGATGGAATGACAAACTTTAATTCGAATTAGACATCTTTCTAACACATAAACCACTTTGTCCTCATTAATTATCCTCTCCCATAATGATTTGTTTAGTTTGGAAAAGAAAATGATAAGAAAAAAAGATGAAAAGAAAGATTATGAGTGGAAAGAAAGAGATAAGAAATAGAGTTGAATTGTAGAGTTGTTCCATAGAAGAGAAACAAGAAGGAAAATGTAAGTTTTTCTTAAATATTCAATTTTACTCTTGTACAAATATGTGATTGTATGAAGTTTGTGAGAGTAACTTAGTCATTTCCAAAAACTTTATTCGCTCATCTTACTTTCTTCTCATACTTGAAGAGAATAAATTTGGCATGAGACCCATCATATTTTTTCTCTTTTCTGTCTTTTATTACACAATCAAACGAGAGAAATTTGTCAACTTCCCTCACTTTCTCTCTTCTCTTCTTCTCTCCTCTCACATTCACCTCAACCAAATGAAAGGCTAAATTTTACTTAAATAATGATATACTCTCCTACCAAATCTTCCTACAATCTTCTTACATAAAATAATCATTAATAATCAGAATATCACTTTATATGATATATATTAATTTTCTCAATGATGTAAGATGATTTCTAGGATCATATATCACTTTCTATCTTATCTATCTTTGTGACTTCAAACCTAGTTTGTAACACTTCTTAGTGCCTACGGCCTAGTAAGGAAGTCCAGTGTGACTAGGGTTCCAAAGATTGTCATATAAAACTAATATTTTGACCAGCGAAAGAGAATAAAGTAATTCTTTATCCTTTTTAGTAGTTGGAACATCCAATTATGCAATGTTTGTGTATACAATATAGATAACAGCCAAATTAATAGTGTCAAATTGGGTAATGGGAGACACACTAGTGGAGGGGAACAACCCATTTGGTGCATTAGAAAAACATCATATCTCCCTTCTTCTCAATTCCATTCACATTAATTTAATCCCAATTTATGTAAGTTGGATCTCAGAATTTTTCTCGAGATGTTAAATGGGTAATAATAAAATTTTGGGGAAATTTCCTTTATTGAAAATTATAAATATATATTGTGAAATGTCAACGGTCAAAGATTTGCATTCCTGTCCCTGTCTCCCACACATACACATAGGGTGCATTAAAGACAAACACACACTCACATTCTGCCACTCAAATGACTTTTTGCAAAAGAAGTACAATAAAAAATATGTCATTGATCATGTTAAGTTGAATTGCAATCACTCTATTGTATTGTAAAATTATTTTAATTTATAAATAATAATATTTAATCTCATTCAGAAAATTACCACGCTTAATCATATTGAAAATACAATGTGATCATAAGCAAGCTTTACATACAATTATATACATGCAAATATTTTGTAAAACGTTTGAATATATATATGATAAAAAGATTAGATAATTAACAATATAGGAAATGATGTAGGTACTTTAACAATAAATCATTTGGAATAGAGTATCCTAAATTAATAGCAAATGCAATTAAAAAATATTGTTAAAAGAAGACATTATACGGTAGATATGTTGCCAATGAAATTAAATGCTCTATCTACAAGGGTTTAAAGAAATTATTACTTGATACATAATCAAATAAACACATAAATAGATATGAGTGGTAAACAAAAGACGAGTTGGCATAAGCAAAAGACAAACTCTATTTAATACTAAATATTGTTCACACTTAACTTTTAAACCTAAACTCAAAGGAATAATATCAAGTCCTATTCGTGACAAATTAAGACCTGACCAAATAGTATGAGCGGGTAGATAAGATCCTACTCACCTCCATCTAAGTGTGGGCCTACCTCGGACAGAGATCACCTGCTCCAACTCTTGTCCTATTTTCCTGTACCAGACTAATGAAAAAGTGACACTTCAATAAAAATAAAAATTTTAAAAACATAAAATAACATATTTGTATTACTTGGAGAAATCTCATTGGTTAGGGACATGAGGACATACTCATTTTGGAACAGCTGATCCCCATTAGGCCTACCTGACCTCAGTGCACCCGCCTTTCCACGATAACTTCTCCCACCAAGCAAGTGTGTCCCGTGTAAAATTTTCAATCATTTTTTAAATATTTTTAATCATATCTCGTTTCTCGTTATATTGTTGTTCGGGTCAGAGCCATCCGATCATATTACCGGTGGGGATTTTGGCCTTTGACTTTTGATAGCCACACGGTGTTAGACATGTGAATTGATGCTTTGCCTTTGAGCAAAAATGAAGATATCCAAAGTTGAAGTTTTTGCTTTAACTTTCTCTTTTCATTTCCATTCAACTCATTATGATTAAGATATTATATAAAACATATATATATATATATATATATATATATATATACATATACGACTAATTTTAAAAATATGAACTTTTTTATAGAGTTACCAATATGTATCCGTGAGTAAAATTTATGAGCACGAGCACACTTTATAGATGGGCATGTCTATTAAATGGATTCTTCAAACCATCTCTAATATATGCGAGTGAACCTGAATATAGTGCTAGTGTGGATAGACATAATATATTAAAATAACTTTAGTATTGTGTTGAATTTAAATTTTTAAATTTGTATGATTTAGTTTTGTAGTGCACATCGGACATTTTGTTGAGACAATATTATTTACGTTGCCTTTTATTATTTTGCTAACAATTACCTAACATACAAAATATCCAAAAAGTATATGTCGTAAATTGTTTTCATTTTTTAAAGCACCTAACATATACTTATATGTGTATCTTTTTTATTTGGGGGAACTCGCCAAAAATCTGCAAACATGTATCCATATAAATACGGTAAGTAAGGGTGAAATTTCTGATATGAACCATGGGTAATAGTTAGCTACTATCTGTTTAATCCAAACATTGAATTTTGCATTATCAACTTACTACAAATATCCAAGTGACATAAAATTTCTTCAAAAGTTGTACAGGCAATTGATTAACAGCATAAAAAAGTTAAGTATATTCTACATCAAAATTAAATTTACATAATTGCTTAAAACATAAAAAATAATTTACTTCTGTCATGCTTCTTTAAACCGGTAATCCATTAATTTTTCAACAATATGTAATTCTCTAAAAGAACCTTCACTTTATATAAATAAATATAAAAGGAACCCTCACTAAGCCAAATGCTAGTGGAAACAGAAATTGATCTCCTCGATTGATGGGGTTTGTTCTCCCCGATGGACACTATCTCTTAATTTTAGGTATGTGAAGATTACTCTGACGACTCCATAATCCATATGTGAGAGACTTGATATATGTCCTCCTAATATAAAGTAAAGTAAAGCAAATATTCTTTTATATTTTCAAGACAAAAAATATATCTTTTCGTTGACCCAATATTTTGCCTAGTATTAGGAGGATTTTAAGCTAAAATTCCAGGAGGATTCAACATTGCTATATGTGAAATACACACTTTCAGTGGTGATATCATGACATTTTGGGCAAGCACGTGTTTCTTCTCACTTGTATGTTTTTTTAAGACTAGCTTACAAGCTTTTTCTTTGGTTTTTTATAAGACTCACTGTAGAAGAAATTAAACGTTGGTGTCGATAAAACTGAGATTTTACATTATTTTATTAAATCACTTTTAATCTGTTTAAAACATAAGCAAATATACGCTTTAAAACAATTTATGTTTGAGAGAGAAAATTTCATCATTTAAAAAATATAATCTTTGCATACTTCATTATTTTTGTTACTAATAACTGTATAATTCATTAATACTTTTCACTCTCCTCCTCATCAAAAAGCTGTCTATAAAATAATTCATTAATATTTTCCCCTTTTGTCTCTTATTGGGGCCTCTTGATGCTGTATTTTTGTTACTCTTTTGATATAAATTAGTCATTCTTAATAAAATTTCACTTACCAAAAAAAAAGTTGTCTTGGTTTGTGTAACTATATTTGACAGCTTTCTTTAAAACAAATAAAATTTCCTCTTTGCATGGTTACTTTGTGATATTTTATCTATATACATGTTTCAAGAAAACGTCATAAAAATCAAAGAAACAAATTGTTCCAAAGAGGATTATCGATAGAAAACTACTCATTTCGAAATGGCTACTACTCTAACTTCTTACCTTAATGTCAACACCCAATATCTCCCTACGGAGTTCAGAATCCTACATTTTCTTAGAAAATGAAAACGATCAAATCCTTAAATACCTATATCTCAAAATACTCAATTAAATTTTGTTTAAGAAATTATTGATCACCAGATAAGGGAAATTGACAAAAAATTAAGAAAATAAAATGAAGTTAATCTCTACCCCATAAAGCATTTTTTAATGATTTAAGCATACATGATTATAGTAGATGACATATTATTTTTATAATATTTTTTAGCCTTAAGTGAAATATTGTTGAGCTGAAACTTCCAAGTGGTGGTATATACGAAAACAATGGGATATTTTTCGTCTTTTAAGCAAGAAATTAAACTTTAACATCAAAGAGGGAAGTGTTCTGTGTAGTGTAAGAAGACGAGCAAAATCTTTTCGAACAAATAAATGATAAAATTATTGTGCAGCGTGTGTTGCACTTAAGCTATGATTACTTATTTATTTTTTATATCATTCTTAAATAAATGGGTGGACTTTTATGAGGAAATTGTGAATCACGGTTATAGCATATAGAAAAATCAAGAAGCATGCATGATATCGAAGTCCAACATAGAAATCAGAATGAAATAGTCAAATGAAAATGTTGTGTACTAGGACAACCTTGTGGCATGTATTATTGTACATAACATGCGTGCAGCATACAAACAGTGATGTTTTTGACTCTTATCACCAAATTGAACTCTAAAGGATAAGTTAGGTACCGAATTTGAGGACAAATAATGAAGCTTATTCATTTGTTACTTCCTCAATCCTCGATCACCCACATGTGTGTATATATGGTCCTTTATTTCTTAGGACGAGATTTGATACGATATGCTTGCACGTCATTAATCATTATCATGCAGATCAGGTTACCTTCTACGCTTCTTCAAACCCCGAAAACTGGGCAAAGCAAATCATGCAGATTGCAGACATATATACGTCATTTAGAACAAGAAGAATTGTCTAATAATAATTGCATTTACTAAGATATTTTTAATATTAAAGTAAATGATAAACTTTTCCATTACCAAAATTAAAATGATAAACTTCTAATTGGATCTGACTCAGTTTTAATGTTACCTTAATTAAGATTCAAATCTGAAGTATTAGGTTTTTTTAATATGTGAAGACTTGAAGATTGTTTAGCACGTGACTCATCTTGGTTTCTTACATCCATATTCATATATCATAAATTCATAATTAGAAAATTAACCTTTTTTATTATTTATGTGTATCAAGGGTCACACTGGGAGAATACTTTTGTTTGGAGTAAATGAGGGAAGAAAAAGATTACAATCAATTTGATAATAATTATAATAGTGCTTCTTTGCCCCCCATTAAAAAATTTCTTAAATATATATGGTTCAAGATGTACTTTTTGGAATTAAAAATTAAGTATAACCATTGACTTATAAGTATTCATATAATCATAATCATATACATTTTTTACCAATAAGACATTAGTTGAGTGGTGTAAGGCCTTACTAAATCTCTAGGATGATCAAAATGTCAAATGTTTGATTTGTGTGAGCCACACTTGTTGAGAAGGACAATCATGCATCTAAAAAGGATTAATTCTTTACCCATATGGTGAGAGAATACTCTCGGTACTACAAAAAAATCATACATTTTTTTCGCTTAAAAGAAAGGTCTATAAATCATGTTTTGTATACATAATAATCAGAGAAATCATGAAATATTGTTATTATCATCATCTTGTGATAATAATAAGTTTTAAATCAAATTTGGGTACCAAAATATCAACGTAGACAAAGAGTTCATCCTTTAAGTATTTCATCATCAACTCAAACCTTGTCAAGCAAGTACAAACGTTATTGGAGTTGCTTAATTAGGTCTTTGAAGATTGGCTGTTCTGCCTTTTGCTTTTCAACAGAAGAATTGGGTGTCAATGAATTGGCAAAAAATATTGACCCAAACAAGAAATTGGGGTTTCCGAATTTAGGATGATCTCTTTTTCTATGAAGAAATAATTTTGTGGTTTACCGGCCAGTGTTGCTTCTTAAAGTTAAATTGAAGAAATACAAGTAAACTCCAAATATTGTAGGACTTTTCGTATGAATACTATTTTGACTTTGTTTTGAATGTGCATGGAACAAAGAACACAAGACATTTAAGAAAAGCTCAACCTGATTGTCGGTACTTTTCTGGTAATTAGTCATACTATTTAACATTTTCACGTAAACACATTCTAAAATCAAAGCAAACAAAACAAAGAACACACTTTGTGGTTAGTTGGAACAAGTTATCTATCAATATGCCAAGTTCTATTATTTATTGCATAGTTCTAGAACAAATTTGATTGTGCCAATTTTCTCTTCTCATTTCATCTTCCTTTAATTCAAGCATCGCACTTATTATCTGTATATATTTCTATCATTGTTCAACTACAAACGAGGATCTTGTTTAAAATACTGACAGTGTTCGTAGTAGCATTATACATGACATTTATACAATTCATGTATACCTTTACTCACGGTTAGGTTAACTATCTCTTTGTTTTATTATATCTGGAATGGACTATTGCACTACTTTTGCATATTTTATTGAAATTTTTCTTATAAGAAAAAACTATCTGTAGACCAATATACAATCCTCGCCTAAAGTATATCCTCCTTGAACTAAACTCTTTTATGATCAACTATTTTTGCTTATATCACATATATATTCAAGTGTTTTAAACACTTGCCTTTATGGGGTTTGAGTGGTTTAGACACAATTATGTGGCATAATATTGTATATAATTAAGGTAAAATGGGTTCCTTCCTATTAGAAGGTACTTTCGAATGTGGTGTGTTTAATTTGATGCGCATATAGAATAGGACAACAAGAGGCATCACAATTGTTGAATTACAGCACAACCTTTTGTTTTTTATGTTATTTGGTGATGCACAAAAATGCAAATTCTTTATTTTTCGTTGTTCTCTTCACTAGAGAAGAAAAGTTTTTTAGGGACCCACAACCATTTTTTCTTTTTATCTCTTGTTTTCTTTCCTCCTAATTTCTACCAATTCAAACAACTTTAAAGAGGATAGAAATACTCAAATAATGTGGGAAGATAATGAAATGGGAGTATATCTACCTTCCAGTACTGGAATATTTGGAAGAAATAAATTTATATATTTTTAATTTGTTCAAAAATAATAAAAAATATGAATACATATTTTTTTTGTTGCGCAGATTTATAGGTTTTCAATTCCCAAGAGAGTAAATAATGAAATTGAAAACAAAACTACTTTTAAATAATATGTGTCATTTATCACAATCATCATTCAATATGGCACTCTATGAAGACCTAAATCCTAATTTACCATATCTATATACTAATTATATTTAAGGTTTTCTTAGATAACTTTTATTGGAAAAACCACATAAATGTTTTGGTTTTCTTAAACAACATTTTCAGATAAAAGTTAACGGTTATCATCATTGTCTCACGCCGTCGTGGCTTTTATAATTGTGCCACAAATTCCGTCGTGCCTCCACATCTCCAATAATCAACCCCGCCCCATGTGTATAGTTACATTATCCCAAGTGATCTTGTACAATTTTGCCATATTTTTTTATACTACCAAATGTATTTCCTTACCTAATGAACTAATCTCTTTTGGGTTCGTGGCCGCTACTTCCAACCAGTATCGTTATCAGAATTGAATATTCAACCTTGGGGATGCTTACATGAGTAAAACTTCTTCCCAATACTTTGCATTCTTTGGCCAATTAGTTCAACAACCAACAAACACCATCCGATATATAAAGAACATATCCACATAGACAACCGCAAACCTAAATAAAAATCACAACACAAATTATATCATTCTACCCATAATTGTCACTGCAACGGTGAGAAGTTCCAAGAACCAAAATGAAGATCTATACCGGTTCATAAAAACACATCACCGTTAAAATGGTTTTTAATTCAACTAGGTTCAAAGAAAGAGGAAAATAGTTTTCATACTCAGGTCGAGGCAGAGACAAGATTGGGTAGTTTCGTCGTTTTCCTTGTCCGACAAGGACTGAAGCAACCTTATGCAAATATGCATTTTGCATTACCCCCATTCACAGAAATAATATATAAAATAATATGGATTGAATTTTTTTAAATCATGTGTCTGTTGTTTTCTAAGAAAAGTTTGATATATTGACACGTTGGTTCATGGGAATTTCACGAAACAATTGAACTTAGATTAGCCAATCCAATATTAGATAATAGGATATAGGTCGTCTTTATTACGAGTGTGGCTTGGCCAACATTATGTTTGCAATGATCCGGATTTTTGTTTTTTTTCTAAACTAAATATTTTAAAAAAAAATAACCTCTCACATTTTCACCGAAGAGGAATCCCTTTCTTTTATTCCATATTTTTTTATCTTTTGCCCCTTGAATAGGGACTACTTAGCAAAGATAAAAATAATTTTTATTAATCAATTGGTTTTTTGTACTAGAAATGGTATCTCAACTTTTTGATAAGAAACTAATCCATTTTGGGATATGTGACTGCCTCTCTTAAATAAATGTCGCTCCTAAGAATCGAATACTTGAATTTTTTTAATCTTCTTAAGAATCTAATATGGTCTTCCACTATCAATCTAACACCTTAATTTATTAGTATTAATAAGTTGGTTTAATAGATAAACCAGTAAATTGGATGATACAATACAATAATTAATATTGACCATGCAGCACATTGTGAACTGGTGAACACTAGTCATATGGGCTGTTTTTTTAGAGAGTTGTACCTTTTACCAAGATATTATAGTAGATGGTAATCAAACACTCTAAAATGTGATCTATGATTCACATTTCTTTTGTCAAGTGATGTTAATAAAAATATTTACCTTTATTAAATTTTCATATTAATATTAGTAAAATATATATTTTTAATTTCTCTAATATATAGTTTAATTAGTTTAATATATATTTGTTTTGGCTTGAATTAGTTGTTTTATTTCCTCTGCTCTCTTTTTTTTACTATGTACCAAACGAAAAAGTAATGAAACACCTATTGAACTAATTTATAATTGCACCACAATCCTCAGTTTAAAAGTAGAATGGTATTAAACTATTAATGATGGTGACATTCCTGCACCAAACATCGTTGATGGAGCATCTGTGCAAGGTTTTTTTGACGGATCTCTCTCATATTAAGAGGTGAATACCTCTTGTATCAATGAGACCCCTTTGGAGGATAGCATGAGAGTGGCTGTAAATGTTAATAATTCAACATTCTTGAAGGAAGCAGAGGAAATGTGGAGCATAGGGAAAAGATTGGTCTAAATGGAAACGAAAATGAGGCTGAAATTATTGCAAGGTTGGCTGGTATGGAAGAAAGGGATCATGAAAAGTGTGAGGTAGTTAGAAGGAGTCATACATTAGTTGATGAAGATCATATCAATTAATATTAAAGGTCTGGGGGGAGATTGAAGAAGAAGGCGATCAGAGATTTGGTTTGGAAGTATAAACCAGATTTCATTTGCATCCAAGAAACTAAGGTTGAGAATATTACTAGGAATTTATGCTCATCTTTGTGGGGTGTTGATAATTTCGATTGGGCCTTCAAGCCATCGGAAGGTAACTCTGGAGGTATTCTAAGTATTTGGAATAAGGATTCTTTTCTAGCTGAAGATATCATTTGTGGATCATATTTTGTTCTGGTTAAAGCTAAATGGGCTTCACATCATGCGCCATCATATATTATGAATGTCTATTGTGCTTGTGACTTGGCTGGAAAGCGAAAGTTTTGAGATGAAGCTAAGTCCGCAAAATGGGTCATCATGGCGATTTGTGGTGTTTAGTAGGTGACTTCAACTCAACTCTCCAACAGGGTGAAAGAAAAGGAGTTGGTCTTCTTGTTAATAGAAGGGAATGTGAGGAATTTAATCAATTTATGCTTGATCTGGAGCTGTTTGATTTACCTATATCTAGAAAGAAGTTTACTTGGTTTCACTCCAATGGAAAGACAATAAGCAGGATTGACAGGTTTCTTGTGAATGATGGATGGTTGGCTAAATGGGAAAGTTTGGTTCAATTGGGTCTTCCGAGGACTTTTTCAGATCATTGTCCAATTATGCTCAAGATTGATGTTTCAGATTGGGGTCCGACACCTTTTCGCACCAATAATTGTTGGCTTTCAGATCACCGTTTTGGGAAGTTAGTTGATGATGAGTGGAAGAATTTAGTTATCAGTGGAAGGGGTTCTTTTGTGTTTAAGGAAAAATTAAAAAAACTTAAAGTGGTCTTAAAGAGTTGGAACAAAAAACAGTTCGGTTTGCTGGATAGGTAAATTGAAGATAAGGTGGAAGCTATTAACTCTCTTGATGCTAAAGGTAGCACTTGTAGTTTATCGGAGGGAGATGTCATATCTAGACGATCGGCTGCTGCTGAATTGTGGCGTCTCTCATGCCAAAAGGACAATCTTTTGTTGCAAAAATCCAGACAAAGATGGATCTGTGAAGGTGATTCTAACTCTAAGTTCTTTCACTTATGCATCAATAAGAATCAGAGTTTCAAGAAGATCACAGGTTTGACTATTGATGGTGAGTGGATTGAAGATCTAGTCAGAATTAAATCTCACATTAGATCATTCTTTGGGGCAAAGTTTGATGAAAGCCATTGGGGTAGACATTCTCTTGATGGTATCGATTTCAATTGTTTGTCTGAAGAGAATAATGTTTTCCTAACTGCTAAATTTGAGGTAGATGAGATCAAGGATGCAGTTTGGAGCTGCGATAGTGATAAAAGCCCTGGACTTGATGGTTATAATTTTACTTTTTTAAAAAAGTACTGGGATTGCCTTAAGGATGATATAATCAGTATGGTGGAGGATTTTTATAGGTTTGGGAATTTTCCTAGAGGGTGCAATGCGTCATTTATCGTTCTAATCCAGAAGAACAATTGTCCACAGGGCCTTAATGAATACAGACCTATCTCCCTTATTGGTTGTATCCAAAAGATCGTTTTGAAGTTGCTTGCCGCTAGACTTAAAAAGATCATTCACTTGGTTATTTCTGAATGTCAATCAACTTTCATCAAAGGTAGATTCATCATGGATGGGGTGGTGGTGGCTAACGAGGTAATTGACCAGCTAGGAAGAAGAAGAGAGGAGATTGCTTCATTCTTAAAGTGGATTTTGAAAAGGCGTATGACTTAGTGAACTGGGATTTTCTCCTTTATATGATGGAGAGGCTGGGTTTCTGTCTCAATTGGAGGGTGTGGATTAAAAACTTACCTCATTCTAACGTTGTATCTATCTTGGTGAATGGGAGTCCTACCAAAGAGTTTACTATGACTCATGGACTAAGGCAAGGTGATCCTATAGCACCTTTTCTTTTTCTAATAGTTGTTGACGGTCTTAGTGGCATCATGCGAGCTGCAGTTTCGAAGAACATTTATACTGGGTACAAGGTTGGTAAAGATGAGGTTTCTATTTCTCACCTGCAATATGTGGATGACACCCTTCTTATTGGAGAGAATTCTGAGCATAACATTATGGTGCTTAAAAGTATCCTGAAATGCTTCGAGTTGGCGTTTGGGCTTAAAATTAACTTTCATAAAAGTTGTTTCATGGGTCTTAACTTGAGTCGTGATTTTGTTACGAAGGCGGTTGATAAATTGTATTGTGATGTTGGCTCTGTCCCCTTTAAGTTCTTGGGAATTCCTGTTGGTGCAAACCCTAAAAGGCTCTCTACTTAGTCTCTTATCATTGATTCATTCAAAAAGAAACCCTCTATTTGGAAGCACAAGCTCATCTCCTTTGGCGGTAGGGTAACTCTTCTAAAATCGGTATTATGTTCTCTACCTATCCATCTCTTTTCATTCTTTAAAGCTCCAATTTTTGTTATTAATATGATTGACAAAATTCAAAGGCGTTTCCTTTGGGGAAGGGGTGACGAGAGAAAAGGGATACATTGGGTGAGGTGGGTGAAAGTTTGTAGGCCTAAAGAAGAAGGTGGTCTTGGGCTGAAAAACTTATTCCTTTTTAACTTAGCTCTTTTAGGTAAATGGAGATGACATTTGTTATGTGAGGGGGAGTCTTGGGTAAAAGTTTTAAAATCGAGATATAGGGTTGAGTTTCTAAGTAGTGGAGGGGGTGGTGAATTAGAGTGTTTCAAGAGGGGTTCTTCTTGGTGGAGAGAGTTAGGCAATCTTAGTCAGTCCAGGGAGGGAATAGGTTGTGGCTGGGTAAATGATGATGTTCGTAGATTTTTAGGATGTGGCTCTTCTATTAAATTTTGGTCTGATTTATGGGTGGGGAGAGATATCCTTAAAAATTCCTTTGCAAGATTATTTCAGGTGGCTTTAGAAAAAGATGCAACTGTTGAATCCTTGGGTGCTTGGAGTAATGGGGTTTGGTCTTGGAGCATTCATTGGAGAAGGAACTTGTTCGTTTGGGAGGAAGAAGAATATGAAGGTCTCCTACGATTCCTACACAACTCTACGCCTAAACAACATACTGCTGATTCTTGGACTTGGATTCATGACATAAGTGGGCAATACTCGGTCAGGAGTGCTTACCAATCTTTAAAGGAAGTGAGGACCTTGTTTTCTTCAAGAGGCTCTGGGCTTCTAATGTTCCATCAAAGATGAAATGCTTAATATGGAGAATTGCTTTGAATGGGGTACCAACTAAAGTGAATCTTGGTCATAGAGGTGGATTATCTATGCAAGATCCTCTTATTTGCTCTCTTTGTGGTGAGTTGGAAGAAACTACTAGTCACTTGTTTTTTTCTTGTTCAATATCCTATCTTGTTTGGCAAAAGCTTTATTCTTGCTTTGATCTTACATCTATCATTCATAATGATGTAATGTCTCTCTTTGCATCTCATGATTCACAATATCCTATATTATTTTTTTCTTAATTGCTCTATGTTTATTGATGAGAAACAATAAATATGATTCACAATTTTATTTGATAATCATATATTTATTATAATTATATTAGCTATTTATTTAAGGATTATAAAATATGTTATTTAATTTTGATAAATATTATTATGAACTTAATAAGTAAATACTTATGTTAGCCGGCAAAAGAAAATGGGAACCTTATTTATTAACAAATTTTGAATGATTATGGTCCACAATACACTAAATTAGAAAATAATTATATTTATTCCCATCAAAGAAAAACATATAGTGTTATAATAAACTCCGAGATTTGGTGGAGGAAGATCTTCATATCAATATTTTTAAGGCATGCCAAAAAAATATGAGGAATATTGATCTAGGCATGTATTAGAGGTATTCAAATCCATAACAGTAAAAAAATAAAGGTGAAAATCAGTCCAAAATAAATTGAAACAGCAAAAATCGAATGAATTTTGATTGATTTTTTAAAAGCTGATTTATTTGGTTCGGTTTTTGGATGCAACTCTATGAAATTTAGATCATGATGAATTAATTTGGGCTATTAGGAATATCCACAAACAAAATCATACTTTTAAGTGTTTAACACGTCGGTTCATTGATGTCCTAAACAAGCTAGAATGCAAATTCAACAATAAATTAGTCAAATGATATATTTAGTAATATTTATTTGATATCACTAAAAAATATATTTCGCTAAGTAATTTATTTCTACATATAAATAAAATGTTTACACTACAAAATGATATTCATTTTGATAACAATTGCCCATTATGTCATTTTTTCTTCATTCTTTAATGAGAACATCTTGTTATTAATTTACTTTTTATTTTATTTTTATAATAGTTATTTATTTGTTTACATTCATAAAATTGTGTAATTGTGACATTACATATTTATAGTATATGTAAAGAGTATTAGGATGAAATTGTGACAATATTAATTTGAATGTATATAAAATTATCACTTTTAAGGGTAAGTATAGTGTCAATCTTTCATATATATATATATAGGAGATATTAGTTTACGCTTAAGTTAACTAATATTACTTATACTTAATCTCATCCATTGATTTTCTTAAATTCAATGAAACAAACAGGTGAAACTTAAAATTCATATAAGATTCATTTTTTTCATTATTTATTTCATTCACTAAATTACTATGTTCAATTTAAGAAAATAAATGGATGAAATTGAATTTGTTATTGTAATTTAATAAAGTAATTGCTTAAACAAAAAGTGACATATCCATATTGTGATATTCCTCATTTCACCAATGCATTGTTATGTGTATTTACTCCCTAGTCCCCACTCTGAAGCAAACCCAGGTTGGCATGTGGCTATATATATCACATCCCATTCCTTTCACCTCACGCTCAACACACCCCTCCCTCCTTCCTAACGAATTTCAATATAGTCCTAAGTCTTATTCTCTCTCTTACACACAAAACTTCTCTCTTTCTTTCACCTTTCACGCACATAGCTAGTTACTATCTAGCAACTATGCCTGAGGCTCCCAGAGACTACAACCTTTTAGAACAGAACAAGAAAACTCTCGACTTCATTGAGGATGTTACTAATAACGCTGATCATGTCCAGAGGAATGTCCTCAAAGAAATCTTGTCCCTTAATGCAAATGTTGAGTACCTTCAGCGACATGGTCTTAATGGCCAAAAGGACCGTGACACTTTTAAGAAACTCTTGCCTGTCATATCCTACGAGGATGTCCAACCTGATATAAACCGCATCGCCAATGGTGACACCTCTCCAATCCTTTGCTCCAAGCCCATTTCTGAGTTCCTCACTAGGTACTCTTTGTTCTAACAAATAAAAAAAAAAACATTTTTTGTGTGTGTATATTTTAATGGGGTTGTTTTGGTTTTTGAAAAGAACATTTTTTTTCATATGGGGTTATGTTTCTTTATATATTTTCTGATGGGGTTGTTTTGTTTTTGAAAATATTATTTTTTTCTTCATATGGGGTTGTGTTTCTTTGAATATTGTTTGATGGGATTGTTTTGTTTTGTTTTTTTGCAGCTCTGGGACATCAGGGGGAGAGAGAAAGCTGATGCCAGCAATCGAAGAAGATCTAGGTAGGAGGAGCTTGCTGTATAGCTTGTTGAACCCAGTGATGAGCCAGTTTGTGCCCGGTTTAGAAGAAGGTAAAGGAATGTACCTAATGTTCATAAAATCTGAGGCCAAAACACCTGCAGGGATAGTGGCAAGGCCAGTTCTAACCAGCTATTACAAAAGCTCTTATTTTAGAGACAGACCCTATGACCCTTACACAAACTACACAAGCCCAAATGAGACAGTCCTCTGTCCTGATTCCTACCAAAGCATGTATTCCCAATTGCTTTGTGGTCTTTGCCAAAACAAAGAGGTTCTGAGGGTAGGAGCTGTTTTTGCCTCTGGCTTCATAAGGGCAATTAGGTTCCTTGAGAAACACTGGGCCCTTCTCTCCAATGATATTAGAACAGGAACTATCAATTCCTTAATCACTGACACCTCAGTGAGAGATTCTGTCATGAAGATCCTCAAACCTGACCCAAAGCTTGCTGATTTTATCCAAACTGAGTGTAACAAGAACTCTTGGCAGGGGATTATTACTAGGCTATGGCCCAATACTAAGTATGTGGATGTTATTGTGACTGGGACAATGTCACAGTACATCCCCACATTGGATTACTATAGCAATGGTCTACCACTTGTTTGCACCATGTATGCTTCTAGTGAATGCTACTTTGGTGTCAACCTCAACCCTCTTTGCAAACCCAATGATGTGTCTTACACCCTCATCCCTACTATGTGCTACTTTGAGTTCTTACCTATCAACAGAAGCAATGGAGTCACTGATTCTATTCAATCTCCCAGATCTCTTAATGAGAAAGAGCAACAAGAATTGGTTGAGCTTGTTGATGTCAAACTTGGCCAAGAATATGAGCTTGTAGTCACAACTTATGCTGGTAAGATATTATTTCTTGTCTCTCTTAATATGTTACTTTCATGATCTAAAACTCAATAATTAGAACATGATTTTCCTTATAAGTTATAAGTCTTGTGTATTTGACAAAATCCTTTATTTTTATTTTTCAGGACTATATCGTTACAGAGTTGGTGATGTGCTGAAAGTGGCTGGATTCAAGAACAAGGCTCCTCAATTCAACTTTGTATGCAGGAAAAATGTTGTCTTGAGCATTGATTCAGACAAAACTGATGAAGTTGAGCTTCACAATGCAATGAAGAATGCTGTGACACACTTAGTACCATTTGATGCATCTGTTTCTGAGTACACAAGCTATGCAGACACCACCACAACAATCCCAGGCCACTATGTTCTATATTGGGAACTCACTCTCAATGGTTCAACACCAATCCCTCCATGTATATTTGAGGATTGTTGCTTAACTATTGAAGAATCACTCAACAGTGTTTATCGGCAAGGCCGTGTCTCTGATAAATCAATTGGACCTCTTGAGATCAAGATTGTGGAGCAGGGCACTTTTGACAAGCTCATGGACTATGCCATAAGCTTAGGTGCATCAATAAATCAATACAAGACACCAAGGTGTGTGAAGTTTGCACCTGTTGTGGAGCTATTGAACTCAAAAGTTACATCAAATTATTTTAGTCCTAAGTGTCCAAAATGGGTTCCAGGCCATAAGCAGTGGGCCAATCAGAATTAAATGTGAACATTATTATTATGATGATGATGATGTGGTTGGTAGCTTTTCATGGCGGTTCACATGAACTGTTTTTGAGGACAGTGTTAGGGAGGGAAAAAAAGTTTGTTACTCTATTTAGGTTAAGTCTATGTTTAAAGAGTTCTTTAGTTCTTGGTTATAACTTGCATAGTGAACTGAATCTAGCCAGTGTAAAAAGCAATTCCTGTTTGAAAGAAAAGCTGTTGCATTCTTATCCAGTAAATTTATTACTTATTTCTTTCTTTTCTTTTTTACCCTTTTAGCTATAAGATCATAACGTTATGTTGGAATTGGCTTCTTAATTGCAGCCAGCAATCATGTATTGTGAATGAAAGTGTCTGTGGACTTATTTGATATTTCCTATAAAGGCAACAATACTTCTAAACTCCTCTCTTTATCTATAGCTTTCAGGAAAAAGTATACTAACTTTATCCAACCCCATTCCACTATTTTATTCCAACTTATAATAAAATTAAAAGCAAAATTATCCTCTTTTACTAAATGGGCAGGGTTGTTCTGCAAACAAAATTTGCAATTTGTTAAAGATTTGTCTAATATTTTTTTGTTTTCTTATCCTCAACCATGAGTTTAACCAATTTAAAAATGGAAGTAAAAGTGATACATTGAAATAAATAAATGATATTACATGTAGTTTTCCAACCCAACTCACCATTTTATCAATCAGTTAAAATATTGATTGAGTCAATCAATTTTTTCAAAAAACATCAAAAATTCTGTATATTTAACTTATTTGTAGTTTAACCAATTTAACTCATTATTATTAAGTTTATAACTTATTTTCTGCTTTTGATACGACTTGCGATTAAAACGTAAATATATCCTTATGATATTTCTAAATTATTTATAACATTTTGATGTGTTAAAATTATTATTAGTGCTTAGTTAATTAAGCATTGTCCAATACTAATGTTACTAAAATTCATAGTATAAATTATTAAATGATATTAAAAATGTTTTATAGTTTTTAGTATAAATCCAGTTATTTGATCTAACCAATAATTCATTTTGCTAATGAATAACTCATTGACTTATTATACTAAATTGATAATTGGTTTGAGTTTAATGAGAATGCCTTTTATAGCTAGTTTTATTCTTTCCATTATCAGAATTAGTGGGAAGGATTAAAAGGGATAAATCTAGCATAAAAATAATTGATAAGCTCATTTGATCCACCCGTGATGGGAAATAATTAGTCCAAATTCTCTATCCTAAACAAATAGTTATTTGTGTCAGATTCTGTCACTAAATCAAGGAACTAAAAATCATGTGTATGTATTAAATGAAAAGAGGGATTTCTGTTCAAGGTTCAAACATGCTTTCTTCAGCAATTCCAAAAGCAAACAAAATTGCTTATAATGTGTGCCTGTAACGAAATTCAAGGTGACATATTTTCTGGCAGTGGCAGCTAGCACATAAAACCAAAACTTGTATGAACAACCACTCCTTTATATATGCTCTTAAATCTCAGTGCCCTCTCCACTATGCAACAACAGTATAACCAGCTCATTCAGTTTTCAGGCCATAAAACTCGCCTGAAAATCAAAGGACTAGTCAAATGTTACAGAACAATGACAATAAAATTTTGGATTGGAGCGAGTAAGAAAGGATAAAAGAGAATCAAATGGATCAGAGTTTGTTCCTTGTTTGCTTATATATTCTTTGAAAACAAACAAAATGGAGAATATAAAACACGTCTTGAAGGGTGTGTCTGACAAATTTTTCCTGTGTAGGACGCACCATAGAAGAAAGAGACAAATTATTTTTAGAGACAAAGGTGGGTTTGGCTCAGACTGATAAAGCAGAAAAAACACATAGCAGTGTGACAAAGGTGATAGATAAGGTTTCGTACAAGGTTGCAGTATATGTGGAAGCAACAATACTTCTCTTGTTTGTCTTCTTTATAGTTTGCCTGTTCTGAATTTTTTATATATTACCCATTATATATTTTTACCTTTTGGATAAAGAACTAATTCCTTTTACATGTCTTCCTCAATAAATGTCATTTCCAATAATAAAACCAACAGCTTTTACTTCTATTCTATATGTGTATTCAAAATAAATTTCTAACTGTAGACAGTACAATAATGTTCAAGAAATATATTAGTCATAGTTATATCTTCCATATTAGTGTTGATTATTACACAGGACAGTTTTAGTTGTTAAAAATCTCATGTTAAAAGAGCGGAAATAATGTGTCCTGATATTAGAGAACAAAGTAGTAGCTTTAGCATGTTAAATATAAGAGGAAAATGTAGATTGGTTTAGCCAGGAGTGAATTAAACTCAGCCAAAAGACTACAAGATTAAGTAATGTTTGGTAGAGTTAGAGAAATAAATTATAACTATATTTATAAGCTAAAAAAACAATACATCATATTTGAAGTTTTGCGAAAATAATTATTTTCTAAAATAAAAGTTTCTTTTATAATCTAAGTTAGTTACTTAAATTTAACTTACAAAATTAAAAGAAACTTATAATTCAATTTTAAAAAAGAAGACGCTCTAAAAAAAATAGGATGAGTGTTAAATTAAGTTGAAGAGTATGGGACTTAAATATGAAATTTAGGTTTTTTTTCTCACTCAAGCGTGCAACTTATAATGTTACAAGAACAGTTATAATATTAAACTATTACCAAAAACACTATACAAGATTACAAGGTTGTAGTGGTTACCTTCTTATTAAACAATTGTCATAAAACAATATACAAGTTTGTACTGGAATCTTTTTCTTTCTCAACCTTTTTAGCAATATACATCACAACTTTAAGTTAAGCCTAGTTGTATTTTGATAATTATCAAAATGTAAATAATTAAATTAGTTTATATTTAAATTCAAAATAAAATATTAAAATTGAACAATTATATTTAATATCAACAATGACAAATATAGTAAGAGAGTATAATTTTAGGATTTGATACAGAACTCAACAATGATAAATAAAATATTAAAATTGAACAATTACATAAATTGAGCTAATAAATATTAAAATTGAGCAATTACATAAATTGAGCTAATAAATATTAAAATTGAGCAATTACATCATTTTAAGGTTTGATTAAGAACTCAAGAATGATAAATACAGTGAGTATAGTTAACACATTCACTAAAAGATAAATTTTTGTCGTGTCTATCTAATATATAATAAGAAATTAAAATGTAATATTGAAAATGAAAATATTATTGTTTTAATTTTTGTGGAGTTAATAACTATTTTGTTTCCTATAATCTAGTCACATGCATTTTATTTTAATATCTAAGAGATGAAAATTACCTGTTTAGTTTCTCACAATGTTTTGATGTCAGTTACTTTACTTAGACACTTTTTTTCTCCTGACTTGTAATTTCATATCTTTGGTTCCGAAGGGGATTCAGTAATTGATATCAAATACTTTTTAAGGATTAAAAATGCAACTTTTATATATGTCATGAACTAATGTGAAGAATAACTGCTTTCTGTAAGACTATAAAAGGTAATTTTCATTTCTCAGTTACTAAAATAGATGATAATTATACTACCCAATCCATTATTTATTCTTTACTTGACAGCAGAATCATCTAACTTTTCGTAAGTCTTATCATCAACATAATAGCATAAATGCATGTACTTGGGGTGGGGATTTTTAAGATTTTAGGATTTGATGTTTTGGAATATTTCGCAATAATTGACCTCATTCGGCAATTAGCATTTGCCTAATGACTGGCTAGGCTTTAGTTTGACGTTGAACTGGGTCCATTTTTTATGAACAAATGACTTCATTATTTAATATGTGGTTTAGGCTTTTCAGCATTATATTGTCAAGAATTCAATCTTTATCATGGTGTTATTTTATATTTTTATTTCAGAAAATAAAAATTGATCATGAAGAGTTGAGTAACGGTACATAAGGACTTTAAGTCTTTAACATTAAAGTAAGGGATGATGTAAATACAAGGAATGTGTAGTAAAGAACATAAAAGATCTAAACGTTATGGTTATTTAAAATATTTATGCTGTTAATAAGTTTCTTAAAAATATTGGTCAACACGGAATTTTTATTATAAAAAAATATAACATTGTAATCTTTAGATATAAATTTATCACTTTTCCATATAAATTTTACACTTTTAACTCCTTAATCAGAATAATGCCTAATAGAAATAAAATAAAGGCTTAGTTGTTGTAGTATATTGGACTGTAATCCATATGTTAGTGGCTAGGAAACAAGCTTGACATTGACGATGGATCTCAGAGGAAGTGGTTCGAAACTGGTGCAGGTGCGTTGTGTGATTGCACCGGCGCAGTGGTTTGGTTTTGAAGTCTGTCATTACTGTGGTGGTGGAGTAGGTGTGTTTGATGATGGAGATGAATGAGTGATTGTGCATATGATCATTATGATGAGTGCCATGTGCACATTAAGAGAAATAAGCAAAATATTGTGTGAAATAAGATGTTATTGAGAAATAACGACCTTATATGTTTCTCAGAGTTTCTAGGTTAACAAAGTTTCTTAACCAAACACAAAAAACAACATCTCTATCATAAATCATATAAATATGTCAATGGATAAAACATAGATCTATTAATCACACATATAAAAAAATAAATTAATTAAGGAGAATACTAATAAGTACTCTTAATAAGTGACTTTATAATACTAGGAAATGAAAACCTATAAGTTAGTGATTTTATAATACTAGGAAATGAAAACCTATAAGTTAGTGACTTATAGGCTGCATTGTGGGCCTTACGCCCTTACCTAAAACAACACTCTATTCTTTGTAAACTAGTTAGATTGGTCTATTGCAAACCTATTCACGTTGAGTCATGCCAACTGGAGTTAGGTCACAAGTCTCGTAAAATTTCAGACTTCAATGCTAGTCTAAGTTAGTACATTTTGTTGGGATATTTTTGACACACTCACTCTTTTGGTTGATCAACACAGGCCACAGGAACAGCTACATGAACTCCAGCATATTGCCTTTCGGTGTTCTCTTGCCAAAATAATTAACGCCATGTTGCCTTGAGGGCAAATCATGCCACTTTATTTGCAAATAACTGAAATATATTAGTATTTTTTTATTTTTTTAAATGATGACTATAATTCTACTCTCCTAATTCGTTTTGGAAGGTCCATAAATATATTATTTCTCATTAATGAATAAAGACTAAGACGAAAAAATATTGCATAAAAAATATAAAATCTCTTATAAAAGGACATCAAAATATTTATTAAATAGTGTTTATAATAAGACTATATCATTTTACTATAAATTAACATTATATCCTCATATTGAAGCTATATAAAATGAATAATATTTTGATTAAATTAAAGGTTTTCACCTACTAGAAATAGTTTACAGTGATAAAACTACTATATAATAAGTGTGAATTGATTTTGTTACGATTCATAGGACCATGATCCAGATTAAAATCTAACATAGGTGGTTGTTGATTACACCCGGATGGTCGACTCAACTACGGGAAATGACGACAATGACAAGTTGTGACGTGGTCAGTACCTGCAAATCCACAAACATTTGCTATTGGACTGACACGTCATCATAACACGTAGACTCTACTACAAAATCAAACACGTCGTCTGACAATGTGTGTTGCCCTCTTCCGTGTGGCACTCATGCTTATTATATGGTTGCAGCACCTTGGATAGACAACCTACCCTTGATAGACAACTTGCCTTGGATAAAGCACTATGTCAATCTGAGCACATACACAATAGAGTTGTCCAACATGGATAAAGCATTTCACGTCAGTTTGGGCATATGTGACATGATGACTCATTGTAATTAAAGTATCCAACTCCAAAATACTCTTTACTAAACTTCTCTATAAGTTGTAGACCCCATTCTCATTGTGCCTTCTCTCTACATTTCTTCACCTATAAGACTTGAGCATCAAAATTACTTTTCAGGTATCCACCTAAGGCGGTCGAAAATCGACTCTTGTATTTCATAATTATATTTGATTTTTTAATTGGGTAAAAGTAATCATTTTAATTTACGAAAGAAACCAAGTTTGCATTTAGAATTAGTAATTACATATTAATTCAGCACACTTTTTTTTTTTATTTAAATTTCTAATGAAAATTTAACTTTTTTTGGTATAATATTAAGGGTATCTTTTATCAATATTTATAGACCAATTCCTTTTGAGGCATGGGATGACCGCAAATATTTTTTCTCTTATAATATAGTTTTTTCTTTATACACTTAATAGAAATTAAAATTTTAACATCATCAAATTTAACGGAACCAATTATCTATTAATAATATTGGAACTTAAAATTAACCTTCTCATATTTAGATAAATTAAAATATGTTATGAACATGTATTAGAGAAACTCATTAATGAAAATATAAAACAGAAACCCATTTTTCTTAATATAGTAGAAGATTGATAAATAATTAATAGACATTTGCTTTTAAGTAGTTTTGTAACCCATAAACTCAGCTAACTCTGATGAACATTCAAATATCATACATTCATTCGTGAAGGTAGTCCTAATGGATTGAAGAGCCAATTTCCCGTGCATTTGAAGTTGCAGTTCCACTAGAGTGTAGAACCCGAAATAAAGGAAGCGTTTAATTGAAGGTCTTGATGAGCTCTCTCTGGACAATCCAGTACTAAATTTTTATGTTTGACACGTGTGATAATCTCAATATAGTAATAAACTTTCCAATAATAGAGATAATCCAAATTCATTGCCATGGCACGGGCGCACGTTTTACTTGATGCACAGAATCGAGTCTCCATCCACTTCCTCTATAATAATTTGATTTTTAATTATCGTATAAATGACAAATTGGCAACGTGGGACCCACACGTAAAGAACATCAATCCAAAAGTAGCAATCCACGTGGGAATCTCTTTTATTGGTCATTCATTAACACGAGTGGTTCTATATTTCCCATGTATATATATATATATATATGTATATATATATATATATGTATATATATATATATATATGTATATATATATATATATATGTATATATATATATATATATGTATATATATATATATATATGTATATATATATATATATATATATTTATTTATTTATTATGTGGATCATTTGTTCTAATATTTGTGTCTTATTATGTATTAACCTTATTAAAAAGTGTTAATTAGTTAAAAATATTATAAAATATAAAATAATTTTTTTCTATTACTTGTTATAATATGATTGGCTTAGAATATAAAAACATGAATTTTTTAAGACATCTAATCTTATTATGCTAGCTAAGCATTCCAGAAAAGTTCTAAAATATATTTTCGTGTTATTATAGCATTTTTAGATTAATGGCAATGAATGTGGAATGTAAAAGTGTGATATGTGACAAAGTTACAAGGTGTTAGTATAATTTTGTAAATATTTTCTTAGTGACAATTATATATTATAAAATTGATTTAGTTCTTTAAATGAGAAATATTTTTTATTATACAAAAAAAAATGAATTTATTTTTACCCAAAAAAGAAGGGAACCAGTAGAAGCAGGATTAATACATATATATTTAGATCCAAAAAATATTTTATATAACATATACAAAATACAGAAAATAAGAAACTACTCTATTATTCAAACAGCTGCATCTTTTCTCTCCTTTTCATTTTACATCCCAAGTAATAAAGAAAATATACTTCTTATTTATTGGTTTATTCGAAGTTCTAACAGACAGAAAATGTCAAATAGCTTGGATGGCACCATTTTCTTTTCTATATTTGTTTTTTGGTTTTATATTTTATTTTTGTGGTAAACAAGTAGCCAGGTAGTAGATGCATGGTCGTTCCAGCAATAAGCTATTGTAGGCTAGAGTATATGAAAATCAAGTAAAGCAAGATACTAGAGATACACATAGTATCCATGACAATTTGTTAACCAAAGACAAGGAAAAGGCTTCACATTGATTATGAACGGTGAAATTGTGCTTACCATGTAGCAAACACTGATAAAGATGGCAAGTAATTATATCAACAGCAAATAGTTTGATGATTTAAACTAAGCGAAGTGTGATGTAAACTAAGTGGTGACTGAAGGACAACAAATCACAACAATAATTAGCTGCTAGGTGATTGATAGTTTATAGAATTTGAAAGGTTAAGTGTTGTTATTGCGTATCTGGATGAGAGTGAAAGAGAGGTGCGGGTGTGACTAACCATTGGTAAAGTCTATCTGATTGCAAAAAGGATCATGCCCAACCTCAACGGTCTTTAGGTATTCGTTATAGGTTACACTAATTGGTCAGAACCGAGTAAATAACATGCATATATTCAATACAACTTACATTTTTTATTTCTAGGTCCTACATCTGTCACTGGTTTGCTCATTGTGTCTGTGGCATTTTTATTAGGGAATATGGCTGAACTCGACTTTAGTGATTAAAAATGTACTTAAATTCATATAAATTATGATATAATATAATTTAATACTTTAAAAGTTGTAGTGTATTGTGATTTATTTAAATTCATCTAATATATCAATATATTTTTTTTTCTCTCCAACTTCTAATTTTAAATTTTTATATTCACTTTTATTATTTATCAATGTTCGTGGGCGACTTGTTAGCCAATTTTATGATAGGCATAACATGAGAATTTGCACCAAAATCACAAAGGGATATACTTGTGTCCACTTTTGATTTGGAGACAATTGGCGTATTCGAACTAAACGAGTTGAACGACCCATTTTACCATCATTTATCTCCTATTAGAGTTCTTAATTATATATTTTTAAGTGCCTTTATATTTTTAATAAGTTTAATATTCATACACGGTTGTTATAATTTTTGACATAATTAATAAATTATTTATTGTTAATTAGTATTATTATTGTGAGTGAATAATAATTAACATATAGAGAGTTGAATAAATTGCTCAGAGTAAAAAAAACACTTATACTATAAATCTATTTTAATTAGAGAGAAGTAGTAATTCATAATGCAACATAAGAGGATTAAAAGGATATTTTGCTTGCACTCAATGTGAGATTCAGTTATAACAACAATTAACAAAACATTCTGGACAATTAAAGTTCTATAAATGCAAAACAATTATTTGGCCACCTAGACACAATCTTGAGTTAGAACATTATAATATCATTTAATTCATGTGTCTAAGATAGTAAAGTTAAGGCTTGGTATATTGCAATATACATTAGGGTTGGTAATGAACCGAACCAACTTGGTATTTGTTTGAAACTCAATTTGTTATTTCGCTCGATAAACTTGATTCATGAATCAAATGAGCCAAACTTAAGTTGCAATTGAGCTTGTTAAATAAACGAGTCAAACTTGAGTTGGATACAGTTTAACTAATTAGATTCATGATGTGGCTCGATATATATAAGTATATGTATTTATTTATATATATATATATAAACTAATTCTTATTAGGACTCATTATTATTTTTTATATTTATTGTTATTATATATAAACATGGTTATATTTATATGTATAAAACTTTTTGTAATATTTTTTTAAAAATTAATTAACTATTTAAGTTGTTCAAATGAATCTATCGAGCAGAGCTGAACAGTTCACGAACTTTACCCAAACTGAACTCGAGCTAAAAAAAATAACTCGTTTCGAACTCGAGTCAAGTTTCGAACCGAACCAATCCTCATCGAGTTGAGTTCTGATTTTACCAGCTAGATCCAACCCTAATATACACTATGGCATCTCATGGGAGTGATAAGGGTTGCTTAAAAAAATTATTACCATGTAATACTAGGCTCATTGCTTGGGGTTTACATGACTTTCTTCATGTAGTTTGAAGAGGTAAACTAACTGAGATAAGATGTAAGACTTACCTATCCTAACATTTATCAATTATGAGCATTTCAATTCAAAATACCTCAACATTTCCTCTAAAAGTAAGTTACAATGCAAGTATTTTATATGATATGATTAAATGTATGGTAAAACTAACATGACAATAGTTTAAGTGAAAGCAATTAAATTAAGAGCATAATATTTATCCTATCACAAAAGTTTATAAACAATTAATGTATCATTTATCATTTTTTTATTATACTTTTATTTGAGAAACAACGATTATTGAAAATGAATGATAGACAATAAAATAAAAGTTTAAAGACTATTATATTATTAGTGTATACAATTTTTTCTCTGAATTTAATGTAAGTGTTTTGATTTCAACCGGATAAGAATCATAAGATAATAAAACATAACTTATCCAATAAAAGTTTGTCTAAGGTTTGTTATGTATTTGTTAAAATAAATAAACCAGGCTTTATACAACATATCCTATCTAAGGGTGGAAGTAGGTCAGGTCAAGCTTTGCCTTAAACAGGGCCAACCTATATAGCACATAGGAGTCTGGGCCTGGCCTGTTAGCCTATTTAAAAAAAAATTCAAAGCCTAGGCCTGGTCTGTTTAAAAGTCTGGCATGACCTGTTAACCTGTTTAAAGGCCTATTATACTATATGCTCATGAAATAGGCAACCATCTAATTCTTATAATTAAATTATATTTTTATATACATTTTTATATTAATATTACACATATATAATAATATTGCTTATATTAAAATAGTATAATTTCAACATTCTTATATAATATAGTTAAATAGGCCGGCCTGTTAGGCTGTATAGGCCTTTTAGGTGGCCTAAAGCCTGACATGTTAAGCTAAATAGGCTTTTTAGAAAGCCTGAGCCTGACCTGTTCGTGAAAAAAGTCTGGTCTGACCTAACCTGTTATAGGCCAGGTAATAGGCCCCTGATAGGCGGCCTGACCTGTTTCCACCCTTAATCCTATCGAAGCAAAATGGTAGAAATATATGAATGAGGATTATTTATCCCATTTTTTCATGTCCCATGATGTCTCAATCTAATTGAAAGTTACCACCTATTTAAAAAATGAAATCATAAAACTATAAAGTAACTTTTTTATATTATTTGGTAGGATTTGATTGATTTGGTACATAAGAACATCATTTTTGGGACAAAAAGGATCATCTTTCAGACATAAATAGCGAAAGCAGTGATGTGTTAACTAAGTAACAGTGAAGCACAGCAAAATCCACGTGCAATTGCTTAAAATTAGTATTGCGAAGGCGACGGTGGTCCGGTAGTTGCGGAGCCACGTTTTCAGGTGTCACCTCAGACGTGCTTGTCCTTGACGCGACAACACCACCCTCGACACATACACGTGTGGCAACCATTGACCACTCTACCTTCTTAAACGATCCCACCTACATCACACGTTTTTGTTTCCTTTGTCGGGCCCACTCAACAGGCTTCTATGGCCCGTTATTCGGCCCATAACCTTTCATCTCAACACTCAACAGTTTTATTTGTTTTGTTTCCTATTATTTATTCTTTGATATGTGTTTTCTAATACAAATGTTATGGGGTCCGTCTTTGTCTATTGTATAGTGGAAAATTTCACATTATTTATTTATACATCTTGAATTGATTAGTCTATAGGTGTTTGTTTATATTATATGAAAGGGCATTTTTATATTTAATGTTACGATTTTTCTAAGTAATAAGGGTTTTCACACATTAAGCAATTATCGAAAAAAAAGAAGGATTATTGATTACAAATTTTATGAATTATTAGAGAATTAGAAGGAAATAAGTTTGAACATAGAGAGGCATCCTTAATCCTGAACCAAACCTTTCTGGGTTCTAGGTCTGTTTGTGGAATCAAGCTGATTAAACTATGTCAACACATAAAATATTTCGCTTAAAAAAATTGTTTCAGACATTAATTTTATGATAACATAATATATGACATACAAGAGGTGGATATAATTGAAGGAGCATGTGGAGCCCTTGCTCCCACTCACCTTTTTCTAGTTTTAAGTAATGTACATGGTATGATAATGTTATATATGCAATTTTAATTTTATCACATTCTTTATAATAAATTAAATTATATCTATCACTTTTCATTTTCATCATTATATATGAAAAAATTAATTTAAAATTAAATTATAACTACAAGTTAATTGTTAAAATAACATATGATATAATTCAAAAATTATATCATATGAATTTAATTAAGCAAGCTAGAGAACATTAGTTTGCTATATCAATTTTTGATATTTTATTTTTGATGTCATTAATTATTCGAGCTTAAAAAACCACAAAGTCACTTATTTCTAAATTTTGTAAAGTTTTGGCAAAAATTAGAAATATAAATACATATACAATATAATACTACGATTTTATTGAAAATGAATAACAGTTAAAATTTTAACCTTTGATCCAATGATTGATAAATTCAAGTTTTTAAAAGAACCAATAGTAAAACGTTCAATAAATATACATTATTTATTTTACATATTTTACTTTTAATTACTGTTATTTTACATTAATATGATATTAAATGTAATTATTTTTAAATCTTGATTTTTATCATAAATACTTACTGAAATTAATTGCAACTCTAAACATTGATAAGTTTTAAAGAAAATAAAGCTTACTTTAAATTAAAATACAATATTCTTTTACATATTTTATTGTTTTGCATTAACATGTTATTGATATATTATATATATTTCATTATGTTTTATTATTACTTGACAATTTTTTATTATAAATTTTAACTAAATCTAATTGTTGCTAAAGATTGAGTTCGGGTCCTCCTTTGTCGGGAATCAATTCTATATGATTAATTTGATCCAATCACATTTGGGGTACTGTTTGAGTTTTGGATAGAATAATGTGTTATTGCTTAAGCATGTATGACCAAGCACCAACTATTCAATTTCTTTTAAAAAAATTATTTTAAGTTCTTAATCTATTTGAGGGATGTTGTTTCCATCAATCAAACCATTCATAAAGGTGTTTAATTTTATATAATAATCATTGTGGTGCCTTGTTTCATGTGCCGATTAATGAACATGATGCACATTGACTGAAAAATTACAGTCACAATGTACCTTTGAAATATCTACCATAATGATGCATTTTTTACAAACTCGATAATGCCATAGTCGAGTTTCAATTTTTTTCTCCTAGTCCCACAAAACTCAACAATGGAGTGAGAGTTTCTATTTTTTATACATATTTTGCCCAAACTTAACACCTACAATGGAGTATCTCCTATTTTTTATTCTTCTCACTCCAAAATTAGCAACCAGATAGGAGTTTTTAATCTACACTCTCTCCAAACTCGGTGAATGGAGTATTTCTCTATTAAAAAACACACTAAATGTGCATATATTGTCGTGTCAATATTATTACTTGAATGTCACATATATTGGTTCGCATAAGCGTAATGCATGAGATTAGTTAATTATGATTAATATGCAATCTTTATAATTTCTATGTCTAACACAATATGATTATTATTTCTTATGGTTTGTCGTGATTATATTCACAGACTCAGCAGCGTACCTCATCTGAGATAGCATATGGAGTAATTATAACTTCAGAAAGTTCAAATACCTAAGGGAAGAGCTAAAGCTTATAAATATATCTACCTGCTAAGTTTCAATTATATAATCTTCAAATTATATTTCGTCAGCCAATAAATTCTTAATATTTTTTCACATTTATATCTTCATTTTTTTGGTCCATATGATGTAGCTTTAGCCAATAATGGTTTACAACAGTTTGCTTGTGTTCTCCACTACTATGGAATTTAAATGTTGGACTAATCAACTTTTTTTAGGGATATTTTCTTCCATTTACTTTCCTTGTCTTCACGGATTTTCACTCCAATGGTTTTTTATTAATTAATTATATTTCCTTTTTCCGAGATTACAGTGCTTAATCATTCTGTAACCAAATAGATATTGAACACTCGGCAACCTGGTTGCCGAGATATAAAAGATGGTGAAAAAAAGAGAAACACTCCATTCATGTTGCCGAGTTTGGAGAGAATTTGAATAAAAAACTCCAAATCTGGTTGCAGATTTTGGAGTGAGAAGAATAAAAAATAGGAGATACTCTATTGTTGGTATCGAGTTTGGGCAAAATATGTATAAAAAATAGAAACTCTTACTCTATTGCGAGTTTTGTGGGATCAAGAGAAAAAAAATTGAAACTCGGCTATTACCAAGTTTGTAAGAAATGCACCATTGTGATAAATATTTCATAAGCTGCACCAATTCTTGAATACATTTTATCCTTTCTTTCTCAGCCAACCAAAACAATTTTGTTAGTAGTTTGAATGTGTCAGTGTGGTGCTTGCTTCATCAGCACAAAGATGACCTACTTTAACAAAAAAAAAATTACTACCACGTATTAAAATATTGTCTCAGTATTAGAGAGGATCTTGACCGTAGAATACACTACGACAGTGTTGTTATAAGCATGGTTTCGTCCTTGGTCTAAAAATATTAGTATTAGTGATAGTTTTCATCATCCTGTTCAAACAATTAAAGGAAAGTAAGAGTTTGTTCCTAATGTTTACCTAATATCTGGCATTGCTGATAGCACAGAACTCTAACAGCAAATATAAAAAACTAATTGTTTGTAACCAATAACATGCTGATGGTTAGAGTGGAATAAGCAAAAGCATAAGCATATAACATGCTTATAGGCATAAACCATAACCACCATTTGCCCCACCACTCATAAGCCTCATATTACTCCCCTATGTCTCTTATGTTTCTGGACCACTTGGCAACTAAAACACACCATCTTAAAAAAGGTCTGGCTTTAAGCTCTCATCACTACTAACATGTAATAGCCTAATATGACTTATTAAAAATAATAAAACTTTATGCTAGGATTGGCATGTATTCAAACTCCTCCCACAGGCCATGAAAGTAATAATGATTCTGCATAAAAGGCACACTTCTCAGATAAATGCTGTGGCATAATGCTTGTGGTATATTCCCTAGTGCTTATGTTCCTGTCAATACAGATTATTGTATTTGATGATAACAGCTGAAGTGGTAATATGAAAGCGATATAAACATAAAATTTGATCTGAGTTCCACCTTACCTAACCCCAAGTTTACATTTGTTAAGGACCAAAGAAAGATAAAGCATTGTCACCAAACACAAGCTAGTGTCATTTGTCTGTTCCATCTGAAATGGTTGCTTTAAGGACCACTGGACCAATTGATTACAAGGTTTCTTAAATATGCTAGAGGCTTAAGGATATTCTTCTTGTGTTCAAATTGAAATTATTATTCACAGTCACATTTGATACTGCTTAATTATGATATTATTGATCACCTTGAGATTTGTGTCATCCCTCGAATGGTACCACACAAGATAGAGATAGTTTTTCCAATTATACAATTGACATTATCTACAACTTTTAAAAAAATTAATTTTGATAAAGTGATTATCTAGAAATAATATCTACCATTGTTCTATAAAGTATTTGGTCTCCTTTTTTTAATTAAAAAGTAAGAACATAGCCAATGTTTTCACTCCTCTCTTTGTTTCACCAACTCTCTAGTCAATAATCATGACAAAAGACAAGCTTTTTTTTTTTTATCAGCCAAAGAAATTTAATAATAAAAATAATAAACAATTAGGAGAATAAGTGGTACTCCTATCCACAAAGACAATTAAATGTTACAATCAAGAAGACAACCATAAGAATAGACAATCCACTCCACAAAAGAGAAACAAAAACTAGGAAAATGAGTATTGAGAAGGTTCCAAGAGAAGATAGATTAAATTCATTACCTCATCTAGATTGAAGGTAGAAATCTAAAAAATAACTTTGTTCCTCATCAACCATAAAGAACAAATAATAACGAACCATAAGGACATCCACTATTGTATAGTCTTTTTCTCCATCCAAAGCATATTCATATGCGAAAAGAAATTGCTCTTAACATCATTGGAGATAGTAGAAAGAAGTCCAAACTAAGAGTAAATTTTTTGCCAAACACCATAAAATTTATCACAAGTGAAGAACAAATGGTCTATGGATTCGTCCATAACATCACAAAACACACACCTTATTGAATCTTGATCACATAGGACTCCACGTCTAGCAAGATTCAATCTTGTTGGCACACCATCTAAGGACATTCTCCACACTAAGCACCTCAACTTTGGTGGAACATTACAAGCCCATGACCTTTTAAAGTAGCCAACTTTACTATTACTATCCACACTTTGAAGAACAAGATAAGTATTACGAACCGAGTAGAAACCACTAGCGTCATGAGACCAAACCAACCCATCTTGAAGGTCTTATACAATTCTTGCTTCTTCCTGCACTTTGAGAAGGTCTTCGACTTCTCCTTGTTCACAAAGGAGCAAGCTCCTACGCCATTTTAGATTCCAACTTCAAGCCTTATTTCTCTATTCTCGCAAGGAACTAATATGAACATCTTTGTCCAGTGTCACCTGAAACAATCTTACAAAACGATTTGTAAGACCATCCCCCCTATCACCAATCAGTCCAAAACCTATGACTGCCCAGATCTAACTGTCCTACGAATTCCCTCACTGAACCACCCATTACTAATTCTATGTTCCTTATTGTTGAGTCTACCAAGATCTTTCCACCAAGAAGAACCTCTCTTAAAACACCCAGAGTCATTGACCTCACCTCTACGAAGCACCCCATCATCATATCTAGATCTCACCACTTTTATCCAAAGGGACTCTTCTCAATAAGAATTCTCCATCTCCACTTAGCTAATAAAGACAAATTGAACACAGATAGATTTTTAATCCCTAGACCTCATTCCTCTTTGGACCTACAAATATTTTTCCAACTCACCTAATGTATGCTTTTACTCTCCTCTCCTCTACCCCAAAGAAAACGCCTCTGGATTTTGTCAAGTTCATGAATAACATAAATTGGCGCTTTAAAAAAATAAATGTAATATAGAGGTAAAGAGCATAGTACCGACTTTAGGAGAGTTACTCGACCACCAAAGGAAATAAGCTTCTGATGCCAAAAAGATAGTTTCATTTTGAAAGAGTCGATTACGGGAGACCAAGTGGAGAACCTTTTTGGATTAGCACCAACAAGAATTCCTAAAAATTTGAAATGAATAGAACCCACATCACAACACAATTTATTAACTGCCATCTCTACCAAGTCTCGATTTGATTTAACACCGATAAAGTTGATCTTATGAAAGTTGATTTTTAGCTCAGACGTCAACTCAAAGCATTTTAGAATACTTTTGAGAGCCATAACATTAGCCATAGAGTTCTCCCCAATCAGCAGTGTATCATCAGTATATTGAAGGTGAGAAATAATAACATCATCTTTCCCAACCTTATAACCTTTGAATATATTCTTCCTTACAGCTGATCTCATAATACAACTAAGGCCTTTAGCAACAATTAGGAAAAGAAACGGTGCAATCGGGTCACCTTGCCTTAAGCCTCGAGCCATGTTAAACTCCATAGTTGGGCTACCATTAACAAGGATAGACACAGAGCTTGATTGAAGGCAACTCTTTATCCAACTCCTCCATTTGAAACTAAAACCCATCCTCTCCAACATATAAAGAAGGAAAGTCCAATTCATAGTGTCGTACGCTTTTTCAAAGTCCACTTTAAAGATGAAACAATCTCCTTTTTTCTTTTTTCTAGCCTGGTCAATAACCTCATTAGCAATAACAACACCATCCATAATAAATCTTCCTTTGATAAAGGCAGTTTGACATTCCGAGATAACCAAGTGGATGACATTTTTTAGGTGACCAGCAAGAAGCTTTGAGATGATCTTATGAATGCACCCTACAAGAGAGATGGGTCTATATTCACCAACGTCTTGCGGGCAGTTGTTCTTTGGAATCATCACAATAAAAGAGGCATTGCAACCTCTAGAAAGATTACTAGAAGAGAAGAAATAGTCGACTATGGCAATAATGTCTTTCTTCATACAATCCCAAGAGCGTTTTATAAAAGTAAAATTGTATCCATTAGGACCTGGATTTTTATCTAGACAAAAGACAAGCTTAATCACATGCTAATTGAAAATGGCCAATCAGTGGCTCACGTTGATTTCAATGATTTATGTTTCTTCCTTCCTTGGATTTTGTTCAACTTGTCAAGTGTATTCATGATTATGGTGTTTCAATATGTCATACCAACTGCTGATTGCAGCAATTGTACGACTAATTTCTGTCTGTTGTTGAAGCATTATCTACTGTAGACTTCAACAACCCTAACCCTAGATTGGATTATTAATTCTAAATTGCAACGAACTTTGATTTTTAAATCCTTCAAGGGGCATAGTTGTTTCATAAATCTTCTCATAATTGTTTTTTTAGCTGTTGAAGTTGACATCAACACTCGTCTAATCAAAAAGAAAATTTTATGTCAAAGTCCTCCATAAAACTTGAACTACACAAGAGGTTAGCCAAAACTAACTTTTCTCCTACACGCTAACAATAGCCTCTTCAAAAGGACAAGAAAAGTTCAATAAGAAATTACCAAATACTTTAATGTTTAGGATAAAGCATCATAAACAAGAACAAAAAAATTGTCAACTGAAACATACAAAACTTTCATCCATTACAACCAAAATTACCTTCGAGATGTCTTCTAATATTTAACTTTACAAAGTGTTAGGAATTAGGAGTTCAACCCAAAAGACTAGTCTATTAGGTGAGAGAGACTCTTAACACTATCATCCCTCTAAGGGCCGACGCCCACAATGGCTTTCACAATATCGACACTAACTTGATGATACTCTTTCTCTTTTCGCGGCTTCACTCACCTATTAATATTTGGTAATATACAATAATTCAACCTATAAGTAACTATTTCCGTGACACAACTCTCAATAAAAGAAATCAATTATTATGACTTACGCACATGTGAAGATTCTAACTTAAAAAATTAGTATATTATGTGAAAGATTGTTATGACACTGAAGTACTACTTTGAGTTTGTTATGCGACAGACTTCTAAAACAAATTTATGCATTGATTACATCAATGAGCATTTTTCTCACAATCTTGTGTTCTCTCTCAGATGCGCCTGGGCTTATTCAACTAATCACATTTTCCTTCATAGAAACAAGTCTTATTTAGAATTATGGCTAAAAGTATATATACTTACTAGATGATTAATGTTGATACAATTGTGTGTGTAGTTCAAGTAACTCTTAATGTTAATAAAAAAAATCTTACTTCGATTGACATGTACGTTAATAGTTAAAACGTAGCATATAACAGGGGTAATTGAAATACAAGCAATAGTGAATAGTGAACTTTTTACATAAGATCTTGAAATACAAGGAGCTCCATTATGAACATTAAAATGGACAGCATTTTTGGGCCTCTACATCGAAGTTATTAGCCCGTTACCTTAACCCTCAAATATTGCTTTTTTTGTAAGCTTGGACTTGCCTTTAGTTTTCAGTTTCTAGTCTAGACTATTAATAAGAGAATGTTAATACGTTGTAATGATTGTCTCTCCATCAAGTGTTGTTTCAAGAAATTAAATTACTGATATTTTATTTATTTTCGAAATCTAGTGAGACCTTACACCATTAGATCAATGTTTTGCTAGTGAACTTTGCATTTTTGGATTTCTTAAACATTTAGCAAAACACTTAATAAAAAAATAATATCAATGATTTGTATACAATAGTTTTAAAAATTGAAGTCTATATCTATATGACTTTAAAAAAAATGTTGTTTGGCATGTATTCAAATTAAAAAAAAAATTGTCCTCACATGCCACCACAACCAAGAAGTTTAATAAGGTTTTAGTATTAACGTTTCACGATCATTGATACTTTATTCTTGATTACAATTATTTCTTTAAAATTTAGACAACATTTATTGGTTGTAACTTATATTTCCAAATTTTGTTAGTCGCATGTTACTATTCATTTTCCTTCTTCCCGGGTTCCTCATCCAACATGTTTGTAAACCCCATTTTTTATTCCTTACTATTCTTGACTACATTGAGTTATTCTCGAACTAAAAATATGTGGTAACCAATTTCTGTTTCGGCATTTATTTAGAAGTTGTGAATCTAATGTAAAATTTCATGATTTCTACAAAACTCAATAGCCAATCATAAATTTGACGGATGAGATTAACGACTACTCAATTCAATAACTAGTAATGTAGTTTGCATGCATATGAACTAACTCATATTATCCTAACTTTCTTCATTTGACTCACTCACATATCTTCTTTCTCTCTCATTTTCTCACTCACACTCTCCATTGCAAGAAAACATTTGAGCTAAAATACTCAGATGTGGGAGATAACCAAAAATAATACTAATGGAGCTTATTAGTTATATACTCACCATGTCCCCACTACTCTATTAATGTTTCATTCTATTTGGTCTCCTCCAAAAGCTTCGGCCATCATAAAATCTGATATTTGGATTTAGCATGTTATCAAGTAAAGTACAGTACTCACTTCATGGAGATACAAAAGCCCCATTGCAGTTTCAAATATTATGTGGAAGCTCCATGGCTAGTTGAGCAATTTAACCTTTGGTATCATATGTTTTTGCAAAGCAAATATGTTAACAGTTTTATATAAAGAAATCTGTTGCTCAATATTGAGAATACGCAAATTTAAATGTGACGCTGCTATATACATATATGCATCCCAATGTATGCTTTGTTGATATTCATTAAATACAAGTGCATCCTAACGTATGCTTTGTTCATATTCATTAAATACAAGTGCATCCTAACGTATGCTTTGTTCATATTCCATACCGAAAATGAAGGATTATAGCTTTGTTGTTCACCAAATCAACTGAAGTTTTTTTATTTGGTAGAAAATATTTTACAAGGAATATCATTTACGTTTGCGAGTAAATGAATAAATGAAGAAGGGAGGGCTCAAACCTAGTGCGTCAGTGGAAAATAATTTTGCAGTTCACCAAATGAACGGAAGATGTGAAATAACATGGAGACTTCTATTTGGAAAGTTTAATATCTATTTGGAAAGTTTAATATCTATTTGGAAGTTTAATAACATATAGTGAATGTGTATAAATTTTTACATTAATAATACATAAATATTACACTCTTATCCTTAAGTTTTGTTGTTAAATTTTAAAATATACCAAAAACAATATCTCTATAATATTTTTTTGAAATATTTGGGGGGGGGGCAACTGCCCCCACCTGTCCTAGAGAAGATCCTCCCCTGCACTCAGACGTTGTGATATACTTTGGAGACTTTAAGGTGGAGATTTTTTTCCACTTAAAAATTATGAAATGGCATGGAGACTTCTAAAAAATTCTCAAATATGTGAAGAAGATCTTTACTCCTGACCTTGGCACAGTTTTGATGAAGACACCAACATCACCAAAAAGAAGAAAATGAAGAATACTTATGAAGACAAAGAAGAATAAAGCTTCAAAAAAATTAGATTAAGTCTCTATAGGTACTTCTATCCTAAAACTCATTAGAAATACAAAGTAGTAATGCTCAAACCATTTTTAAAGAATAATGAAACACTTTAAAAATAATTAAAACATTTTTTGAAATAATGTGTAACGAATTACTTCATTCAAGTAACAAGTTACATGTGAGAGAAAAAGAGTTATCCA
>NC_032016.1:21368442-21369904 GCF_001865875.1 Lupinus angustifolius
AATAATGAAACACTTTAAAAATACTTAAAACATTTTTTGAAATAATGTATAACGGGTTACTTCATTCAAGTAACAAGTTACATGTGAGAGAAAAATAGTTATCCAACTTAAAACTGTTAAGAGTAATCCATTACTGTATTTGAGTAACAGATTACCAGTTTTACAAAAGTTGAGTAACCGATTACCCAAATGGTGTAATCGATTACTCTAATTTGTTTTTAAATAATTAGTGAACAATATGTTTGGGTAATCGATTACCCAATGTAAGTCATCGATTACTGAAGACTATTACATGAAATTACTGAAGACTGTTACATGAGATTTCAGATTTCAAAACGAAATATTTTCACTCTAAATGAAATCTCTTCACTTCAAACAATTCCTACACTTTCAGAAAGTCACCATGGGTGTTTGGAAAGTATATATAAAGACTCTAACTCTCACAACATAAACACAATTTTTATATAACTCTCATACTACTCTGAAAAGTTCTCTCACTATTTTTCCGCAATTTTGCACTAAGTTCTTAAACTTTCAAAAGGAGAATTTTTCTGAGTTACTTAAAGTAATTGATTCAAAGTTTTACAAATCTATTGAGCATTATTACTAATTATAAAAGAGAGTTGATTGGATTGCAAGTGTTATAATATTTCATACTTGTAAAGACAATCCAAAGCCATTATTGAAATTCTTCATTCATTGCAATAAGCAGTAAACTTTCTTTCACATGGTGTGAATAGAAAGGGGATAGAGTTACTGGGAAAGGTGTTTTCCATGGGTATAAATATTAGTGAGTGGGTAAGGTACTTAGAGATCTCGGGGTGACACTTTGTAATTACTACTCATAATATTTAGTGGAAAATCTCTTGTGTTGCAAGAGTACTGGACGTAGCCTTCTGCAATATTATCCGTTGCACATTAACTCTTACATTTTGCAGAAAAAATTACTATAATTTGAAGTCAACTAATTCACCTCCCTCTTAGTTGCAATCCTGTTCTTACAATTGACACCAGAGTTATATTTGAGTAAGATACTCTCAAATCTGATCCGACATCAAGATGGCCTCAAGATCATTCCTAGGAGAAGGGTCCAACATCAACCGCCCTCCAAGCTTTGTTGGAGAATGCTATGATTTTTGGAAAATTAGAATGAGGATCTTCATTGCGTCTCAAGACTTAGATATATGGAACGCAATTGAAGAAGAACCATACATATCCTTCACTGTTATCAATAGTATAAGGGAAACAAAGCCAAAATCATCATGGAACGATGAAGACAAAAAGAAGGTACAATATGATTTGAAGGCAAAGAACATTCTCACCTCCGCTCTTGGTATTGATGAATTCTTTAGAGTATCAAATTGTAAATCTGCAAAAGAAATGTGGGATACTCTAGAGACCACACACGAAGGAACAGAGGAAGTAAAAAGATCAAGACTCAACACTCTTTCTCAGGAATACG
>NC_032016.1:21370004-21371513 GCF_001865875.1 Lupinus angustifolius
CAAAAACAGGACAAACAAGGAAATTCGCCAAAAGCAATGATGCCTCCACCTCAAGTCAAAATTTTACACGTTTTGAATGTGGCAAACCTGGTCACATAAAGATGGATTATCCAAACTTGAAAAAGGGTTCTTTCAAGGGAAAGAATGATATAAAGACTGGACGAAGAGCATACATTGCTTGGGAAGACAATGATGCAAATTCTGCATCTGAAACAGAATATGAAGAGCAAACACATCTATCACTTATGACATCTCATCATTCTGATGATGAATATGTAAACAACTCTAATACATTTTCTTCTTCCGAACTACAATCTGCATTTAATGATTTACATGATAAATATGTTAAATTGTCAAAAATGTTTCTAAAACAAAAATATGAAATAGATTCATTTAGAAACAAACCTTCTTCTTCCTCTTGTCAAAACTGCGTAACTCTTGAAAAGAAAGTATTAACATTAAGTCTCGAACTTAATAAACTAAACAAAAGTGGTAAAAGCTTAGAAAAGATTATCAATAATCAAAGACACTCAACAGACCGAAGAGGTCTTGGCTATTCAAAAAACCATGGTTTAATGAAACCAAGTGTCCAAAAGAAAATAAACTTTCAAAAGGAAAGTTTCCATGCATTTGAAAAATCTAGAACATACTTTCATCAACCCATATGTACATATTATAAAATTTATGGACATACACCAAACACATGTATGATTAGAAAATATGGTGTACCCCTAGGAAAATTTAAATGGGTCGAGAAAGGCACTAACCATCTAGGATCCAAAGAATATTGGATACCTAACAAAACTTAATTTATTTTGCATGAAAACATGAGAGCCGCCTGCAATTTATGGTACCTGGATAGCGGCTGCTCAAAACACATGACGGACGATAAAAGTAAATTCTCTGTCCTCACTCCAAGGGACAAAAAATATGTCACATATGGTGACAACAACAAGGGAAGAATTCTTGGGGTTAGTAGAATTGGAAAGCCACCATCAACAACTATAGAAGGTGTACTATATGTTGAAGGACTTAAACATAACCTTGTGAGCATAAGTCAATTATGCGACAAAGGATTTCATGAGGCATTCTACCCAGATAAATGCATCATTGAAAGTAAGGATAATTCTAAATTTATAAGTAAAAGAATAAATAATATATATATGATTGACATGGATTCTGCCTTACCTATAACATGTTTAGTAGCAAATGATAATCATGATGCATGGCTTTGGCATAGAAGAATTGCTTACAGCCACATGGAACATTTGAATAAACTTATTAAGAAAGATTTAGTTGTCGGTTTACCCAAAATGAAGTTTGTTAAAGACAAACTATGTAGTGCTTGTCAAATGGGTAAACAAACAAAAACTTCTTTCAAACCAAAGCACATGGTTTCTTCTGATAGACCATTACAACTACTTCATATGGATTTATTTGGTCCCTCAAGGACAAAACGTTTTGGTGGAAATTACTATGGTCTTGTTATAGTGGACGATTTTTCTAGAT
>NC_032016.1:21371613-21371879 GCF_001865875.1 Lupinus angustifolius
ATCAGTGATATAAGTAAAGGTATAACCACTCGTAGAATGCTTGATGCTTGTCTAAACATGGCCTTCGTCTATCAGATATAACCCTCCAAGATTGATGATGTAATCGAGAATGAACACTGGATTCTTGCTATGCAAGAAGAATTAAACTAGTTTGAGAGGAACGAAGTTTGGGAACTTGTTCCTATACCGAAAAATAGGCATGTAATTGGAACTCGTTGGGTCTTTAGAAATAAATATGATGAAAATGGTGTTATCATTAGAAATAA
>NC_032016.1:21371979-21372845 GCF_001865875.1 Lupinus angustifolius
GGAAGAAGGTATTGACTTTGATGAAACCTTCGCTCCAGTTGCTAGACTTGAAGCTATTAGGCTATTACTTGCATATGTTTGTTCTCTTAATTTTCAATTATATCAAATGGATGTTAAGTGAACTTTTCTCAATGGCTACATTCAAGAAGAAGTGTTTGTAGAACAACCTCCTGGTTTTGAAGATTACAAACATCCTTCTCATGTCTACAAGTTAAAGAAAGCCCTCTATGGTCTAAAGTAAGCTCCACAAGTGTGGTATGATCGTCTAACAACTTTCTTGATAGAAAAAGGTTTTACCAAAGGGAAGGTCGACACCACTCTATTTATATAGAAACTAAATCATCATACTTTACTAGTTCAAATTTATGTAGATGATATTTTTTTTTTTTCTACTAATGAAAATTTGTGTAGTGAATTTGGCAAAATGATGCTAGGAGAATTTAAAATGTCCATGATGGGAAAGTTAAATTATTTTCTTGGACTATAAATCAAACAACTTGATAATGACATTTTTGTGAGTCAAACCAAGTACTGCAAGGATTTACTAAAAAGATTTGATATGGATGACTGCAAGCCAATAGCTAGTCCTATGGGATATAGCACATACATTGATACCGATGAAAGTGGAAAAAGTATTGAAATATCAAAGTATCGAGGTATGATCGGATCTATTCTATATTTGACTGCCAGTAGACCTGATATCATGTTTAGTGCATGTTTGTGTGCACGTTATCAGTCTAAACCAAAAGAATCACATTTAGTTGTTGTTAAGAGAATTATGAAATATCTAAAAGGTACAACTGAAGTTGGACTGTGGTATCCAAAAGGAAGTATATGTGAATTGGTTGGATATTCAGATTCATATT
>NC_032016.1:21372945-21373271 GCF_001865875.1 Lupinus angustifolius
TTATGCATTCTAGAACCAAACACATAGATATAAGATATCACTTCCTAAGGCACCAGGTTCAAAAGAAAGATGTATATGTAGAATTTGTTGATACTCATAACCAACTTGCAAACATTTTCACTAAACCCTTAGAAAAAGAACCTTTTTACAAAATTAGACTTGAATTATGCATTTTTGATGAAGCTTACCTGTCTTAAACATGCTTATATGATTATATGTTTGCTTCATTATTATTATCTGAGGCCTACTTGATCTTTAATATATTTACTGATGTCCAAAAACTTCAATTTTAGGGTTGAAAAATCATTTTCATAGCTTAATTTTGC
>NC_032016.1:21373371-21375524 GCF_001865875.1 Lupinus angustifolius
TCACATTTTCCATTCTAAACACTTCTAACCAAACATATTCGTGATTAGTGGCTTGAATCGAAAACCCCCAAATTCTCCAAAAACCCAAAAACCTAAAATCTCAAATTCATGGCTTCCTATTCTAAATCAAAGAAACAACGCTCCAATACCACTCAAAGGAGTCAAGGAACAACAACTTTGGAATGCAACCCTCTGGACTTTACAAGGCTTCTTGCTAATGATGAGCAATGCAAGATATTTGAGGAACACTTCCATGGTCGCGCCATTTTTACTCCTAAATATGGTAATGTTGATAATTTTGAGTTTGAAGATTTTCTTTTCCCTTATCTCTTACGTCAACAAAACCTTTTTAACTTCTGTTGTGAAACAAACGACATTTATCCAGAACTTGTGCGAGTATTTTATTGTAACATGAAGTTTCGGAAAAATCATCTTACATCCTATGTCAAAGGAAAAGACATTGTTTTAGATCTAAAAACTTTCAGTTCATTGTTACGTAACATACCCTATCAAGGTAACATAACATATTTCGGCCTTGTATGTGAATGAGATAATTATGATCGCAATGATTTTTATCATTCGTTATGTTGACTTTCGAAACAGGAAATAGAAATGCGTAAGCAACAAGGCTTTGGAGAGACTGTCAAACACCGAGACATCCTATCTGCTGGATATCTCAAACTAGAGGAACGTTTGATTCATTATTTTTTGAGTTATATCATAATACCAAAATTTTCAAATCGTTCTCAAATAAGTGCCATAAAGTTTAACATCAAAATCAATTGGTCTCTGATGATAATGAGACAAATGTGGACCGTTAGAGGTACTCAAAGCCCTTTGCCATATGCGATCTTTATAACCAAAATTCTTCAGCATTTCGGAGTTTCTATGACCGGTGAAACAAAGATGCCTCTGAATCTTCGAGAAAGCCACATTGATGTGGATGTGATCCACAAAATGGGTTTTACCAAAGACCTTCGAACCCGCACTTATGTTATTGCTGCATACTTCTGGACAATTTAGATTATGATATTTTATGCTTTATTATTCCATTCCTGATATTTTGATTGAAACATCTTATCTAGTCACTAAATTAATTTTTTTATATATCTATTGTGCTGTACATCATGTATGCTATATATCTTTTGCTGGACTTTTGACTTTTCTACTTTTTGATGAAGTCAAAAGGGGGAGAAAAGTTGGGAGATTGTATTTTCTGTCAAACTTTATTCCAGGCACTTAACTCCAAATGAAAGGGGGAGCATACAAGATAGGGGGAGCATACTCAAGACAAGTCAAGATATATCACAAAGTATGCTACTCTCAGAAAATTCAGAAAACTACACTGTCAAGAAGATATTGGTTTGTCATCATCAAAATGGGAGAGATTGTGAAGAAGATCTTTGCTCCTGACCTTGGCACGGTTTTGATGAAGACACCAACATCACCAAAAAGAAGAAAAGGAAGAATACTTATGAAGACAAAGAAGAATAAAGCTTCAAGAAAAATTAGATTAAGTCTCTATAGGTACTTCTCTCCTAAAACTCCTTGTTATGCAAAGTAGTAATTCTCAAACCATTTTTAAAGAATAACGAAACACTTTAAAAATACTTAATTTTTTTTTGAAATAATGTGTAACGGGTTACTTCATTCAAGTAACAAGTTACATGTGAGAGAAAAAGAGTTATCCAACTTAAAACTGTTCAGAGTAATCCATTACTACCTTTGAGTAACAGATTACTAGTTTTACAAAAGTTGAGTAACCGATTACCCAAATGGTGTAATCGACTACTCTAATTCGTTTTTAAATAATTAGTGAATAGTATGTTTGGGTAATCGATTACCCAATGTAAGTAATCGATTACTGAATACTGTTACATGAGATTTCAGATTTCAAAACGAATTGTTTTCACTCTAAATGAAATCTCTTCACTTCAAACAACTCCTACACTTTCAGAAAGTGATGAAAACCTCTTCAGGAGATCCTTTTTACAACAATCTATCTTGTTTGGTGCAAGGGAACCCACAGTTTGATGGGTTATCTTTGATGGTTAACTTTAGGCCAAATTGAAATGTTTTGGATAAAAGAAGATGGTGAAGATTGAAGGGTGAATGGCGCCACAACAATAGTGTTGATAAGCCGGGTGATATTC
>NC_032016.1:21375624-21377896 GCF_001865875.1 Lupinus angustifolius
TAAACAAAATTCAAAACTAAACATAAATGACATTCTAATTTTCCATGAAAAAGCCTTAAATCTAAGCCTTGGAATCATAGTCTTCTTTGATGCATAATTCGGCTACTTTGAATTGAGTCTTTCACGAAATAATTGCCTCCAAGACTCAATGTGTTTGTTAAATGCTTTGCACAAATAATCATTTGAATGATTCTTAAATGTATTAAATTGTTGGACGACAACCTTGTAATTTGACTCAACTTGGACGGCTCAATCAATGGTGTGCATGACTTGGGTTGTATGTTAAATGCTTTGCACAAATAATCATTTGAATGATTCTTGAATGTATTAAATTGTTGGGCGGCAGCCTTGTAATTTGACTCAACTTGGACGACTCAATCAATGGTGTGCATGACTTGGGTTGCATGTTGAATGCCTTGCACGAAAATTCACTTGAATGAGTCATGAGTGCATTAAACTTGGACGACAGCCTTGTACTCATTCATGCTTGACTTGTAATCACATTAAAGTGGACGGCAACTTGCATTCTGAATTAAAATGTGGACGGCTCACTCAATTGAAACATGCCTTGGACGGTTTCCTTTGAAAGATTATTCATAATTGGCTTCAAATCATGCTTAAGTGGACGACAACTTGAATGCTTAGCATTAAAAGCCCAAGTTGACTTTATGGCTTCATTTATTCTAAAATTGAAAACAAAAGACAAGTTAAATGTTTTAATGGAAACAACTTAGGACACAATAAATGTGTCCTAGCCATGTTTAGAAACATGGCCTTGCCTTATGAAAAGGGTTGTGAATTATTTTCCCCACGTTGGCCCACATGTAAGGTGATGTAATAAAAGAGGTGACTTCCTTGGTTTGAGCTTAGGTGAATTCCCTTTATGTCTTGAAAGTGTATTGTATACACGTTTGACCCTTGCCCTTGTCATGGGCCCACCTATGCCTCTTAGTTCCTCATTATCCTCCTTAGGCTCATTTGGGTTCACATCAGAAAGGCACCATGGGTGTTTGGAAAGTCTATATAAAGACTCTAACTCTCACAACATAAACACAATTTTTATATAACTCTCATACTACTCTGAAAAGTTCTCTCACTATTTTTCCGCAATTTTGCACTAAGTTCTTAAACTTTCAAAAGGAGAATTTTTCTGAGTTACTTAAAGTAATTGATTCAAAGTTTTACAAATCTATTGAGCATTATTACTAAGTATAAAAATAGAGTTGATTGGATTGCAAGTGTTATAATATTTCATACTTGTAAAGGCAATCCAAAGCCATTATTGAAATTCTTCATTCATTGCCATAAATAGAAAGGGGATAGAGTAACTTGGAAAAGTGTTTTCGAAGGGTATAAATATTAGTGAGTGTGTAAGGTACTTAGAGATCTCGGGATGATTTAGTGGAAAATCTCTTGTGTTCCAAGAGTATTGGATGTAGCCTTCAGTGGACAAGAAGGTGAATCAGTATAAAATACTTGTGTACTCTCCTTTCCCTTTCCTCTTTAATTTATATTTGTTTATTTTCTGCAATATTATCCACTGCACATTAACTCTTACATTTTGCAGAAAAAATTACTATAATTTGAAGTCAACTAATTCACCCTCTCTTAGTTGCAATCTTGTTCTTACAAAATAGTAATATGTTACCAATTATTCTGAAATCCCATGAATTTTAGTTAAATACATAAACTATCTCTCCATTTTTACACCTACAAAAAACCATTGATTTGTATGCATATATTACACTCATTATACATGCATAAGAAATAAATGTGATCCTTTAAAGAAAAAAAATGATAAATGTAATTAAGTTTAACAAAATGTAGAGACAAGTCCAAATAGTATACGATTCATAACATTTTCATTATTTCTGGCTCATTACAAAATACATCGATAATTCTAAGAAAATATTGTTTAAATCACTTTTATACTATATTGTAATTAACAAAAATCGTATTGACTCGTATACTATTTATACTCGTTTCGTAATGTAACGCCCCAAAAAATACTCTTTATTTATTACGCGGAAAAGTGATTAATTTTTTTTTTAATTGGTGATATAAAATTGTTTCCTTTTAAAAACCTTTCTTTTCCGGGACATCACTTTAAGTAACATATAACGCGGAAATCAAAACCGGTTACCTAACGGTAACTGAAATGATACAACATTTCCTGAATATACATCTTCATAGATATAAAAGATCATAAGTACTTAATATACATATCCAACTAGAAAGGGCGGAAATATTAATCATCGCCAAAAGACACTAA
>NC_032016.1:21377996-21378409 GCF_001865875.1 Lupinus angustifolius
AAATAGAGAGAGTAAGACATCTAATGAATATAATTCATTGACGGCGTGGACTTACTCAGAATATTACACTCATATATGAAAAGCAGTTCATATATATAACATATCACATTATAATTCATCAGTTGTTATCGTAAACAATTATCCAATCCACATGAGTAATATAACCAAACTTATCAATTGTTCTCATAAACAATTATCTAATCAACCTATGTAATGTAAACAACACTTATTCCCAAACAATATCATAATTCACCATTTATCAATATATAATTCATCGACAAGATATCATGACTATAATTAAATAACACATAAGTGGAAATCATAACCAAATATATTATCTATAACCGACATCATAACCCACTGTTTATCGACATAAATAATAATGTATCAATATACATTTCATAAACAAATAT
>NC_032016.1:21378509-21378902 GCF_001865875.1 Lupinus angustifolius
GCATTTCATAACCTAATTGATCAGTAATTTCCATAGGAACAGTCCATAACAGGACGTTGTCGTAACAAACGCTTTCTGGGCATCCCTCTCATNCCTCATCCTCTTCCTCATCCTCGTCCTTGTCCTCATCCTCATTATCGTCCTCATCCTCGTCCTCGTCCTCATCCTCATCCTTATTCTCCAACTCATCCTCATCCTCATTCTAATCCTAATCCTAGTCCTAATCCTAACCCTAATCCTAACCCAAATCCTAAATCTAATCCTCTTCCTCATCCTCACCCTCACCCTCATCCTCATCCTCTTCCTCATCCTCGTCCTCGTCCTTATCCTCATCATCGTCCTCATCCTCGTCCTCATCCACATCCTCATCCTCATCCTCATTCTCATCCTCAT
>NC_032016.1:21379002-21379400 GCF_001865875.1 Lupinus angustifolius
CTCATCCTCATCCTCATCCTCATACTAATTCTAATTCTAATCCTAATTCTAATCCTAACCCTACTCATATTCCTTATCCTAATCCTGATCCTGATCCTCATCCTCTTCTTCATCCTCATCCTCATCCTCATACTCATTCTAATTCTAATCCTAATTCTAATCCTAACCCTGCTCCTATTCCTAATCCTAATCCTGATTCTCATCCTCATCCTCTTCCTCATCCTCATCCTCATCCTCATCCACATACTAATTCTAATTCTAATCCTAATTCTAATCCTAACCCTACTCCTATTCCTAATCCTAATCCTGATCCTCATCCTCATCCTCATCCGCATCCTCATCCTCATCCTCATCCACATCCTCATCCTCATCCTCATCCTCATCCTCATCCTCATCCT
>NC_032016.1:21379500-21379909 GCF_001865875.1 Lupinus angustifolius
CATCCTCATCCTCATCCTCATCTAATCGTAATCCTAATCGTAACCCTAATCCTAATCCTAATCCTAATCCTAATTCTACCCCTAATCTTAGTCCTGATCCTCATCCTCATCCTCATCCTCATCTAATCGTAATCCTAATCGTAACCCTAATCCTAATCCTAATCCTCATCCTCATACTCATCCTTATCCTCATACTCTTCCTTATCCTCATCCTCATCCTTGTCCTCATCCTTATCCTTATCCACATTATCATTGTCATCCTCATCCCCATCCTCATCCTCATCCTCATCCTCTTCCTCATCCTCGTCCTCGTCCTTATCCTCATCATCGTCCTCGTCCTCATCCACATCCTCATCCTCATCCACATTCTCATACTCATCCTCATCCTGATCCTCATCCTCATCCTCAT
>NC_032016.1:21381046-21414294 GCF_001865875.1 Lupinus angustifolius
AATTTATTTTAATTATAATTGTAAACTAATTATATGTTTTAACTAACACATAGAGAATCAATAATTTCAAACTATACCTGGATATCCCATCTAGGCAAGTAGTGAGTGTTGGTAAAGTACATAACTCAGTGGATGATATGCTGCATAATGCACCTATCCTACCCCATCATGTGAAGATCTCAATGGATGTTGTAATCGATGGTGATGCGTTGCTGCCAATTCCTCTTGATGAGGATATCTTAACAATGGGAGGGGCTATAGGCACTTACGTGGCTTCGTCAATAGACCTTGTACATGTAGTTCCTTCTAAGGTATGATTTTCACCTAATTCTCACTCATATTATATATATGTATATATATATATGTACATATATATATATATATATTTTGATATGTAATTAATATGTTTTGTATTGAATATTTCCAGAAAATACACACTGCAGACCTAGTGAAAAGGAGTTAGATAGTTCAATGATATCTCATTGCATAGTAGAACATCTACCAAAAAGGCCAAGGTGGTTAGTCTAACGTTAGAAAACTAAAAACTAAGCTGCCAAAGTCTTACTAAGTCATCTTCAAGGGATGTAAGCTCTAAAAAGACCATGTAATGTATTAAGCTGTTTGAGCATGTAAAGCAGTTGGGAGAAGGTGATGTAATGATTATATCATTTCCCAAGGAAGTCTTTGAGAATGATATCCAAGAATTCATTCACATTAATGAAGTCTGGGATGTATATGAATGTCGTAATATTATTATTAATTTGAATGTCCTTAAAAAAATTAATTAATTGTTATTGTTTGAATGAAGAGCATATATCTTTAACAGTGTGCCCTACTAAAGACGTTGTTGATATAATATCTTCTACAATGTTATTTTTAATATGCACTATGGAATACTTATATTTTATCTTCATTATATTTGAATGAGATATCTTCAAAAATGCTTGTTGTAGGTAACACTGTTGATTATATATCTTTTACAACGCTCTCGTTAATAAGCATTATTGAAGGTACGATCATACCCTATAAAACTTAAACTTTCTGCATTCACACACATTCAACAATCCCAAAACTCATTTACTCAGCAGTGAAACTCATTTACTCTCAAAATCAACCTCAAAATCAATTCAACACCGAAAATCAACCTTGAAATCATTCACTCATTCAACACCGAATTCAAAACTCATTCACTCATTCAACCTCCAAATCATCATTCACTCATTCAATACCGAAAGTTCACTCATTCAACACCAAATTGAAAGTGAGATTCTCTTATAAATATTTGTCTTTTTTAATTACATGAAATGAAAGTGAGTTCACTCATTTTGCTTGTATTGAGTTAGGGTTTCTCCTTTCATCTTATTACATTATGAGTTAGGGAATATCCCGTTTTTAATTACATAATGTGTTTGCTCTGCTTGGTGAGCTTTACTTCAAGATTTAGGGATTTATGCTCGTTATATTTTTTTGTCAATTACTTTCTAGAAAATGGATCGAAAATGGATGAGTTCCAATCGATTGATGAATGAGTATGAGGATGAAGTGAAATCATTTATTAGGTTTGCAATTGAGAATGCTTAAAACCCTAATACATGGTTGTGTCTCTCGAACAAGATGAATGCTTAGTTGAACCATTATGTAAAAAAAAGAAGGTGAGAATTACATTTCAAGCACAAACAAAGTCAAAATAATTTATCTTTTCAATGCATATAATTTTTCAAGGTCAACTTGAAAATCAAAAGCGAAAAGTTAGCAAAATTTCATATCTTTGAGAAAGTGCATCTTGAGAAAAACATACAAAAATCATATTAGAAACTAGGAGTTCCTATGCGATTTCTGTCATTAGGTTTTAGGTATGAGATTATAGTCATATCATTACAATTTAGATGCATTATTATTCAGATTTAGTTATTCGATTTAGTTGAGAGATTTGAAGGTTCTCAAGTGCCTTGAGAATTAGGTATAATATCATAGCTGCGGTTGGATTGAGATATTCACTATTACAAGGTTCTTGGAAGTGAGTTAAGAATGGTGAGGCACCTATTAAGCTCAAATACCCCCTGCAGTATTTTATTCCCCCTCAAGGAAACCTCTGCGACTCGAACCCATGACCTTAGGGACTTATAGTCATTGATTCCATTGAATAAAATACTGCAGGGGGTATTTAAGCTTAATAGGTGACATGCTCAGTAAATTCATGGTCCTTAGGATCACATGTCAAGGTTGGGGTGTTACATTAAAAAGGCTTCGAGTCGTGGAGGTTCCCTTTAGGGGGAATAAAATACTGCAGGGGGTATTTAAGCTTAATAGGTGACATGCTTAGTAAATTCATGGTCCTTAGGGTTGCATGCCAAGGATGGGGTGTTAACTTACTGCCATAAGGAATCAGGGATTTGCTGAGGCCCCTTTGCTGCCATAAGGAAACAGGGATTTGCTGAGGCACCCTTGCGGCCACAAGGAATCAGGGATTTGCTAAGGCACTCATGCTGCCATAAAGAATCAGGGATTTGCCGAGGCACCCATGCTGCCATAAAGATGTTTTTTTTGTGAAGCTAAAAAATTCACTTGAGGTATGTAATGTTCCGCACCGATTGTTAATGCAGACATTGTATAGAAATGTATGTTGTTGAGATGTATGATATGCAATTTTTGGTTTATTTGTTTATGTTTATTAGAGGACTGATGTAGAGATGCATGTTTGAATGTTTGATTATATGAAATGCAATGATTTGTTTGCGCTTATTGGAAGAATACTGTATGGATGCATGTTTGAATGTTTGGTTATATGCAATGCAATGTTTTGTTTGTTTGTGCTCATTAGAAGAATAATGTTGGGATGCATGTTTGAATGTTTTATTATATGCAACACAATGTTTATTTGTTGGTTTGTGCTATAATGATTAGTGTATGAATGTGATTATGCATTGCTAGATATAGTTATATTGTAATATATGTAGGTCATGTATGATATGAATACTATATGTTTTGTTTGAATATAATGGAATGATGAGTAAAACCCATGCATAAATATTCTAATGCATCACTTATATATATATATATATATATATATATATTGGACAAAACTCATCAACCTTTGTAGACTCGACTAAAGTGGTCCTTGTTGCTTGATGTTGATTGGTACCATAAGGTGATCCATAAACCGCCTCGGTATGGCCTTGAGGATAATGACTAAACCTAGCTATTTCGCTCTAGTGTAGGCTTGCATAGAATTTTTCTCGAAAGTGTTGATGTTTTTCGTAAAATTTTTTTGCCCTAGTGTGTTTGTTATGAACTCTTGTCTTCACTCAGGAGACTACAACTTAGATTCTCCAAAATGTTGCCACAGTTTGGGTGATTGTTATGCAGTAGTAAGTCTTCAACTTGGGGTGTTCATTTAATTTTCCCTAATTTTTTTCCCAGAATACCATATGTAGGCATCTGTCGGGAATTCTCTCATTTTATTATGATCTCAAGTCGCCTTCGTAGGTTTTCGACTTAGGACCACTCACCTTTTTCTAAGTTGTCCATGTGGGTTTACAACTTAATACTCTTTTGTTTTTTTTTGTTTTTGCTTTTTTTTCTTTTTTGTGAATATCCCCGATGTGGCGACTTGAATTGGTAGAAAGTAAAAGACATGTGTGAGTCGTTGTTGAAGGTGTTTTAGAAGATGATGACTTAAGATCTTTCTCCTTACTTGAGTTATTTGGATTATTTTGCTCGAATCAATTTGGATCCAAGAAAAGTCACTTCACTATTGCCCCAGTTTTAGACTTTTTATAAACTTTCACAAGAAAATGAGATCAACTCCAAAAATTGCCCCAGTTTGGGCTTCTGGTGACTTTCCACTCTCCAATGTGAGCTAACCTGAGTCATTCTTCTATTCAAAATGATATGGAAAACTTGGACTATAAGGCTTTAGAGCATGAATCATCTTAAAACTTGCCCCAGTTTGAGAGGCTTCTAGTTTTCCTTTACTTGTAGTGCTCTTTATTTCATGCATAACTTTTTTGACAACAGTGGTCATGCAAACTTTAGTAAGTGTTCGGGTTATGAGATATGATATGGTGGTGATGACAAAATTTAATTTGAGTTTGGATTGGGTAGACATGGTGGTGGTGATGATGATAGAATTCAATTTGGGTTTGGCTAATAGTAGATGGTGGTGGTGGTGATAATAGAATTGAATTTGGTTTGGCTTATGAGTGATGGTGAAGTTATGAAGGATAAATGGTTGAGCTTTGATTGTGGTTGATGATATTTAATTTGTGTTTGGTCTTGTATTGATATAATGACGGTGATAATGAATTTTAACTTATGCATTAAAGATGAGATATTTTACCAAAATTTTACGAGATTTGTGGAGTTAGCATTTTTGTCATGATGCACATTTTAGGCAAATAAGTCATCGACAATGTCTTTTTAAGCTTGTACCGTGGTTTGACTAGGGTTTTCAAAAAAAGGATATAAGGCTCAAAACTTGTGTTTTCCATACCCACAATTCACCTTTCTTCTTTATCCTATTTTCAACATTTTTCAAACATGACATTCAACTATTAAGAGAATTTTTCAAGTTTAGATAAGGATGGCCTATGATTAAGGCGATAATTTTTTATGAAGGGTTCCTTTTGTGATCATTGATATTGCACTTTTGCCAAATCTTTTGCCTGAGATATTAATTGAGGATTCTTAGCGGGCTTTTTTTCCCACTTTAAGCAAGGAACATTCTTTGTATTCTCTTATCCTTCGGTCATATGATTGGTGTGAAAGAATATTTTTTCTTTTAATAATTGAATGTCAAGGAAAATGATTGAAAAGCCATCCTCCCTGGGTTATTGATATATTGAGGGTTATTCAAAAATTATTTTCTTTCATGATGTCCGGGCTCAAATGGAGTGACTAGGGATATCTCCATGATGTTTAGGAATTTACAAAAAATGCCTTGTGTCATTAGAAAAATTTGCTTGAAGATTTGCATCATTTTTTTGGTTCTTACATTTGTATCATCCTCCATTTTATTTTTGGATCAAATATCTCATATTAATGCATAGATTAATTTTATTTGGGTTATGTGTTCTCTTTTTCGAGTAAATATGATTGATAAAGTGTAGTGTGGGATGGTAGGATGATGTATGGGATGTGGAAATTTACATGATCAATGCATTAGTATATACTTATTAAAAATAGATGCATTTGAAAGTAAATATTTCTGAGTGAATGCTTGAATGAGTTAACCTTCACTGTGATCCTCAAGTGAAGAGAATTTTTCAAATTGGTCTCCAACTTTGCTGGGGTTGAAGATAATACACTATCGATTATGGACTCAACCACAAACTAGGAGTTTTCTATCTTTTTAAATGTCTTCAGTTTCAATATTGATTACTTTCAGTCGAGTCTAACAGTATTGTTCTTAAAATCAATACTCAATTGATGAGTGTCCTTAGCAGTGGGATCATGAAATGCATGTAGAAAAATTATTTTTTATTGATGCATGATATGCATGAGGTGAATATTTTTGCTCATATCATGTTACTTTGAATTGAGATGCAACTTATTACTCAAAATAATGCATGAAATGCAAGTGATGTCGACATTGAGCTATACTTAAAAATGACGATGTATTTCATTTATGCTTTGACGTATGAATGATGCGAGATTAGTATTTTTAAAGCATATGATGCATGCATGTGATTGATTTTTGAATGCATGAAGGCTATGAGAAGGTGTATGAAATATTTTTTTATGATGAGATGACATGATTTATTACAATAAATGCAATGATATGGTGAGGTATGAGATTAAAACGTATGATATACTAATTCATGAAGTAGAATGTTTGAATAATTTTATTTTGATTTTTTTGATGAATATATGCATAAGTGAATGTTTGTATGAGTAATGTGTTTATTTTTAAATTGCATGTATACATGAGTGAATGAATGCTTGATAATTTTTTGCATGAATGAATGCCTAAGTCAATGAATGATTATTTTCTTTCTGAATATATGAAGAAAAAAAATGTAGAATGATTGAGTGAATGAATGAAATGTAGATGAATGTATGATCATTGTATTTTTTTTATGAATGTATGCATAGGTGAATTATGTATGAGTAATGTGTTTATTTTTTAAATTGCATGTATACATGAGTGAATGAATGTTTATTAAATTTCTTATGCATGAGTGAATGCCTAAGTCAATGAATGATTACTTTTCTTCTTGAGTGCATGAATGAAATTTTTTTTAGAATAATTGAGTGAATGAATAAAATGTAGATAAATATATGGTTATTGTATTTTTATTTTTTTAAATGAATGTATAATTTATTTATTTATTTATCTTAAAATGCATGTATGCATGAATTAATGAATGAATAAGTAGAAGAGTGTATGAATAATGTATCAATAATTGAATGAATGAATAATTGAATAAAGCAGTTAATGAATATTGTTATTTTTTTAATGTGATGAATGAATGCATAAATCATTTGATTTTTTTATTTTTGAATGTATGATTGAATTTTTTCTTTTCGATTGCATGAGTAAATGAATGTGTGAATAATATACTTTTTTTAATGAATATATGAAGGCATAAGTCAATGAGTGTTTAAATAATTTATTTTTCTTTTTTATGAGTGAGTAATGAAATGCATTAATAAAGGAATAAATGTTTGAGTTATATGCATTATTTGTACATGAATGAATGCATGAATTTTTTTGATACATGAGTGGATGGATGAATATGTGAATAAATAAGAGAATGTATGAATAATATATATTTTAAAAAAAAATACATAAATGGATCACTAATTAAAAGAATGTATGAGTAATGTATGCATGAATGAATTATTGTGAATGATAGTTTTTTGAGTTAGCGTGTGCATGGATGAAATGATTTTTTTGAATGATATATTTTTTAATGTATGTATTTATAATGAATAAATGCATGCATAAGTAGTGGGTGATCAATTTTCATATATCTACGTATCACGTATGTATGAATGTACGTATAAGTCTATCAATAAAAAATTTCTTTTTGAATGTATGAATGAATGCGTAAATCAATTAATGAATATTTTTATTTTTGAATGCATAAGTCAACCAATGGAGATTTTTATTTTTTTTGAATGCATAAATGAATGGATAATTGATTGAATGTTTGAATATGTACTTTTTATGATTATGCAATCATGAATTAATTTTTTGAATGATGTATTTTTTTATTAATGCATGATGAATAAAATGTCTAAAAATACAAAATGCATGCCCCTTAGAGTAATGGACCCTATCTTAGGGTGGTTTAGCCATCATTACAATTTGAACATGTATATATATATTTTAAATTATATTTCTTTTATTTCTATCGTTCAGACTAGATTAGGGCCAAAATAAATTGTCATATTTATTTTTTATGATAATCTCCTTGTTAGGGGAGTAGGAATTCCCTTCAAGGGTGCAATATTTTACATGACAAAATTCCAAACAATATGTTATAATACAAACATTACACACATCGCAAAATTCACAACAAGTACAACATCTTAGGACAAGGTTCTAACATACAATGGACGCCTTTGACAGTTCCCATATTGCATCTCTCTCGAATAGAGAAGCCCAAATATTATGATGTTAGAAACAGGAGACCAACTTGAGCGACTAACTCATAATAAGAGGTAACAATATGAATGGTCCATATCACCAACACTTAGAAGCGATAAAGGCCGTGACCAGTGAGGCTATTGTCCCTTCTATCCAAAAAGGTGTCACTAATACCCGGGTGTAGGGCATATGTGTGCTAAAATATGTACATTATATATCACATAATAATAAAACAATACATACACACGCATACAATTCATATACACAACATATAATTACTAATTAAGCATGAAATTCATACAATTAATAATGAATCATGTAATATATACTTATACATACAACTAATAATTAAGTATGTAATTCATACAACTACTAATTAAACATACAATTTTCATATTTATAACATATAATTAATAATTAAGTATGCAATTCTCATATTTATACATACAATTAATAATTAAGCATGCAATTTTCATATTTATACATACAATTAAAATTAAGCATGTAATTCATATTCATACATACAATTAATAATTAAGCATATAATTCATATTTAACATACAAGTACTAATTAAGTATGCAATTTTCATATTATTGGAAATTAATTAATCAACCAAATAATAAAAATAATGATAATAATGGTAAATAAATAGTCACACATTTTATTGATTATGGGCCGAACTTTCTCAAAAAAGTCCCTAGCAGAGTCGTCAATTGCCACACCCCAATTTTCAGCTACACGACTTTGTTTAGAGCCGCCACTATATTTGTAGTTAAAAATGTAAAAAAATATTTCAAGCCCAATTAGCCTGGGCTTTTTGGATTTATGATATCCATGTTCGGGAGTCGGTTACAAGATAGGGGAGGTATTAGCACCCTACCCGACCGTCTTAAGCGATACCCTTCATTAAAATATATGACTATATAATTATTATTATTATCTTTATTGAATTATCTGATTAATTAACTAATTATTAGAAAGAAAGAAAATATTTATTTTTATTCTTGTGCCTGATAAGATTGACCCTGGTCCTACGTATCTCGATTAAGGGAATCAAGGCTTACGTAGTTCTTTAGGTAGAAAAATATTTATTGGTTGAATGTATTTTAATTAAAGAAAATATATTTTTTAGTCAAAAATATATATTTTGCAAGTTTTATTTATTATTGAAAAGAGTTTTGATTTGATTAATTTTTGTTATTTATTTAATTGAGAAAATAGAATTTAATTGATTTTGAGATTTAATCGATTGAAAAGAAGCGGCGTAGCGTGATCTTTCGAAGATGATATGAGAGGAAGGAGGTCTCTAGGGTGACCTTCTCTCCATCTTTGATTAAATCTCAAAATTACTCTAATTTTTGAAAAGTACTTGTTTGTCATGTTTTATTTATAAAATGTTCAAAAGACAATTTAGTCACTTCAAGTTATTTAAGAAAAGAATTTTTATAAGTTATCAAAATGACTTGGTTAATTGATGGATATATAAAAAAATGAATTTTTATTTTGCTATTTTTAACATGTTGAAGTATGCATAATTAATCCAAATAATTTATTAATAGTTATTTTTATTTTATTGAACTTTGATTATTTAATGGCCTTTCATGATTAATTAGCAAAAATAAAATAAAAAGAAAACGGTTGCTAAAAATTATCAAACTAAAAAACTGTTTTGATGATTATTTACTAAAGTGACAAAGTTCATTTTTATCTATAAGGCTTGTTTATAATTTAACAAAATTGACTTTGGCATATATAATTTCTATACATTTTACTAAATAAACTATTTACACAAAAAAAGAAAAAAATTAATTTTATCTACTTAGTATTAACACCATAATATAACAAAGTGATGAATTAAGGCAAAATAGATACAAACCTGGTTGCAAAAGATTTAATTTTGTTTTGTGCAGGGACCGAATTGTGTGTGACAGTGTGGAAAGACCAAGACACGTGGCAGGCGGCTATTGGGTGAGGCGTTGGGAAGGAGTGCACTCAGACACGTGACACATTGCTATTAAAGTCACCAACAAGTGCACCTCACCAAGATAAATCGCCCATACAACTTAACCAAGCCAAAGTCAAAATTGATCAAGCCAAACTCAAAATCCATCGACCAAGAGTACCACAGGACCGAGGGAAAACCAATGTTGACCGAGGAATTATGACTTATGACCGAAGAAATGAGAAGCTCATGCAACAGAGTGAGCCGCCCAATGCGCATCAGCTTGAGGCGCACATCCAGCTTTCTGACCGAGGCACACCTGAGGCGCACATCCAGCTTTCTGACCGAAGCGCACTGATCGTGTCTACTAAGTCTGGGCGCATCATGGCCGAGGCGCACAGATGCTCAGGTGCTATGCCTCAGGCGCACTAACCGTGTCTGCTAGCCTGGGCGCATCATGGGCGCATCAATTCTGGTTGGCCATGGCGCATCAATTCTGACCGAGCCATGGTGCACATTTTTCTTTTGGGCTGAGCCCTTTTTCTCATTAGGCTTTTCTCATGGGCTTTTCTTGTTCCTTTGGTTTCTAGATGCTTCTTAGAATTTTTTTGCTATAGGTTGTTGTGAGTTATTTTGGCTCTAAAAGTTGTTAATAGTTAGTTGCTTGCTTTTGAAGCAACAAACTTCTTGTATATATAGAAGTGCTTATTCACTTCTCAATCCAATGAAAATAATAATCATGAGGCATTCCATTCAAAACAACAATATGGTATCAGAGCCTTCAATTTGAAGGTTCTGATCACCACTTCCGCTGCATCACAAAGCCAAGAATCTGGCTAAGCAAAAAAAAAACTCTACCTTCTTCCTTCTCCAACAATCAAAACAACATGGCAGACTCACCTATTGACGAATCAGAAAGGGAGTCTCAACCAGTCTACAATAGCAATGATTTGAAAAACTCGTTCTTCCTTCACCCTGGAGACAACCCAGGTTCAATGCTAGTGACAACACCACTAGATGGCTCTAACTACCAGCCATGGAGCAAGGCCATGAGGAGGGCCCTCCTCTCCAAGAACAAATACAAGTTTGCAGATGGCACGATACTCGCACCAAGAAAATCTGACCCAGAATACGACACATTTGCAATACCATGGTCATATCATGGATCACTAGATGCCTCACACCAGAAATATCAGAGAGCATCATCTACATTGAGAATGCTCAAGACCTATGGAAAGACTTGAATGATAGATTTTCGAAAGGAGACTACTTTCGAATGTCTGATCTCCTTCAAGATTTGCACTCCATCAAGCAGGGTGACAGAACTGTCTCCAAGTACTTCACAGACTTGAAGACACAGTGGGAAGAGCTTGAAGCATTGAGACCCTTACCATATTGTGTGTGCGAATTCAGATGCAAATGTTGGGTCTTTGACAAAATGAAATCATACCGAGAAAACGAGTATGTGATATGCTTCCTAAAGGGCCTCAGTGAAGAATTCAACACAACAAGATCACAGATCTTCTTGATAGAGCATCTACTTAGCATCAACAAGGTGTTCTCCCTAGTCATACAGCAGGAAAGGCAAGAAGACCCAGGTGCAATTAATTCCAAGACTCTGTTCAATAACTCAAACTCAAGGAATCAAGGCACTTTTGGTGATAATGCACAATCTTGGAAATCAAGAAACTCAGCACCTAGGGGAGGCACCACTCAAGGCAGAGGCAGAGGGTCAGGAAGTTTCACAAAAACAAACAATGTCAAGGTATGCACTCATTGTGGAAAGGAAAGGCACACAGTGGAGACATGCTACTTCAAGCATGGATTTCCACCAAATTGGCAACAAGACTCTTCAAGGCAGCCAAGCAACGTGGTAAACAATGCAATCAGTGAAGACTTGGCACAACAAAGCACAAATACCCAAAGCCTTGACCCACAAGTTAAAGGAACCAAGAACTACAGGTTTGGAGCAAAACAGTACGCGCAATTGGCCTTCCTGCTGAAGGATTGTATTGAGACAAATGAAGGAAGCAACCACAATGTCAATCAATTGAGCATCATGCCAACCTACCTAGACAGTGAGCCTCAAGACAATCAAGAAATCTCAGGTAATATCTCCCCTTGGGTCTTGGACACTAGTGCTACAGACCATGTTTGTCCAAATTTGAGTGAGTTCACCTCTTACCACTCAATTAAACCCATCATCATTGGCCTGCCAAATGGGTCAACCACCTTGGCAAAGGTTGCAGGAACTATTATGATCTCAACCTCAATAATATTGCATAATGTTCTACATGTACCAGATTTTAAGTACAACCTGATTTCTGTACAGAAACTAACAAAATCTATGAATTACAAACTAATTTTTGATGCTTTGAAATGTTGTATCCAGGATATGACTACCTTGAGGACGATTGGACTTGCTGAAATGAAGGACAACTTATATGTAATCAAAGGGAACACATGGGCAAGGAATAAAGGATGTGTCAATATAGCACACACTGACCCCTGTTTTGATTTGTGGCACTTTAGGCTAGGACACCCCTCTAATGACATTTTGAACTCTATTTGTAAAAATTACTCTTACATAAAGCATGATCCCTCTATAGTTTGTGAACACTGTCACTATGGCAAACAGAGTAGGCTCCCCTTTCCCAGTAACAACAATAGGTCTAATCAAGTCTTTGATCTTATCCACATGGACATATGGGGGCCCATTGGGATACATCCCTACATGGCCACAAATACTTCTTAACTGTTATAGATGACCACTCTAGGCACATTTGGATCTTCCTCATGAAGACCAAAGGGGAAGCCAGAGGCCTCATGCAGGATTTTGTTAAGCTAATTGAAACACAATATGGGAAGATAGTCAAAGCCATAAAGAGTGATAATGGAGTTGAGTTCCAACTCCCTGCCTTCTTCAAAGAGCGTGGTATGATACACCAAACCTCTTGTGTAGAGACCCCCCAACAAAACTCAGTTGTTGAAAGAAAGCATAGGCACCTCCTCAACATTACCAGAACTATCATATTTCACTCTGGTCTGCCCAAGATGTTTTGGTGTCATTTTGTCCAACAAGCCACCTACCTCATAAACAAAATGCCTAGCCCATCCCTACAACACAAGACACCCTATGAGCTCCTGCATAACAAACTACCAAACCTCCTAGAAACAAGAGTTTTTGGGTGCTTGTGTTTTGCCTCCACCCTTACTCAGCAAAGGACCAAACTTGATCCTCGAGCCAGAAGAAGTATATTCCTTGGCCATAGACCTGGAACTAAAGGATTTGTGCTATATGACTTAAAGAACAGAGAGATATTCCTCTCTAGAAATGTCATATTTCATGAGCACCTCTTCCCCTACAAAAGGCAAAATCATAAGGATCACCTTGATGAGCAACCCAATAATGACCACCCTGATGAAGATCATCCTAATCTCCCATTTTTGGATACAGCCTACCAAAACCATGAGGAAGAAAACAACCAGACCAGTGAGGCAGTGACCCACCTAGAAGACATTAATCCTAGTTTCCAAGAGACAAGAAGGTCCTCCAAAAGCAGATTCCCACCTTCCTACTTAAGGGAATACCACTACAACCTCTTTAGCCAGAGCAAAAGTGAGATTGAAAAGAATGTTAGCCATCCCTTATCCTCTGTCCTATCCTACAATTCCATACCATCCACTCAACTTGACCACACCTTGGCTATCTCCACCAATATAGAGCCCAAAACTTACAACCAAGCAGTCAAGTCAAGTGAATGGATTAAGGCTATGCAAGATGAGCTTATTGCTCTCGAAGTTAATGGAACCTGGGACATTGTAGACCTCCCTGCAGGTAAGAACCCCATTGGGTGCAAGTGGGTCTACAAAATCAAATACAACTCCAATGGAACTATTGAAAGGTACAAGGCTAGGCTAGTTGCAAAGGGCTTTAATCAAACTGAGGGGATTGACTTCTTTGAGACCTTTGCTCCAGTTGTTAAGCTAACAACTGTTAGACTCTTACTTGCCATTGCCTCCTGCAAAAACTGGATTGTCCACCAACTCGATATAAATAATGCCTTCTTACATGGCGAGCTAAGTGAGGAGGTCTACATGACTATACCTCAAGGTGTTATTATCCATGACACTAGTAAGGTTTGTAAGCTACAAAAATCCCTATATGGCTTGAAGCAAGCAGGGAGACAATGGTATCAAAAACTATCTGAATGCCTTCAAAGTTTAGGATACACTCAATCTCAACATGACCACTCCCTGTTCACCAAAACCAAACAATCTGAATTCACAGCCTTGCTAGTTTATGTGGATGACCTTATCCTAGCTGGAAACAATAAGTATGAAATTGACCATGTAAGGAGTTGCTTGCACGAGCAGTTCAGAATCAAGGACCTAGGTGCCTTGAAATACTTCATTGGCCTTGAGATCATGAGGTCTAAGAAAGGTATCAACATCTGCCAAAGAAAGTATGCCCTTGACATACTTGCTGACACATGGTTCATTAATTGCAAACCCGTACCTACCCCTATTGTTAAAACAACCAAGCTACACCAAAATGATTCCCCTGCATTTGGTGATCCTGTCCTCTATAGAAGACTTGTAGGAAGGCTCCTTTACTTAACTAATACCAGACCCGATATCAGTTTTGCTGTCCAACAACTAAGCCAGTTTATGGCCTCCCCCACTAATATGCACCACAAAGCTCTATGCATGGTGCTAAGGTACATCAAGGGTCATCCTGGCCAAAGCCTCGTCTACCCTACCACATCAACTATACAACTCAAGGTCTTTAGTGACTCTGACTGGGCAGCATGTATTGATTCTAGAAAGTCTATTAGTGGGTGTTGTGCTTTCTTAGGTGATTCGCTTGTTTCTTGGAAATCAAAGAAACAAAACATTGTGGCAAGGTCATCCTCAGAGGCTGAGTATCGTGCCTTAGCCTCTGCTGCTTGTGAAATCCAGTGGTTGACATATCTCATTGATGTTTTTCATATAAACTATATTAGACCTGCTTTGTTATATTGTGATAATGACTCTACTAGATATATAGCTGCCAACTCTGTTTTTCATGAAAGAACTAAGCACATTGACATTGATTGTCATGTGGTTAGGGAACGACTTCAATCAAACCAAGATAAATCTCCCATACAACTTAACCAAGCCAAAGTCAAAATTGATCAAGCCAAACTCAAAATCCATCGACCAATAGTACCACATGACCGAGGGAAAACCAATGTTGACCGAGGAATTATGACTTATGACCGAAGAAATGAGAAGCTCGTGCAACATAGTGAGCCGCCCAATGCGCATCAGCCTGAGGCGCACATCCAACTTTCTGACCGAGGCACACCTGAGGCGCACATCCAGCTTTCTGACCGAAGCACATTGACCGTGTCTACTAAGTCTGGGCGCATCATGACCGAGGCACACAGATGCTCAGGTGCTATGCCTCAGGCGCACTGACCGTGTCTGCTAGCCTGGGCGCATCAATTCTGGTTGGCCATGGCGCATCAATTCTGACCGAGCCATGGCGCACATTTTTCTTTTGGGCTGAGCCCTTTTTCTCATTAGGCTTTTCTCATGGGCTTTTCTTGTTCCTTTGGTTTCTAGATGCTTCTTAGAAGTTTTTTGCTATAGGTTGTTGTGAGTTATTTTGGCTCTAAATGTTGTTAATAGTTAGTTGCTTGCTTTTGAAGCAACAAACTTCTTGTATATATAGAAGTGCTTATTCACTTCTCAATCCAATTAAAAAAATAATCATGAGGCATTCCATTCAAAACAGCAATACTTGCTGTTGGAAGACTGGGGATTGTGCACTGGACAGAATATGCACATGTTTGCACTGAATCCTACACGCCTATGAGTGCTGCGTTCTAGTGTGGCGCGACACATAGCAGCATGGGTGCGTTTCGCCACCTGATTGGCTATTTACAAAGTCAACATGATGATTGATAAAGTATGCAGATGCGATGGATGTTGTGCTTCGTGTTGGCAAGTGCACAACGCAATTATACTCACAGCTACACTGAATTATTTGGCTATGGAACCTTTCTCTCCCACAAGGACTTACTTTCTATGTGTTTTTATGTGTATTTTCCGATGTTTCCAGTGTCATCTACTATCTATATAAGAATGCATTGGGCTAGCATAATTATCAAAATAGATTGTCATATATTTGACACTTGGATTTTTAAGGGCAATTTTGTCATTCCAATTTGACTTTTTAAATATCATTTTTTGTACACAAGCATGTGTTGCATTTATTGCATCACTTTCACTTTTCTTAACCACCCACCTGCAATGTCATTATTCCTGTTGTGATACGTTAAGTTTCACTATCTCCACCCATTTACTTCCTACCCCTTCATTTATTCTTCTCTGTTCCCTATACCTTATCAATACTCTTAAATCTCACTTTGCAACACTCCTTCATTTCTTCTTCCTCCCTATCCCATATACCTCTTCAATCCTACTTTATGTATGCCTCTTCAATCCTCTACTTAAGGTAACCATATTTACTTTGTTGCTATTGTCCAAAACACGAAAGTATGTTTTCTTCTTCTTCCCTATTCCTTAAAGGTATGTTTTTTTTTCTTCTTATAACTCTCTTTCAAATTTTTGCTTTAACTTTCTCATCCTTGAAATTGATCCATGTGTTCTCTGTTTTCAGGTATGATTTCTCATCATAATAACTTATTTTGAACATTTTGGTGTTATTTTAGGTATGCATATTATTTTGGTGTTACTAATAATTGTTTTAGTGGATTAAACTTATTTTTCCGTTTTTTAGATCACATTTACTAATAAGATCACATGTTTACTTGAAAAGCTAACATTTTTTGGGTTTTTTTGTTCCATGAATCTTATTTCCTGTTGAGTTGAAAATAACATTTTTGATACGACTTCACTGTGACTTATTTTTATCATTTTGACATTATATTTATTGATATGATTTCTCAAGTATGGGAGATGAGTGCAACTGAGTTGATGATGAAGCATATCTCTTTCTTTTTATTTTGCCACGACTCAATTGATGGAGAGGAAGATAAAATTTATAGTCTTTATTATATTTTCATCTTCACTGTCTTTCTATGAGGTAGGTTAATAAAAATATTATTTATTTCTTATTAAAATAAATATTTTTTTAATTTTAAAATTTAGTAGTTTAAGATATAAATTCTAAAAATGTATTCGCGATAAACAAATGAATTATTAAAAATAGATTATTATTATTTTTTATCTCTACCTAAATGGTTTCTAGCCAAAAACTGTTTAAAATCACATGCTTATACTGTAATAAAAAATAATAAAAAAATTATGTTACCCCTTCAATATATTTTTAACTTCATTAAATCACTTCAAATATTTAAAAGATGTACCCAAAAAAATATTAAAAAGAGGTACCCAAAAAAATGATATGGTTACACTTCAAATCACTAATATAATCTTCCTCAATAATCTTTTTATGTAGGAATTTGAAAATGAAAAAGAAAAGAAGTATTTTTAAAATATGGCCCAAAAGAAAGTGAAAAAGAAATCTCACTTTTGATCCATAGTAAGACAATATTACTACAGTGTGTTTTACATTCACACAAAAATGTAAGAACAACCAACCAAACTATTCTATGCCAATTGTACTATTCTTCTGTATGTATTTATAAATTTCCTTTTTCATTTTTTCTTTACACCTATTATCACAAAGAAACCACATTTGGAATAAAAAATGTTTAATAAATAAAATTCTTAAAAGCTACAACTTTTTTGCTAATATAAATTTTTCTCGTTATCATTTGAAATAACATAAACCAACAAGTAAAAATTAAAGTTTGATTTGGTTTTGTATATACCGAAATCATAACATTCTATCAAGTGATTTTAGTCCATAATTAAAAAAATCATCAATCATTTTACTCCATGTACCATAATTATTTACTTTTATATTGATTGAAAAATATAACCAATTTAATTGTCATTTTGTAATCAATATATATCAAATAAAACATTAATAAGTCGAAAAGAGAGGCATATGATTATGATACATATAATATATCGATGTATTCCCTATTAGAATTAAAATAAATAAAAAATGTATGATAGAGTCATTGTTTTAAAAGATATAGGAAATTTTGAGCATGAGTGAGGGAAGAAAAAGAGAGAAATAAGATATGATTTAATGATTTTGAACTGCTACCTGACAATGATGTAAGAAACAACAACAATAATAAGAGTAGTCAGTGTCACTCTCCATTAATCTCTTTTCTTTCTCTCTATTTTCCCATCCACCCATACAATATATTTTTTATTTTTTCTATGATAATGACATATTATACCATATTCATATAAATTACAATACAATATTTCAAACAAATTTTGGATTTACATTATAAAATTGATCTGATTCACATATTTTAATGTTTTCAATATTTATGTGTGTGATGAGTATGGGCTGGTCATAATAGTATATACAACCTTTCTCATACTCCTATATGTGTATAATAAGTTATATAGATAGGTGATACATTGTTTTACACCATTAATACATGTTCATTAGACAACTGAATATGATAACATAATAATGTCAATTAAATCTCTAGCATGTAATATCATAAACTATAAGAAATTGAAAGAAAAAAGGAATTAGATTAAAGGCCCAAATTGTTTATAGGATCATTTTAATTTAAGAAAAGTTTCTAAACCAAATTGACTCAGCCTTTGGGGAGGTGGTGACCCTTTCTTCCTTTCACCTTCTTCTTGACCTCCTTAATCTCCATATAATTGCAGTTGGGGTTAGTTAACTCTAACTATACTACAATCTTCAATCTATTATTTAGTTTTCTTTTTTGATCTATTTTACGAGTCACATTGTTGTCTTGATGACATTTTTATCTTTTTACCCTTTCAGGAAGTACACGCTTTCTAATGTGGCAAATTTGAAGCATTTGCAAAGTATTTGAATCAATCACTTTAAGTGTTGAGTATTTTGTCTCATGTTAAACTTTTGTATTTAGTTTATCACGAATCTCAAAACATCATTATTTTCTTTTATCTTCTCAACGTTGCATAGATTGGCTATGGCCCATAACAATGTAGCTAGCTACTTTAACTACAAAGTATTTGTATTAAAGTTGTCACCTAAGTCTCCATTGAGTATTTGTAATTGTACTTCTCTTATATAGATTCTACCACCAACTTTTTTACCTCTCTTTTTAATATTTTTCTTATTTTTATATGAATGTCCATAGATTGAGCTACCAAATCTCTTATTTTTTATATCAATGTTCACCATTTGTTTCCACATCACTAAAATCAATAATTAGAATAGAAATAGGTATATCTTCTAATAAATTAGTAATGTTATTTAGTAATATCCATGATGAAGTACATGCAAAAGAGAATATCATTAACATATCTATTTCTAACCTCATTATAATTAGAGTCACTATCGTCCATATAGGTATAACACTTAAACTTTAACATAATTATTTCCTTTGTACAATGTTTTACCTTATCACATACTCAAACTTTCATACCTTGCAAAGTATTATTTTGTAGTACCTAAAGTATCATCTCATTTCTAAAAATTACACTTTTTTATGTTGAATAGGCTTATATTATTTTGCTTTTTTTATTTTATTTATGTTAATGCTTAGTTTCATATTTTGCATATATATATTTTTATTTTGTGATGTATTACTTCATTTGTACAATTTTAATTATGTTGAGTAAGAAGTTAGCGTTTGATTACTCATCTTAATTATTTGTGTTTAAATCATAAGTGTTTATATTTTAAACAAAATATGTATGAGAGGATTTTTAATACATATTTTTGTGGCATAATGTATATCAATATTTTATATCTGAAAGTTGTTTTGAATGAATTTTTTATTATTATTTTGGAAATAGAAATTATAAAAAGTATGCACAAAGTATAAAATAGATATATCTATCATTGTTGCTTCAATAGGATAACATAGGGTCATACTTCGCATGTAATTTTATTATCAACTTAAATATTTAAAAATCAAGTTAAGTCGGTAATTCTTTAAAATTCCATCTCTATAATATTTCTTTGAAGAGTACTTTTAATTTTATTTCCTTGGATGTAATCAAACTTATTCGTCTTTTTTTTATGCTACTCAAACTCATCTTTCTCTTCTTTCTTCATCTTGAAACTCATCTTTCTTTCTTTTTTTCTCTCCAAAAACACAATCATTAGTTAAGTAAATCACAATCATTATGTTTATCTGTAAAAAAAATTCAAAATTATGCATTTTCATTTCACTCAAAACATGAGAGTATATGCATGTTTTTATTGATATTGTCTAACTTTAAAATCGATTCTTTTAGTTAAGGAATAAGAATAAGTGGATGTAGAGTTGTAGATTTTAGATATTGCATCTTAGTTTTTTATTATAACAAATAAATCGGTGTGTTGTACTCTATAATAATAACAGACAAAGCAATACTTGGCTCAATCTCGATAAACTCTAGGTCTGAATTGATTTTACTGTATTCTACAACCTGTTTCATTTTAAATTATATAAACTATATACTTAGAATAAGTATTCTACAACTAAATTCAAGTTTGTTCCATCTTTGGACTATTGCGCAACATATTTTGTTGCTTAGCCTAATCTAGCGTTATTCATTACACAGAAAGTATAATTGTGTCTAATGTAGGATTATATATTTTACATAGTATACATGTTTAATCATTTTGTCTCACCTAGAAAGTATTATTTTGTTGTACCTAAAGTATCATCTTATTTCTAAAAATTACCCATTTTTATTTATGTTGAATAAACTGATGTTATTTTGCTTTAACTTTATTTATGTTGATGTTTAGTTTAATATCCATGATAGATTCGAGTTATTAATAAGTTAGGTATTATTAATAAATTTGGGGGTAACTCTCATTCTCTCAATGTATTAAGAGAGGTGTGACTTGAATGATTTTTAATATCACAAAAGAAATTAATTTTTGTTATTGGCTTTGGATACATTGGTAAAAGTAAGATTCAAAGAATGCAAGAATGATTAATAAAGTAAAGAAATATATACATGTTAATTTAGATATGTTGAAATAATAAGTTTTAACCATGTGAAATTAAAATTGACGTTAAACTTCATAAAAAAACTACATCATATTGAAATATCATGCCATAATGAGATTATGATTTTCATCTTCTTCTCAATCTCATGTGAGTAAGGAGTCACTATTAGATTATTGATCTCAATTATTTGTGTTCAAATCATATGTGCTTATGTTTAAAACAAATCATGGTTGGTCGGTTTTTAAGGGATATTTTTATGGTGTGACGTGTATCAATGTTTTATATACGAAAGTTATCATGATATTAAAAGAGCTAAACCAAAATCATTATTAGATATGATAAATGTTATATTTGACCCTATGCTAAAGGAAAAGTGATAAATGAATAGAAAACGATGTTTTAGTATATTTTTGTTGTAAGACTAAATATTTCAAAATTCATGGTTAAGTTGCACTATATATTTCTTAGTGGCTTTACAAAAAATGAATTCTTCTTATTTGCTAGGTGGAACTCCAATAATGTTATTGAGGAATTTAGACGAGTATGAATGTTTATGTGGTTTATAAAAAATGGCCAACCACTGAATATGTTTTCCAAAATATGTAATATATATTCTATATCTTAATTATTTTATATTGTGTTCCAAATTTTTCTTCATAATAATTATTTATTTAATTAATATAACATGTTCAATATCATCTCATTCGTTAACAACTTTACATCAACAATAAAATATATAGAAATAATCTCTTATGAGGTAACCCTCCATAATATTTTTTATTTACAAATTATGTTGTTATTTCTTAATCAAATTTATGCAAAATATATTATCACCCGTGCAAATGCACATGTATCCTACTAGTTTCTTATGGATCCCAACGCTTTTTTTTATATTAAAAATTATGCCAACCGAATCCTAATTTTAGGTATTATAAAAATCATTTGGGTAAACTTGATAACCACCTCCTAATCAAACCAGATTTGACCAACTTTTTTATCTGTTTACTTTTTAAATTCAAACAAATTTTCTTAAAGGAATATTCTTAGCGTTTTTTATTTAAGTACTTTAATAAATCTGAAAATAATTATAAAAAATCCATAAAATTAGTTTTAGTTATTTTTAATCATTTATTATTATAATTTCGAAAAAATTAAAATAAATAAAATAAATTCATTTTATTAATTGTTTTATTTATGGATAAATGTATGAGTTTCTAGAAACTAGCTTTTATTGCAATTTTTATTTATTTTTGAAAAATCATTTTTTTAATTAAGTTAATTTAAATTTTGGTTAACCTAATCACTTAGATTTAGGACTTAACAACATTGATTTGATTTTATTATTTTTGAATTTTCGTTAACCTAATCACTTATATTTAGGAACCTTAACAACTTTGATTTGACTTTTCCTATTTAATATTATTTGTTTAATTTGTTTTTAAAAATGTTTTGGACTTTTTCTGAGCCGGACAAAAATTGGTGTTCACACATTCCTAGGTGTTGCTTAAGTACACAAAATGAACAATAATTCTCAAGAGATGTTGCTTAAGTACACAAAAAATAATAATTAATTCACAATCAAATTCTATGTACAAATTTGAAATGGACAATTTATCACAACCAATATATAATTAGTTAAAAATAAATTACACTGATACTAATTAAAGTTTAGCTTAAGTACACTCATCTCCTTTAAGTAGAAGGGTGGACAATAAAAGGTAATATATATTTTTTTGAATGGTTGGCTAGTGTTTGTGGATTGTATCCTCTCAATAATCGAAGAATTTAATACTGGATAGAGATGCTAAACGTATGATATTAATTTATTTTAAGGGTTCAAAGTTTTTTAAAATTCAAAATTCTATAAAATTATATTATCCACATTCCTGTGGGCTACAAGTTAATTAGGGTTGTTACCACAAGAGCCTCTTTACTTTTTGACTATGGTTGAGTCCACTCTCAATGTTCACCCAACAAAATCAAAAGGCCTCGATTTTCACACGCACCCCTACTCAAAGAAAAATGATCAATTATTTTATAAAATTTGTCAATAAACTCTTTTTGTAGACATATGAAAGTGACAATACTATTTATTTTTGGTTTATATGTAACAGATGTTAATTTAAATAATCAATTCCTTATTATGTAATTAAAGATTCAAATCTTATCCCAATAAAAAAACATCACCATTTTTCTAAGCTCTCAAACTATCTCATGAAATACTTCTCTAGTCCAACCACAAATCTCCATCACAATAAAAAATATCATAAATACGTAATCATGCATTATTAATATCTCATTAATCAACATAAACATGACTCTTCCCATCATGTGAGAGAGATTTGTATCTCAAATTTAGAATTTCTAATCACACAAGTCAGACTTAATAAAAATAATCAAAGCCTATTAATACTGAGAGTAATTAAAATTAATTCCTTAAAAATAATGCAATAAAAATAAAATGGTAGCTAATAATATTTCAACTTTGATTTCTTGTATTCCTTGGATTTATATTAACTAGTGATATGGTATATATTGGTACTTCTGAATATTATTTACATATGTATATGGGAAAATTGTATTCGAAGATGGAATTTTAGAAAGGTGATACCTATGAGAAGGTAAAGGTGGGGTTTTCAACATAGCACCTGTTGTTAAGATACAACTTATACTGATGTTATTACCGCATTAATTTAGTAATACAAAATCACATTAAATCCTCATATAATCTACTATACCAAAGATCTAATGTTCTATTTCAGAATGTTGCCAGTAAAACTCACAGGCTAAAATGCTAATGTTAATAATATTTGTTAAATTTGTGAATCCCTAATAATATGCATCAGTTAAAAAATGTGTGGTAAATTGGAAACTACAATCAGACATAAATACTTGGGAGACGGTATCAGATTTTTTGGGTTCATAATGATTAACGACGATATCATATGGAATCAGTTGTAGAATAATTAGTTGGCAAAGATATATTAAAAAATCAGAATAAAACTTGCATTTTCGTGCCTTAGTACAATGAGGACCAAAACTTAGTTTTGATCACTTAAAGATAATTCACGATCAAGCTATAATTTCAGGGACCATAAGTATAAGATTAAGCAAACACACTAACAAATATAAACCTAAAATATAGGATAAAATGTACATGTTACATAACTTTTCTCATAATTTTTGTGGGTCACACTATGAGCAATATAGATCCGACCCTATCATGGGTGTTTTGCACCTATTCTTGGAAGGAATCTGGTTTATCATCTCAAATCCAGGGTCTAGAAGATGAATAGAAGAGGGGCTCAATTACTTCTCTTAAAATCTTCTTCATTCTGTTTCTATTCTTGCTGTATTTCTTTCTTTCTTTCTTTGTTTCAACATTTGGTATCAAGAGCTTTGATTTGGAGAAAAATCATCACTCTATTTTCCGCTGCAAACATGGCACAACCAATTGCTAATTTCTCAACAAACTTGCCCGTGCTTGATGGATCGAATTGGTCAAAATGGTCTATCCAGATGAAAGCCATCTTTTGCTACCAAGATGTAGCTGAAATTGTCGAAGATGGCTTCTCAATTCTGGAGGAAGGAGCTACTGAAGTTCAGAAGAGTAAGTACAAGCAAAGCAAGAGGAAAGATTGTAAGGCATTGTGCATCATTCATCAAGCAGTGGATAATGCACATTTTGAGAAGATTGCAGGTTCTGCAACTTCTAAAGAAGCCTGGGAAACTCTTGAGAAGCACTATGATGGTGCTGCTCAATTAAAGAAGATAAGATTACAGACAATGAGGAGAAGGTATGAGCTCATGCAGATGGAGGAAAGTGAAAAAATCTCTGAATATTTCACAAGAGTAATTACTCACACTAATAGCATGAAGTCGTGTGGAGAAAAGATGGATGATGCCACAATAGTGGAGAAGATTCTTAGAATAGTGACACCAAGGTTTGATCATGTTGTGGTGGCCATTGAGGAGTTAGGAAAGGTTGAAAGAATGAAGGTTGAGGAGCTTCAAGGATCACTTGAGGCCCATGAACAGAGGATGAATGAAATGGGAGCAGATAGATTTCCTCACCAAGCTTTGTATGCTCAAACATTCAAGAAGGGATCTCAGTTTGTAAAGACTTTTAACAAGAATCGAGGGAAGAGCTTTGAACAGAGAAATGGCCCAAGGAAATTCCCACAATCTGGTAATGATCTCAACACTGAACATGGAGAGACATTCAATAGAAGAGATGGAGGAAAACAGGTCAAAGCTTGGAAGAAAAAGCTTGACAGGAAAAGAATTAGGTGCTTTAACTGTGACAAGCTTGGCCACTTCTCATCTGAGTGTCAAGCACCTAACAAGAATCATCAATATGGAAGGCAAGAATCAGAAGCAAATCTTGTCAAGGAAGATGATGAAGACTCGGGTGAAATTGATGTTCAATTGATGATGACAACAAGCAATCTAAATGCAGGCAGTGATACTTGGTACTTGGATTCTGGATGCTCCAACCATATGACTGGAAATAGAGATTGGTTGGTAAACTTTGATGCAACAAGAAAGAGTAAGGTGAAATTTGATGATCATAGAATCATCACTGCTGAAGGAACAGGTGATGTCCCTCTTATCATGGCAAATGGCAGGAAAGCATACATCAGTGATGTATTATTTGTACCTAATATGAAGACCAACCTGATAAGTATTGGTCAATTGCATGAAAAGGGCCTCACAATGCAACTCTTGAATGGTTTCATGACAATTTATGATGACCATAAGAGGAAAATTCTGAATGCTCCATTAACCAACAATAGAACATTCCAGGTCAAGCTAGGAGCAAGGAACACTCAATGTCTAAATGCAACAAACAAGAATGATGAGACCCGGTCGTGTGGAGAAAAGATGGATGATACCACAATAGTGGAGAAGATTCTTAGAATGGTGACACCAAGGTTTGATCATGTTGTGGTGGCCATTGAGGATTCAGGAAAGGTTGAAAGAATGAAGGTTGAGGAGCTTCAAGGGTCACTTGAGGCCCATGAACAGAGGATGAATCCCTTCTTGAATGTTTGAGCCTGCAAAGCTTGGTGAGGAGATCTATCTGCTCCCCTTTCATTCATCCTCTGTTCATGGGCCTCAAGTGACCCTTGAAGCTCCTCAACCTTCATTAATTGAGAGAGATTGATAAGAAAGGTAGAGTAGTTTTGTGTGTAAGCAACTTGCATTGAAAGAACAACCCAATGGGTTATTTATACAGCTTACTATATGTAGACTAACTAACTTTAACAGCTTTCTAATTATAGCAAGTTCCAACTAACTTTGAATTACTAACTTTCTAACATCCTTCCTTTATTCAAAGTATTCAATACAACAAGTTGTTTCAAAATACAATAGTGAAATTCACGAAATTACATCATTCCTTAACAAAGCCATATTGCTTCAAACTTTAACCACGCCTAGCATTGTTCTCATCTTCTCAAATCTATCTCCCTTTAGTGGCTTTGTCATAGCATCTGCAATTTGTAATTCTGTTTTACAATGAATTAGCTCAACCTTCTTCTTGCTAACTTGATCCCTCAAGAAGTGGAATTTTGTCTCAATGTGCTTGCTTCTTCCGTGGCTAACTGGATTTTTTGCTAAGTTTATAGCCGACTTGTTGTCTACTCTCAATTCAATCTTCAAGTCTTCACCACACTTCAACTCTGCCATTAGTGATGTTAGCCATAGACCTTGACAAGTAGCATTGCAAGCTGCAATATATTCAGCTTCACATGTTGATAGTGCTACCACTTCTTGCTTCTTGGATCTCCATGAGATTGGAGCACCATGAACAAAGAATGTGTACCCTGATGTGCTCCTCCTATCTTCTTTGTCTCCACACGAATCAGAATCTGAAAAACCAACCGGTTGCAGCTTGCTCTCCACCTCATTAGGAAACAAAATACCATAGTGGAGTGTCTCTTTCAGATACCTCAATACTCTCTTGGTTGCTGTCATGTGTGTTTGATTAGGATTGGCCATGTTTCTGCTTATAACTCCTGCACCATATGCTATATCAGGCCTGCTATGACACACAAACATGAGACATCCTACCATTTGTCTGAAAATTGTTGCATCTACTGGTTGCTTGGTTAGTGAGTGATCTGATGTAGTGCTTCCTTCAACTGGAGTCATCACAGGATTACAATTTTGCATTTTGAACCTCTCTAGAACTTCTGTGATGTATCTTCTTTGATGCATAATGATACATTTGTCTGTCTTGAGAAATTCAATACCCAGAAAGTATGCTAATTCTCCCAAGTCTGTCATGTCAAATTCAGACTTAAGTTTGCTTTTTAGTTTGAGAATTTCATCCTCACAACTCCCATTTATAACCAGATCATCCACATAGAGGCAGAGCATAATTACTGACTTTGTGGTAGTCACATTCACATAGACTCCATGTTCTACGGTGCACTTGATGAATCCAATTGATACTAGGAAGGAATCAGTCCTTTTGTTCCAGGCTCTTGGTGCCTGTTTCAACCCATACAAAGCTCTTCTCAACCTTAGTACTTTGTCTTCCCTTCCTTGTATTTCGAATCCAGGAGGTTGGATGATGTATACTACTTCTTCTAGGGGTCCATTTAGGAAGACACTCTTGACATCAAGTTGCCACAACTTCCAATTGTTCCTACTAGCTAAGGCAACAATTAATCTCACAATTTCAAATCTGGCTACAGGGGCAAACACCTCTGAGTAGTCATGACCCTTTCTTTGCATATACCATTTTGCCACTAATCTGGCTTTATGCTTGGATATGCTTCCATCATGCCTATATTTGACCTTGTATACCCACCTCACTGCAATTGGAGTCTTATCTGATGGCAGGTCAACTAATTCTCATGTCTTATTTTTATCAATGGACTTGATCTCCTCCTCCATTGCACTGATCCAAACACCTTCTTTGATTGCTTGATGAAAGGTGATTGGTTCAGCCATTAGTGCAAAGTGAATTAAGTCACCTTCTTCTATGACTGCATCATCTACAAGCATTTCAAATTCACTCAACCTTGCTGGTCTATTTCTTGTCCTTGTAGGCCTAGCATCAATATCTGAACTTGAGGGTGGACATGTTGCTGGTATGCTCTCTTGATCTTCTTCTATTGGAACAAAGGTTATTGAATCCTTATGATCAAGTTTCTCGAGGAGATCATTCCAAGTGCTCATCTCATCAAACTTAACATCCCTGCTGAAAACAGTTTGCTTTGTAGCAGGATTGAGAAGTTTGTATGACCCTGTTGAGTTATAACCCACAAAGACCATCAATTCACCCTTATCATCCAGCTTTCTTCTGATCTGGTCTGGTATGTGTTTGTAGCACAAGGAGCCAAATACTTTGAAGTGCTTTACTGATGGTTTCTTCCCTGACCATACCTCTTCTGGAACCATGTTGTTGAGTCTTTGTATAGGACATCTGTTGAGAACATAAGTTGCTGTTGTTACTGCTTCACCCCATAGATTGTGAAGAAGACCTTTACACTTGAGCATACACCTTACCATATTCATCACAGTTCTGTTTCTTCTTTCAACTAAGCCATTGTGTTGTGGAGCGTATGGAGAGGTTACTTCATGAATTATGCAACTGTCTTCACAGAGTGTTTCAACCTCTCTTGATGTAAGTTCTCCACCTCCATTTGTCCCGAGGATCTTGATTTGTTTGTCAGACTGTCTTTCTACCATGACTTTGTATTTAATCATGTTATGAAGCACCTCACTCTTTGCTTTAAGCAGATAGATCCACATCTTCCTACTGAATTCATCTATGAAGGAGAGAAAGTACTTGTTTCCTCCTAAGGTAGGTACTTCCATAGGGCCACAAACATCTGAGTATATCACATGTAGTATATCTAGAGCTCTGGCTTGTGTATAATTGCAAAAAGGAGTCCTAGACAGTTTACCTGTGATGCAGCTCTCACATTCAGGTTGCTTTGGTTTGATGTCAGGTAGACCACTAACCATTCCTTTAGACCTCAACAGCCCAAGATCTCTGAAATTGAGATGACCATATCTTAGATGCCACAACCGGGTCTCATCATTCTTGTTTGTTGCATTTAGACATTGAGTGTTCCTTGCTCCTAGCTTGACCTGGAATGTTCTATTGTTGGTTAATGGAGCATTCAGAATTTTCCTCTTATGGTCATCATAAATTGTCATGAAACCATTCAAGAGTTGCATTGTGAGGCCCTTTTCATGCAATTGACCAATACTTATCAGGTTGGTCTTCATATTAGGTACAAATAATACATCACTGATGTATGCTTTCCTGCCATTTGCCATGATAAGAGGGACATCACCTGTTCCTTCAGCAGTGATGATTCTATGATCATCAAATTTCACCTTACTCTTTCTTGTTGCATCAAAGTTTACCAACCAATCTCTATTTCCAGTCATATGGTTGGAGCATCCAGAATCCAAGTACCAAGTATCACTGCCTGCATTTAGATTGCTTGTTGTCATCATCAATTGAACATCAATTTCACCCGAGTCTTCATCATCTTCCTTGACAATATTTGCTTCTGATTCTTGCCTTCCATATTGATGATTCTTGTTAGGTGCTTGACACTCAGATGAGAAGTGGCCAAGCTTGTCACAGTTAAAGCACCTAATTCTTTTCCTGTCAAGCTTTTTCTTCCAAGCTTTGACCTGTTTTCCTCCATCTCTTCTATTGAATGTCTCTCCATGTTCAGTGTTGAGATCATTACCAGATTGTGGGAATTTCCTTGGGCCATTTCTCTGTTCAAAGCTCTTCCCTCGATTCTTGTTAAAAGTCTTTACAAACTGAGATCCCTTCTTGAATGTTTGAGCATACAAAGCTTGGTGAGGAAATCTATCTGCTCCCATTTCATTCATCCTCTGTTCATGGGCCTCAAGTGATCCTTGAAGCTCCTCAACCTTCATTCTTTCAACCTTTCCTAACTCCTCAATGGCCACCACAACATGATCAAACCTTGGTGTCACTATTCTAAGAATCTTCTCCACTATTGTGGCATCATCCATCTTTTCTCCACACGACTTCATGCTATTAGTGTGAGTAATTACTCTTGTGAAATATTTAGAGATTTTTTCACTTTCCTCCATCTGCATGAGCTCATACCTTCTCCTCATTGTCTGTAATCTTATCTTCTTTAATTGAGCAGCACCATCATAGTGCTTCTCAAGAGTTTCCCAGGCTTCTTTAGAAGTTGCAGAACCTGCAATCTTCTCAAAATGTGCATTATCCACTGCTTGATGAATGATGCACAATGCCTTACAATCTTTCCTCTTGCTTTGATTGTACTTACTCTTCTGAACTTCAGTAGCTCCTTCCTCTAGAATTGAGAAGCCATCTTCGACAATTTCAGCTACATCTTGGTAGCCAAAGATGGCTTTCATCTAGATACACCATCTTGACCAATTCGATCCATTAAACACAGGCAAGTTTGTTGAGAAATTAGCAATTGGTTTGCCATGTTTGTAGCGGAAAATAGAGTGATGATTTTTCTCCAAATCAAAGCTCTGATACCAAATCTTGAAACAAAGAAAGAAAGAAAGACATATAGCAAGAATAGAAACATAATGAAGAAGATTTTAAGAGAAGTAATTGAGAGATTGATAAGAAAAATAGAGTAGTTTTGTGTGTAAGCAACTTGCATTCAAAGAACAACCCAATGGTTTATTTATACAGCTTACTATATGTAGACTAACTAACTTTAACAGCTTTCTAATTATAGCAAGTTCCAACTAACTTTGAATTACTAACTTTCTAACAAGAGGTAGAAGATGAACCGAAGAATTAAAAAAATAATAAATATTAAATAATTATTTCAATCCCTCATCAAAATTTTAAAAATTCAAAATAATCCCCAAAAATTTAAAATATGTGTTAAAGTAGTCATTTATAAGATCAAATTAATACTACCAAATGTTGTAAAATATATTAAAAATAACTAATTTAGGGTAAAGGTCATCAACTCCTTGATTGATTAGCCGGATCCAGCTGTGCCAGATCAATTGAATCCAAACACCCTCTTTCAATTGATCAAGGTGCAAGCACTTTCATTGTTGCTTTCAAATGTTTACGACGATTCCTGACTACTCCTGATGTTATTTTCTGTGAGTTGAATAGAAATTTAAAATGAAAGTTCTTACATTGTAAACCGACAACCTCATAAAATTAAACAAAAAACCATTAGTTATAACTCTTTCATACACACTTGGACTAAAATGAACAAAGCCCCATGAAATCGAGTATTCAACGACCAATGGTGTGAGAGTAAATTCCCTCTTGTCAAAGCAACTAAAACATTTAATGTCATTTGAGAGTAACCAAACATTGGATATTTTCAATTCTAAATGTTTTGTCACCATATTTGGACAAAGACATTATGGTGAATTTGTGTCATGTGCATGTAGGGAACTGGAAAGCGAAGAAATTAAATGCGTTTTCGTATCTCAGTGGCTTCAACCTTATTTGAGTGAAAGACAAAGTTTTAATTTATTGCAACATTTAATATGTGGGTTTGTTTGTTCCAGATATACATGCCAATTTTGTTCTAGAGACGAGGCAAGAAAATGATGGAGTTTTCTCTATAGAAAATGGTTACACGACAAAGAAATTAAAACTGCAGCATATATATATCTACATGTCTAGGTAGATATTTGTGGCAGAAAATCATGTTAGTAGACGGGAGCACATCTGTTGTCCCACAGGTTGTGTCACTACATGTGCCACTAGTCTGTCATTGGTTGAAAAAATCTATTGAAGTTAAAAAATTAATAGTTAATTATTTTCTAGACCAATCACAGTTTATGGTACATGCAGTGACACAACTTGTGGGATAACAGATGTGTATCCGTTAGTAAAAGTAGTTGTTATTGCATCTTTGTGGCGTGTCTTAAATTCAGTTGTGGATTTAAAAGATTTTATTTTTAAGAATTTGCATCAAACATTGAAAATTAGCAAAGTCTTAAAAAATGCTGAGAATGCATGTCCTTACAATGAATAGTGAGTATTCATATGGTTTATATTCACGAGCTACCTTATGAATAAGAATCTGGGATATAAACCTCTCTCAATTGAGCTCTATAAAAGGTTACCGCAAAAAAGATGAATGATGTTTTCTAAATTATAGAGATGAATGATGTTTTCTAAATTATTCTAGTTGTTCTAAATCTATTTTCATTTTTCTTTAATGTTTAATTTAGGAAATTAAAATCGTAATAATTTTAAATAAAAAAGTTCTATCAATTTTCTCCAATGAAAATGTTATTATACTGAGGGGACATCAAAAATATATTTTGAGTTTCCAAAATTATTTTATTAAGCTTATTTAGTATACTAACAAAGTATGTTAGTTTAGTGGTGTAAAACTCTACTAGATCATGAAGATAATGAACTACGTTAAGTTATTTTTAAATAGATATTTTAATTTTTTTTTCATTCTCTAATATATTTCTAAGTTATTTGTATTTTAAGTCCATCCTTTAAATATTCTCATTCTGATATTTGGAAACGACATAGTGAATGGAATGACTTGTAATGAAGGTGAAAACTGAAAAGAGAAGGGATGGGAACCGATAACGAGAAATGATAGGTGAGGATTAAATTGGCTTACGTGGCAATTCTCCGGCTATAAAAAATGGGTGTATGAGAGCAAAAAACTCTGATTCAATCACGAAACTCTTCTCTTTCAATTCTTCTCTTCAAGTTTCATTCCAACAATAATGGATCCCATTCCCAACTTCTTCTTTCTTCAATGGCACATCCCACTCTAGCTTCGAATCCATCCAAATTCCACCGTTACATTCTCCCCTGAGTTCATTCCATTTTCCATCTCCTTTTCCCTTCCTTTCGTTTTCTCTCGTTCGTTAATCCAAAAGGAAAGGATTCAAGGAGGTTCAAAATTATTTATATATAGTAATGAGGTTTTTTTTGGAATTCGTTTCTTGTTGTGGCTCACCTACACAAAACAGGTCCGCGCCTACTACTCTTCCCGCTGAGGACGAGCAGAGGTGGCTCGTTCCCGCGCCACCTGTCATCGCTTCTCGTCCTCGGACACGTAGGAAGCGAGGTAGGCGCGGCCATGAATGGAGGCCATCGCTTGGATCTATCTCTGAGGACATAACCGTGTCTACGAGGGAGAGAACCGATCCCCGAAATGAGACGGCGGTGGTCTCCACCACGAGGGACGTGAAGAGGAGGAGCAGCGGTGGTGCTGGTGCTGCTAGGGCTCGTCAACGTAGTTACTCCGACGGTGATTACAGGTAATAAAATGAAAGTGTTATTTAATTATAGAAGAATTGAATTCTTTTTTAAAGATAAAATTAATTGTTTCTTATTTTGTTTTTATATATCAGAGATTAAATTATTTTAAAAAGTAGGTTATATATCCCTTTTGCTTGGAGGTGTAAATCAGATTTATTATATGCAGTTGACTTATACTATACAAAATATATGGATATTTTTTAGCTATAATAATATAGAGATCGCCAACTACTAATAATGCATATATTAAGTTATTGATTCTGTCACTTGTATGCAACTTAGATGTTAATTTTAAAATAAAAGATTAATCTTTTGGATATTTTTTTATTTGCTATTGTTTGGATGTTTCTTTCTGAAAAGAGAATCTTCTATTTTATAATTGCATTATT
>NC_032016.1:21414394-21519406 GCF_001865875.1 Lupinus angustifolius
TATATATATATATATATATATATATATCACTTTTGTTTATTGATCTAACAAATAACTACCAATTGCTTCACCGTTAGTAAGAACCAAATGCCTAAATTAACTCATGATAGGATATGAGGTTGTTTCAAAATAACTAAAGGTATGAATTCACAAGAAAGTAATTACATTAAATAGACTAGCGTGTCGAACTGTCGACTCGCATTCTTATTGCAATATATAAACTTAAAGAAAGATGTTGATTTAAGATGATGAAAATCATTATATGATTATTAGATATTAGATATTAGTATTGTGTAGAAGTTTTTATTAGTTATTAAGGAGATAGGTTAAAAATGATAAAAATGGAATATTAAAATTATACCATACATGGTGATTACTATTTGTTTTGGCTTTATTAATAGTATATATGATATAGAAAATTCTGCTGTCTATATTCATGGTTTACATGAGATTTAGATTACCTATATGTGTTCAAAGGGATTTGCATTCTCTGAATATGTATTTGGTAACTTTGAGCCTAAGCGCTAAACTCACCAACTCTAAAGTTAGAAAATCATAGTATACTATCAATAATTTGCCCTCTTAAGAATTGCGGATTTTCCTTGCTGGACATGGTTGAACAAGGGTTATATGTTATATGTACCATTACATAAAAGATAAACTTAGTTAGAATATGTTGTTTTCTCTTTTTCTGTTTTACCTTCTATGGAGAAGTTGTAAATTATTATTAGCTTTTCTTAAGCTCAATGATAAGATTATGATACATGGAGTTACACAAAATGAGGCAACATATATTTTCTTAATTTCTAAATCCTAGATATAGTTTTCATATGAGAAACGAACTAGGATTATATGTTCCAAAATTATTATGTTTCCAAGTTCTTATCCAATCAACTTTCTCTAAGTAATATAAAAATATTATTTTGTATTTTTTTAGAGTTTTTCTTTTCAATTGCGTAGCACTTTTCCATTGGACGAACAGGAAATTGGGACAAATGATCTGTCCATGAGAAACTTGGTTCATTCATTCATTCAGTTTTCATTGGTGTATCTAATTTAAGTTATTTCATTACGGTTTTTTTGAGATGTTGCTGACACTGCAACCTTATATTTGGTGTAAGTTGTAGGGGAGCTGCGATGCCGTCAATAATGCCAGCATTTTCTCCAACGCCATTCATGTTCTGAAAAACTGAGTTGAATTTGTAATAGTGGATTTGTAAATAATATAGGAAGAAAAAGTGAGGGGAAGGAATAAGTGTGAAAATATCACTGTGCTAATATATAATAATGTGGCTGGTGGGCTATTTGGATTAGGGAGGAAATGGTTGTAATTGTTTCTGGTGTTTGTTGTGAATGAAAGTATCCTTCAACCACTTCCTTGTTCAATTATGAATGAACTCATTAATTCTTCCTAAGCTTGGTTATTGTTTCAATGATAACTCAATTTTCACATAATCCTCCATGGTTTTGACACCAAATGAGTACTAGAGAACTCAACCTAATATTAAAAAAAGCAAACAAATTAAACTTCACAGCTATCATTTCATTTTGGTAAAAGCTTGGTTTTCTTTAAAGTAAAGTCCTGGTTTGAATGAAAAAAATGGGCATTGTAATTGTTGAAATGTAGCAAACTTATTCCCTGATGATACTTTCGACAGGGAGCCATATCTTCTGCTACCTGTGCTACTTACATGTGCTTCATCATCATGCATACGCAATCTCAACTTAAGGGAGCCAACTTCTTTTGATTTGAGTCATAGAAGGGACAATTGGAGAAGACCCAAAGGAGTTATCATTTCATTACCTGTATAGCACTTGAGAAACTAAATGCAGAGTTTTTGGTTTTTCTTGTGGATGTTTTGGTGGAATTCTGGAACATTTTAAAGTGAAAGGAGAAGAGAGTTTTAGTGGGTAATTTTGGGGGTTTCAAGGGAGAAAGAAACATTCAGAAATTTAGCAATGTATTCATATAATTTTTCCATGGATATGGAGAGGGATTAGGTGGGAAATTCGACCATTCTTTATTGTCACTACTTGCTAGCAATTCAGAGTAACACCAATTTTGGTAATTCTCACATTACTTTTTTTCTTCTGGGAATAGGAGTGGGATTAGGTGGTAAATTGCACCATGCCATTCATTTTCCCTTTCTGTTTGTTCTCCGTTACATTTATGAAAGAAGAAATTTGAAAGAATGAAAAAAACAATGGGTTCCATAATGTATTTTTTGGTACTACCAAAAGTATCTATTCTCTTACCTTTGGATAAGGAATTAGTTCCTGGGCGTGTTCTGTATTTTGGTAAAAACAACAAAATGAGGGTGGTTAAAGTTTGTGTCTATGCTTCCTTTGAGCAACCTCAAGTTCTCCATGCTGGTTCTCATGGGTAGCTTCATCATCAGAACTAGTCTTTTTAAGCGAATAGAAATTTTCGATATCCTATTCTATGTTTAAAAATTGAGCCTTGAAAACTTGAGTTTGGTGGTGATAAACACTCAAATAAGCCTCTATAAGCATATAATCTAATATATTATTATCAACGTCAATGATATAGAATTTGGGTATTATTGATATCGTGGGACAATATGTATTGTGACATTTCTTTAATAGATTTAACTTCACTAATAATTTAACAATTAAATAAATAAAAAGTAAAACTCCTATATTTAATATGGCTGAAGAAAGTCCTAAAATTGTTATGGTTAATTTTAAATTGATTTTCATTTTTCCTACATAATTTACTCGAAAATTAATTTAACTTAAATAGTTACTTAAAAAATGAAATGTTAAATAATAATCAATGTATTTCAATTTAAATATTGATAAATGCTATAATTTTTAATATAATCAAATAATTCAAAAATGCAATATTAAATTTCTTGACTTGCTCAAATGTACAGCAATTTCTAGTATTTCTGTTGCGGGTGGGTTAGTAACATTTTTTTCCCAATACATGGTTAATAACTTCATAAAAGGGGTTGATTTTGTAATGGAAATGCTTTTATGACACCGGGAATTGAACTTATCCCACTCTGTCCCATGGAGTGACAAGGAGAAAGAGAAAAATATAAATAATTGTGATATAGTCTACAAGTAAAGTCTAGATATTGAAGATAGGTGTACAAACAACATAACTAACTAATGCAATTATTTTGAAGAGTCCAATATCGAGTGACATCAAAAAAATAATAGTCTTGATTTTTTAAATTTTTTGAATTAAAAGCATATAATTTTATTCATTTTCACATTCCAATGTTGTGAGTACCAGACTGAGCAATTATTCTGATCCAATCGTTGATCAGACTTAAAAATGATTACGATTTGCAGTTTTAAATAATGGGAGGTTGGGTCACTTTGTTGGAAATTTTTTCCAGCAGTGTTAAACTTGGTTAAATGAAAATAACTAGGAAAATGGACTAAACGATTCACTTAAAATTAAAATAATACATTATTCTAATGATTTGTTTTATTCATCCTTAAAATAGAGAAATTTTACTTTAATATAACTATACATAATTACAAAATAGGTAAAATTTTGCATTATATATAATTATATATTTATTGATAATTATTAATTATATGTAAAATCATCTAGTTCGCTCGAACAGTTTAAATGTTTAAACCAGTTAAACATAATATGTGAGCTCATCTAGTTTGAAGTCTAACTCGAGTTTCACAACATTACATATTTTAGTACTAGAAGATCCATAGAGGATCTCATCTACATAACTAAGGATATAAGCGGTTCTGGTTTAAACCGCGAAACCAATTTGACCTATCTGAATCAAACCATAAAACATGGTTCGATTCAGTTTATTTTTAAGGAACTATTTAAGTTCGACTCACAGTTTTGGAAATTTAGGAACCGTTGAATCGAACTACATATTAAAGAAATAAATACTATATAATAATGTTCTAATGTTGCTTGAATTTTTCAACCAATTTTGTAGTTTAAATTAGCATTTTTATATGAATTGTAATGTTATATATGTTACTAGTTACTAAATTTATATATATGTGTGTGCTATTTTCTTTGTGTATTGATGATTTAAAACATATTGTTCCTACCCGGAGAACCGAGGAGTCACATACTTGGTCGCCGAGGTGGATCCCGCACCCAAATCAAGTGAAGCTCGTATAGAGTCTCCCAACATGCTCGCCCAGCATCCTGGCAGACTGGGGGCAACTGTTCCTACCCGGCGAACCGAAGAGTCACATACTTGGTCGCTGAGGTGGGCCCCGCGTGTTGGGACCACCAGAGTTGACCTAAGAGACAGCATGCCTTCAGTACCTCACCAACCCACCTGCCAGCACGACAGATAGAGTGCAGAACGGCTACCAAACCAACCATATGCTAAAAGACAAGAGTGGCACAGTGTACGGTCCTGGCAGACCGCCTGGCACGGGAAAAGCAACCCCCGACAATACCTGTTGTCGGCCACGCGTCGCACCACCAGCCAAGAGCCCAAAGTCAACTCTCCCTTCTATAAATAGGGATCTCTACCAACAGGAAGAATTTTAACCTCTTTACTCTTTAACATTACTCACTCCACTACTATCTATCTTCATTCTCATATTCTCATTCATTTAGTTCATACACTGACTTGATCGTCGGAGAACCTTTTCAGATATCTCCACCGGCAGGTCCAACTCTCCTACCTCATCTTGCTACTTTGACGACCATCCTCTTCTCCTTCCTCAGCAGCTGATCAATCATTGTCCGTACCTTTGTGTTCTAGTAAAGAACACATATCTTTTTGAATTGTAATGTTACATTTATTAATTCATAGTTGTGATATAATATTAAGTTGATAAAAAGAGTAATATGTGTCCAACATTTTGTGTCACTCCATATACCATGAGTTTATGATTAGTCAGAAAAATATTTAATAATCAAATTTTAACTTAAATATATTTTTTCTGACCAATCACATGTCCATGAGACATGGAGTGGCACAAAGTGTGGGACAACAGATGCGTACCCGTTGATAAATACACCTTATATGTTTGATATGTTTTATTATGGAGCTACTTACGTGAGAACAATGTGATATTATAAGAAATTAAAACAATTGATATGGACTATTAGATTTTAATTGAAAGATGAAGATTAAAAGATACATGCACATGACTATCATGTGGCTAATAACTAACTTTTAATCTTAATCATACATGATTGGTTGTAAGACCCAGATTTATTGTTTTCACAGTTTTTATATGAGAACTATTCTCACTTGTGCTTTATTGTATTATTTTAAATTATTTTTAGTAAAAAAATTATATTTAAATAACAATTTAAAGTTTTGTATTTTTATTATTTTTTTTATTATCTAAAATAGTACATGATAAAGAAAATATATGTAATACAATGTATAATTTGTTTGGAATTTTTTAAATATTTTTAAATTTATGGGTATCCATCAATCTACTAAATACGCAAAGACCACAGTACATACATTTGGACCAAAATGATAGAGAGGGATGAACTGATACTGAACTAACTTAACCCATTGTCATACTTATTTATCAGTAGAGAAAAGAATGCTTCATAGGAAAGGATGGAGACAATTGAGTGTGGACAAAAATGAATGAAAAAGAAGTAAGATGTGGACAAAATGTGGTGGTGAGATGAAAGTGGAGGACATGACTTCTTTTTAGCCTCGGCATTAAAATGAAAACGTGGCTAATACACACCATTGTAAAGGAGAGGTGACCCATACAAACAAATCATAAATTATGTTTCTTTCTTTAAATCAATAATAAATCACTATCTTTGTTTCTATTTATTTATTTATCTCGTTGCAACAAATAGTTCCTTTAGAAATGTGAATTAATAAAGTACTAATTATGGGTATACATGGAAAATAATTATTAATGCACAATAAAAACTTTAAACAGGACAGATAAATGAAAATAAAAAGAATCTTCAAAATGGACAAATATATAGGAAAAAAGGTAGTAATATATTTTCTTAATAATTAATTATTATATTAATTTTTTGAATAGAATTATAATAACTAATATTTTCACATCAATCGAAATAATTTGGATAATGTTACAAAATTTTATAAAAATATTGATAGTAAGTGTGGAAGATTTTGTTTTTTTTTCTTAATGTCACTAGCTACAAGAAGATGGGAGAATCTTTATTTTTTATTTGACAAAGGTTCATAATTATTTTTTATTATAAGTCTAATTTGATTTTTAATTAAGATGGAAGAAAATCTTAATAATGAACCAGAATTTAAACAAAATTACAAATGAAAAATAAATTAAGAGATGTAATTATTTTTTTGTTTGCATTATGTGTGAATTTAAAATAGTTTCATATTACAACTACCACTATCTATATCACAACAATAACAATAATTATAGTAGCCACGATCATAATTACAAGCGCAATTTAAAATAATGATGATAACAAAATAAAGTTTGATAGTAGTACCATATTTTAAGGTTAATCTAGAGCTTTTATGATGGAAGAAAATATCATATTATTATTCTAATGATTTTTTAAAGTAAAAGGTATTATTTCATGCCATGAATATGTCAAATTTATTATACACTTAGTATTTAATATATTAGATCACGTACCATAGAAAAAAATGCTGAAGACTTGAGCATTTGTTGATGATGTCATAGATAAGTGTTCATGTTTCACATAGAAAAACCATTTTAATGTTTCACGCCGAAACTATTTTACTTGTTAAACTCGTGATTTTACCTGATTTTACCTTACTCACACTTGTGGTGGTTATAAAACTTGACTTGTCAACACCTATGAGTCTACTTATATAAAATAATAAAAATATTCATTTTAACATGATAAAATATATAAAGAAGAATACATCAATATTACATTAACATGCCTTCTAAAATATATATATATATATATATTATATAGCCGGCAATACATAACATATATAGTAAAATATGAGTATATTTTATGATTAGTATGAAACATCTCCAATTTAATTAGTGTTTCTGTAATGAAACAATGTCATTTTAGGTTTTAAGAGAATGTAATTTGAGTGTGTAGGTGAATTGTGTACTTGCTAGAGAGCCCATGAGTTCACATAAGTTCACCTCCATCCATGAAAGTTGGTTAGATTCCACAACCAAAAGTTGTAAAACACTATAGTTTAACCTAAGTGAGAAGAATGAGAAAGTGGTAAAATACACTATTTTCTAGAGGTTTTTTAAACCACAATATTGCTTAAGGAATCCCAAATGTAAAGTTCACCTTGGAAAGTGATATATTATATTCAGAATATATATTAAGATTCAATATATCAGTTTTTGAGGTTAACTTCATATTTTGTGTTGCTTAAAGATAACCGCAAAGATAATGATTAGCAAAACTCTTTCCAACTATAAATAAATGAGAAATAATATGCAAGTGATATGTTAAGAGTAGGATAATGTAATTAATGCCACAATTGAGTAATTAAAAGTTGATAATATAATTGTTATTTTCCTGACTATAAATGTTGCAGTACTTATTTACATTAGAGAATAAAGTATCTCCTGATATAAGGAGATAAGTTATATCCTACGGCCACTAAAATCATGACATGTGTTCTATTTAATCATTTTCTATAAAAATATTTCTAAAATTAAACAGAATAGTACGCATGTCATACTTTTACTTACCGAATGAGATAAGTTATCTCCTGATATGAAGATATACTTTATTATCTCTACATTAAGGATGTAACTAAATTTAACCATTTGATTTAGTCTCTATGTTTCCCTTGGATTTGACTTATAGATGGAAGTTAAGTTTATTAAACTCAAATGGTTATTGATGACTCTACTAAGATATTAGATCAATGAGTTACGGGTAAAATCAATAGGTCAATGATGAATTAGTCAACTTTGTTCATATTAAAAATTTAATAAAATATTTATATATTATTATTTAATAATTTTTTATTCTAGATATATATATAAAATTTATCATTATACAAATATCTCACTACACAAGATTTTACTAAAAAAATGTCACAAATAAGTTAAAAATATTATCAAAAAAATACAAGTTTTATGTTTTAATCATGCAAAATAAAATCTAAAGTTGATTAAATAATAAAAGTTTTGTTCCCACATAAGCTAACAAATAATGAAATAATATAAAATAATTATAAATAAATTGAAAAACCATATTTTTGTAACCCACTTATATTTTCTTAGATGCATCACTCCTTTCTTTTTGAATTTTGGTCTTGTAATTTTGTATTTTTCGTATTCTATTAATAAAATTTGTTTTTGGCTGATAAAAAAACCGAGTAGAACTCGTTCAACTAATCGAATCACAAATTTTATACTTAAATTGATCGAGTCAACTCAATTGATATTGATTTTGATTTTGAATCAGACCGGCAGGTACATGACGAGTTTAATAAGTATAGTGACAATACAATTTCAAAAAGCATATAAGGAAATGAGTTATTGTGCATGGGGCAAACTGCTACTTTTCAATCCTGAGTAACCAAGGACCACCTCAAACAACAACACGCATTTAAATATTTGGTGCAATTAATGGGACAGTTGAGTAATTTAGAGTTGATAATATATGACTATTTTAAGATTAAAAAGTGTAAAATTATAAATATTGGGACAGTTGAGTAATTTAGAGTTGATAATATATGACTATTTTAAGATTAAAAAGTGTAAAATTATAAATATTGCAGTATTTTTTTTAAATGTCGAAGTAACTAACTTTAATATTTTGTTTTAATCACTATAATTATGCTGAAATTGAATCTGAGATAGAAACATTTAGTAAGTCAAATACAATTTGATAAAACAAATGTGAAATGAGTTCTTGAGCGCGGGGGAAAATGCCAACTTCAAACCTTTAGTAATGAAGGACGGCCTCAAACGAGTTGAGATCCTATTTAGTTAAACAAGGATGAACTTCACAAGTTTTATTTCGTAACAATAAAAACATGTTATATGAATTAAAAAATTAATATTTATTATTTTTTGTATTTTTATTTTATTGTCATTTGTGTTAATACATTGTTTGAGATAAGAAATTTTTATTCTTATTTAGTATCGAATTGTCTCATACTCAAGTGTGAAAATAGTGAGAGTTTATTAGCTTTTTAAATTATTTTATTCAAAAATAATTTAAAACATATTAAAAGATTATGAGTAAATTACACTGACATCCTCTGAGTTTTAGTGAAATTACACAAACCACCCAGACCTTTTTAAAACCTACGCAAACCCCCTAATCATATATATACATTACATTGACTACCCATGTGAGATAGATAAGTGTAATTTCTTAAATAAAAAATGGTGACGAGTGTAATTAAGTCAAACAAAATACGATATATTGTGAAGACAAATCCAAATATTATAAAAGTCGATGTTTATTCTTTACTTTGGTTAGTTACAATATAATACGAGAGTAATTTAAACATCTCCTTAGACTTATTGATGTAGTTTGTAACGAATAAAAAATAATGAATATACATCAAGTTTATACTATTTGGACTTGTCTCCACAATATAACATATTTTGTTTGACTTAATTACACTCGTCACTATTTTTTGTTTAAGAAATTACATTTATATCTCTTAATGGATAGTAATATAATATATATATATATATACATATATATATATATATATATAAATATGGGTGATTTATATAGATTTTAAAAAAGTCTTAGTAATTTGTATAATTTTACTAAAACTTATGGATGTGAGTGTAATTCACTCAAGGATTGTTTATAACATGTGTGGTCATTTTTATCTAGTACAATATCTTGTTGTAGGATGAAATCTTCTCTTTCTGTCTTGTAGCTTTCCTTTCCGGAAAGAACTCTCAATGATTAGAGATAACACCAAAAATAAATAAATGCAATGTTATGAAAATCAAGGACATCAAGGTGTAATATGTTTCATATTAACATTAATTAACAGTTAGATTGTATGTTAGATTATAATTAATAATTATTTATAAAAATATAATATATATAAAAATAAAATTTTATATAATTATGTATAGTTATATGTTGAAGTAATAATTTTTTTTTCTTAAGATAAATGTAAAATAAAATATTTGAGGAGTATTTTACCATCTTTAAAATTCTAAGTAAATCATTTAATTTACTTTCCAGTTTATGAGAATTAGCTAGGTTTAACATGATTTAAAATTTCCTACTCAAGGTGATTTAACTCTATATTCAACTAAAACCATTTTTATGTGGAGTTAATGATCGAAACTGAGTAACTGACCAGACTGTCCGTTCATAAATAAACATGTGGTCAGATTTGTATTGCTACATATCTTTCTTATCAACTTACGTCTACGATATTTCTATATCTCTCAGTATACAATCAAGATAAACGTGTAAATGAAAAATATTTAAAAAAAAAACGTTTTGTCGGCAACGTCCATTTCTATAGATTAATGTATGCCATGTTTTATTCCTAGAGTGTAATATCTATGTATTAATAACATAAATATTTATATAATTAGTTAATTATTCATCATTTTTAATAATTAATGATAATTAAAAATAAATGATAAATGATATAATGATAATATTTTTTTTGCATTATCTAATTTTTTTGAGTAATATTTCGGTTTATATATATATATAGCATATCTTTTACATTGTAAAGTGCAGTGTATCACTCATAAAATTGGGTTAACAAATTATTTCAATTACAAATTTAATAACTAAATATTTTCTCATTAATCATACAACACAACATATATTCCTATGTTATAATGATTATTCATTTAATTACACTTTTAGTTGTTCCAATTTTTCTTTATAATTATTTTGATGGTTTTATGTTTAATTAAAAACCGATCATTATGTACCCAAAAAACAGATCATTTCTATGATATAAAAAGTATCACATCTAACATTCTGTTTAAGGAAAATCAGCTATTGATCATTCCATTGAGCTTAGCTTTTACATTATGTTTGGTTTTTTGAAGAGAAAAATTAAAGAAAGAAAAATTAAGATGATAAAATGTGATAATTTTTTAGTTGTTTGATACAATAGAAAATAAAAAAAAGTTAAACAAAAAGAATATAATAATTATTAATAATAATATTAACATGCATTTGTTTGTTTGTTTTTAGTGTAAAATATATGTATTGTTATTGTAAAAATTTATACATCAGTACATCATTTACCATTTATTTATATTACTTATTTTGAAGAATCAATGATGATAAAACATAGACGAAGTAATATAATAACAATGTATAAAACTCAGACAGTGTAAACACATACATTTTTTTCTCTTGTTTTTTTTTAAGAATTTTAGTAAATTGTAACATTCAATATCTGTATATACCCAGAAATGTCCAAGTATTGGGTAGATGGAAATATGACAGTTTCTTTTTCCTTAATTAAGGAACGTGACTCTTTTGTGTTGTAATTCATGTTTCCTTAGAAAATACTATAAATATCGAGAAACATTTAGTTGTTCCTCATTCAAACAAAGGTGAACTTCTTCGTTCATAAAGAGGGAAAATAGGTTAATCTTCCATAACTAGAAAAATAAAAACAATGTCATTTTCTCCAATTTCAGCACTAGTTGCTCCAGAACCTGATTCCTCCTTAGACTTACCTAGACGTTCGGCAAATTATCATCCAAACATATGGGGTGATCATTTTATTCAATATGTTTCTGAAACTATGGTAATATAACTTTCTTCTTATTATTAAGCTTTGCATATGCAAAACTTCTATTATTTTCTATTGTACACTTTATATATAGTTTTAGTTTTATTACTTAGAACTATGATCGAAAACAAGTCGATCCGAGTCGAACTAGAGCTCAACTCGATAACGATTGGTTCAACACGAAATTCAACTTGAGTTCGATATGAGTTATTATTTTAGCTCAAGTTCGACTCAGTTAAAGTTCACAAACTGTTTGGTTCAATTCGAATGGTTCATTTGGACAACTCAAATAATTAATTAAATTTTGAAAAAATACTTCAAAAAGTTATATATATATATATATATATAATAAATATAAAAAATAATGTATGTGTCATAATAAACTTAAAAAATTAGTTTATATATATATAAATAAATAAATAAATATATATGTGTATATATATCGAGTTAGCTCATGAACCAAATGAGTCGAACTATATCCAACTCAAGTTCGACTCGTTTATTTACCGAGCTCATTTTTCAGCTCATTTGGTTCATGAACCAAATTTATCAAGCTAAATAATGAATCAAGTTTCGAACAAATATCGAGTTGGTTCGGTTTATTACCTATTTACACCTAAGCTTATATTTAGATTTCCATGTTTCTTATATATGTATCAATCCAAAATGTTTCTCTCCAATATCATAAAATATAGCATATAATACTAACATGAAAAAGTTTCACTTGCAGGAAGTGGATAAAAAAATGGAGCAGATTGTAACACTGAAAGAAAAAGTGAGGATGATGCTGGTCCCTGCAAAAGAGAAGGCCTTAAGGCCCTTAATAGTAGCTAACTTAATTGATTTAATCCAACGTTTGGGATTGCAATATCATTTTGAACGTGAGATTGAAGAAGTTTTGCAACAAATTTGCAATAACTACGTTGAAAATGGTATAATAACTCTCAATGAAGACCTTCATTCTCTTTCCCTCCTCTTCAGGTTACTGAGGCAACAAGGATATCCCATATCGCCTGGTATATGCCCCACCCCATCTTATCTCCTAGTCATTCGTGATTCATATACTATCTACTATATATATAGGGAGCAACTATAGTGAGAATGATTCTCATCTAATAACCGTGAGAAAAATAAATCTGACATTATAAACAATTATATATAGTTAAGATTAAAAATTATTTATTGATTACATGATAATCATATACGTCTATCTTTTAATATTAATCATTTAAATAAGATTCAATAATTCAGGTTAATTGTTCTCACCTAAATCGTTATATATATTATGATAAGTTATTTGATAAATATTATGATTTTTGAATCAACTCAGATATATTTAAGACGTTCAAGGATGAGCAAGGGAAGTTCAAAGAAAGCATGACGAAAGATGTTGAGGGAATGTTAAGTTTGTATGAAGCTTCACATTTCAGGATTCATGGAGAAGACATATTAGATGAAGTGCTTGCTTTCACTTCCTCACACCTTAAGTTAATGTCCAACAAATTAAGTCCTTCTCTTTCTGCAAAAGTGAACAATAGCTTAAACCGACCACTCTGCAAGAACTTGAATAGGCTCATGGCAAGGCATTACATTTCTGCTTATGAGGAAGAGCTTTTCCATGATGAAACTCTCCTACTATTTGCTAAATTAGATTTTAATATGCTCCAGAAACAGCATCAGAAAGAACTTGGCAACATTTCAAAGTAAGATTTTCAACACAACACCATAATAATGTTTTTTTTGTATAAGTAATATATTTTTGGTAGGACCAGCAGTAGTATTCTCTCATCCTATGGATAAAAAATTTATCATTTTTAGGGTGTGTGACTACCAATCCCTCCAAACAAGTGTCACTCACACAAATTGAATTTTTGACCTTTTGGTTATCCTGAGGATCTAATAGGCCTTACACTACTAGACCAACGCCTTGTTTGTCTAAGATGAAGAAAAAGAAGAAATGTGAAAAAGAGAAATATATATTTGATTTTTTCTACATGCGTGTCACTCATGTTTTGGTTATTGATTTTGATGAATTATTAGGTGGTGGAAAGATTTGGATTTTGCAAGTAAGTTGCCTTTTGCACGCAATAGGATAGTGGAAGTGTATTTTTGGATGACTGGATTGTGTTATGAGCCCCAATACTCACTTGGTAGAAGGCTAATGACCAAAGTGATAGCTTTGACATCAGTAATTGATGATATATATGATGTTTATGGAACATTTGAAGAGTTACAACTTTTCACTGAAGCAATAGAAAGGTATGAGGTTTAACTTAATAGCAAATGTGCAATCACTTGGTGATGCTCCATGCAAAGACAAAATTATTATTTTATGATCTGAAGATCCCTTAATGAAATGTTAGAAATAACTTCGTCTTATATGACAATAAGATCGTATATATTCATTCTCATATAATCCCACATGCATATAGGAGTTTCATATATTGGGCTACACTTATTTCCTAACTAATTGAATTTATAGATCTAGACTAATTAGATAATTAATGGACATTTTAGGTGGGATATTAGCTGCATGGATTTTCTGCCAGAATACATGAAATGTTGCTATCAAGCAATCTTAGATACTTATGAAGAAATAGACCAAGAGATGGCCAAGGAAGGAAGGTCATTCTGTGTAATATATGCCAAAAATGAAGTAAATCTCACTCTATATTCTATATATTACAACTTTCCAAGTGGTTTCTTCAAACCAATTAAATCTAACTTCCATTTTTTTGTGTGAATTATGGTGGTGTCCACGTACACTAGATGAAAAAAGTGGTCGAAGCATACTTTGCTGAGGCCAAATGGTTCAAATATAATTGTATACCAACAATGGAAGAGTATATGAGTGTTGCACAGGTATCTTCTGGTTACATGTTACTCATGTCCATAATCTTCGTTGGGATGGGAAGTATTGCTACAGAAAAGGTCTTTCAATGGTTAAGCATTAGACCTAAAATTGTTCATGCTTCAACATTACTTTGCAGACTCATGGATGACATTGTTTCTAGCGAGGTAATTAAAATTTTCTCCTTACTATATATTATTATTAAAATTTTCTCCTTTAAAAGAAAATATCTTTCACCACCCAATTGATGTTTAATATACATTTTACAAAAGCTAGATGTTTATTTGTTTCATTCCTTTATTTTGATTAGTTTGAGAAGGAAAGAGGACATGTTGCTTCAGCTCTTGATTGCTACATGAAGCAACATGGTGTTACAAAACAAGATACTATTCATGAGTTTCAAAGACAAGTTATATGTGCTTGGAAAGATATCAATGAGGAATGTCTTGACCCTACTGAAGTACCTAAGCCTCTCCTTAAGAGAGTCCTTAACATGTCACGAGTAATGGATGTGCTTTACAAAGATGGAGATGGCTATACTCATTCTAAAGGAAACACAAAGAAAAATATTGTAGCTCTATTCTTGAATCCATGCTGAGTGTGAGAATAATAAGGGCTTTGTTTATCTTACCATGTCATACATAATTATTGGGGTATATTTCAATGTTCAATATATACATTATAATTTTATCTTAAAATCTTGTATACCTAGTTTGGTTTGAGTTCTTGTAATAAATAAAGTGTGTATTTTTTATTTTAAAATGGAATTATATCACTGATTTTAAATCTCTGAAAATGTGAGAATTTCGTTGATATATAATGTGTGAATCTCTTGATAAGTGTCCATAAATATTAGATTGACTCAAGGCGTAAAATCTAAATCACATAAATTATATAATAAAATTACATATCTACTTTGTAAATCTTTTGATATCCACTCCTTTATATCTATATAAGCCAAAGTTTGATTAAGGGCACTCAACCCCTGTTAAAAGATTGAATCCCACAAAAAAATGACATTCATACATCAATAAGTTGAAGGGGACTTATCCTGCTTGTTATCCACTCCTTGGAATTTGGTGTGGCCTATATGATAAGTCATAAATCAGCATCAAATTAAATTGACTACCTAATTGTTCATTTGCAGAACTATTTTGATTTATTTAATAGAAGTTGTCTTGGATTTGTAACTTGCATGTGTTGCAACTTGCAAGGAGTTGTACACATCTACTGTGTGTGATTGTTTGCTAGAAAGCTATTGGCTGGACTCCAGAGAGAAAATAAGTATACTAAGATGTATACCTATCAAATATCTCTTCGTACTAGGAAATAATGTATCTCCTTAAATTCATTAAGTATTTGATATGTGTTTTATTTGTTTTTATAATACATTTTAAAATAAAAGCTTCCGAAAGGAAAGGAAATATGACTCATGTCAAATATTTCACCTACGATGATAAATTGATAAGGGGTACATTTCTTAAAATGACACTTTTAATTAAAAAAATTATTTTATATTTTATTAACATGTTCACTTTTATAAATTATATATAATGGTGACATGGTGTTAAAATATTTCATAGTTATACTTTAAGTTTATTTGGTAAATATCTATCTATACTATATATAAAGCTAAAACATGGTGTAATCCTCACCATGGCCTAATTTATATATTCCTATATTTTGCCCTTCAAAAATTTAATTTTAAAAAATCATATAATCCTATATAACCACCTCAAATATATTAACTATAAGTTGCATATCTATACTACTTAATAAAGGAAAAACCTAACCTAACTTTCATGAAGTTATTTTGGGTTTTCCTATTTCATATTTTATAACTTCTAATTTTATTGTATAAGTTATACTTTCATCTTTATATATACTTATACTACTAAACATTTATTTCATATTTTATAACTTCAATCCGCTTTCCTATTATTTGTAATGTGTATTCTAGATATTAAGTTGTATTATATATTGTAATTTGCAGTTGAATATATATTCGTTTGAGGTAATTGTTCAATCTTAAAGAAAGGATGCATATACAATTGTGTTCATCAAGAATAGAGTCTTGATATATTCACTTAATTTTATTTTCTAGCGTGTTGACATGTAGTACTGTGTCTGTCAACCCGCTTTCATATTGTTTGTAACATGTAATCTGAATGTTTTAAATGTCAAATATTCACACACTCCTTACTCAATGGCATACATTGTGACCAATGCAATATATTTCATGCATTCCTATTTTTTAATTTGATGGATAAACATTGTGACCAATGCAATAGATTTACTCAATAGATTTTAATTAATTAGATAAAAAATCACTTTTATATGTAGAATACACAATACAAACGATAGGAAATTGGGTTGACAGACCCGGTAGTGTTTGTTAACACACTAGAAAATAAAATTAGGTGAAGATTTCAAAACTCTATTCTTGATGAAGACAATTGTATATGCATCCTTTCTTTAAGATTGAACAAATATATATTCAACTCCAAATTACAATATATAATACAACTTAATATGTAGAATACACATTATAAATAATAGGAAAACGGGTTGACAACACGCTAGTGTTAATAAAGGTAATAAGATTAAAACTTTAGCCACATTAAAATTTGAAATTTATAAATTGATATTTTATTCAAATTATATAGTATTCAAAAAAACATTAATTCTCTTGGTAAAACTGTGAGAATCCTTAGCCATAATTTCCCAGACATTTTACAAAAAAACTTTGTCTATGATTTTTTTAATAAATTTAGGGCCTATTTTTTCCTATATATCTATATATGTCAAGACCAATCCTAGACTAAATTAGATACAGAAGTTGGTATTTTTTCGGGGAATTATTCTGTTTGCTGCCATCTGTTCAGTTTGGTGGATAAGGAATGAAGTGATTTTTTCTGGATAGGTCATGGTTTTTGTGTTGCCTATAAGGGTCATGGTCAGGGGCGGATGATTTAAGGGGTAGGTGGGGGCAGCTGCCCCCCTCAGTTTTTTAAAATATTTTTTTTACCTTATTATCTTATGAAATATATTTGTTGTCCTACAAAGTATGTTACTTTAAGTGTCACTTGTTATGGTTGATCAGAAAAATAATTAATTATTAAACTTTTAAATTATAAAAGATGATACATAGAGTGACACCCTTTTTTGAATAAGAAATATATTCTCTTTACCTATACCTAAATGATGTCTTTATACAAAAACTCTTTGAAATTTAAATATTTCTCTAATTTGTAGCTTGATAAATAAATATTGTGTAACTTAGTATGGTTATTCTAAAAATTATACGTGATGAATCAAACTCTTAACATACAGATGATGACATTGTTTACAGTAATATGCTTGATTTGAGTGCGTAATGATTTACACTTAATAAAAAGATTATGTATGTATTCGTAATATATATTCTAAGGATGCTTATATGTCATTTAATGTTGATAGTATATGTATTTTTTTTTCCAAATTTTTTATCTTATGAATTTTAATGAGCAACAAAAGATTAGTTTAAAATGTCAATTTGAACATTTTTTCTTGGAGTCATTAGTCGTCATTCATGTTTGAAAATTTCTAAATCATTGTTAGTCATATAGTGTTTTATTAAGTTATCTGTTTTATCTTGACTATTGAGATTCAGCTACTATATAAATATATTTTTTAATAATGAAGACCTATAAATAAAATTACATAGTAAGATAACAAATAAATTTCTTGAATACAACATACGATTTACATGAAAATGAAATATTTGAATTTTTTACTCTAGTTCAGTTATGTGTGTTTTTTAAATTTTTCATTACTAAATTAGTTTTAATTGTAAATAGTAACTAAATATGATTGCCCCTCCTAAAATTTACATCAAGATCCGCCACTGGTCATGGTAAAAAAAACTGTAGCAAAGAAAATAAACTGTACTTTTGTTGTCTCAATTATAAATGCAATAGTTTCTTTGTCTGATATTCTTTTATGTCAAAAATTATGTATAAATAAAAGATAATCTTTAGACTACCATAATTATAAAATCGTTCTCCCTAATAAGGATTACAATTTTTATAAAATTATACCACAATTTTGAAGCGGTTGCAGAAAATATTATATTGTCCATATAGCTAGCTAGGAAGTGTCCCTTTAATTATCTATGCCAAAAGTAGAAATCTAGTTTTTTAGTGGAAATTTAATTTCATTATATCTATAAAAAGTCAACTTCACTTGTCCAAAATTTAGAAACAACACATGTGAAATGATGGTTTGATGCATTTGGTTTTGACTAGGGGTGGCAATACGGGCCAGCCCAACTTTAGATCTGTCAGAATATGGGCTGATCCAGCCCGACCCTTATTGTTAAAAAAGTTCAAAATGTTAGCCCGACCCATATTTGGTAGGGTTGGCAGGCTAGCGGGCTGACCCGTTTTGTTCTTTTTTAAACACACATTAAAACTTTTAGACAAAAATAAATGATTCAAATAATTCATAAATGTCTTTTAAAACAAAAAATCACAATCAAAAGACACAATCTCATGATAATATATTACATTAGTACAAAACTTGTAAATTCTAAGCAATAAACCACCATAGTCTTAAACTTTAGACTCCTAGCTCACAATAGAGCTTATAACTCCTAAGTTTTAAAAAGTGTATAAGAATCAAAATTATTATATTATAAGTAAATCACAATAAAGTATATATATTACTCAATTTAATTTGAATTCGACTACATTCAAAATATAAATTGAAACTCAATTGAATTCAATTAATTTTCCAAATGGAATCAAAATCAGTAGTTCTGTTTAAGTTTCCAATTTTCTATTTCAATTAATTAAATGTTTAAATTTGATTATAACACCCATAATTGTCAATGAAACTCCACCTTCTGATAACAAGTACAATAATTGGATAAGAGTGGAGATAATAGATAAATACATAATGAAATATTAAATGTTCATTTTACAAAGAGAAAGAAGAATTATATGCTTAAGGATTCAAACATAAGTTAAAATTATAAAAGTTTAATCTTAATTGCAATAAGTAACATAATAGACAAATGAACTTTAAACTTAATGTTAACTTGCCGGGCCAGTCCGGCCCGACCCTCTATGGCCCGTCTAAAAGACGGGCTTCAAAAACGGGTTGAATACGAGCTTTTGGGCTAAAATCCCCAGCCTGACCCGCTAAAAACACATATCCGAATGGGCTAGCCCGTCAGACCAAACCCATTTTGCCATCCTAGTTTTGACATTCATGACAACTAACATGTAGAAGTAGGCCATAAGTTTTTATGAAGCAGGATATCCAAATGGACCACAACCATGCCAAGAATAAAAAGAGTTAATTAATAATCACCCTAATTTTGGCTTTTATGAAAAAGCTGAGAATTTACTGAAACAAAATTTAATTTTAAAGCGTTGAAAGATTTTTGCTTTGGAGCTATGTAAAAGCTTTATGTCTTTTTTCTAGGGAATAAATTTTTATCATCTCGATTTTATAAATAAAGTTTCCAACACTAATCAAAAGTATCCCTCATTTTCTTGCTTCACCTTATTCCTAGACTATAGATTTATGTAAAGAAGACTATACCTAAAGTGAAAAGGCATTAACATATTTTTTTTGGTTTCCCACATATATTTTTACACTGAAGATAATAATGTTCGAGCTGGAAACATCCATAGATATGTTAGGCTGATTCTCCCAGCGGGTACTTTTTTCATCCACGAGACTCAAACCCGAGACTTTATTTAAGGGGAATTAAGCATGTATCACTTGAACCAATAATAGTCGAGAAGATATTAGCATATTAATCCAACACTTCCTCATTCCAATGCTAATCACTACCAAACAGTGCATTAGATCTTGGTTTAATAAAATGTTTTTTTTCTCTCTCTTGTCTTCAAAGTGCCAAAACATAAGGTCCCAAGTTCTTATCAACCTCTCCTTTTATTAAAGAGCACCTTGGTATCCTCATCCATAATATAAATATTCTATTTAGCAATATTAATTCTTCAAATGGAATTATTATGATTTAAAAGTAGTGCAAAATGTGGAGGCAGAAAAACTAAACCAAAGATTGTCCAATTAGTCTTGTGCAGCACCAATAATGTTCTATCGAAGCGCATTACAAGAAGAGTAATGTTGGGTGTTTGCCAATATTTGTTCATGCCAAAGCTATAAAATGAGTTCAATTGACCATTAGTATGAGGGAAAGGTTACATTTTTTATAAATAATTTGACTTGAATATCTTGAAGATATTAAATTACAAAATAACTTGCACACTGAAAGACGAACACATGGAAGAAGAAAAATATTAAAATCTATTTCATTAAATAAAGATTAAATTCATAGTGTCTTTAGAAACAACCTAGGAATACTTTACTGACCTAACTAGCTAACACTTTCTATATATTACATTCTTGGTGTGAATAATTAGCCTTAGAGTTATTGCACGGAATTATTTACAAAATTCATTTTGGTAATGTTGGTGATAAAAATAACATGTAAATTATATCATTATAGTGAAATTACTTAACCATGTAATGAGAGAGGGGTGAGTTCGACAAATAATATTTCTTATTTTTCCTCTTTGGCTTTGGAGATAAATGAATAAAAATAAAAAAACTTCAAGAGTTATTTCATAATTGTGTTTTATGATTTTAAAGTCTAATTAGAATATGAGATAAGCGTGTGTTAGATATTTGGCTTTTCACTATAGCAACTTGAATCAGTAAATCTTGATTAATTAATCAAAGTCACTTTCATTGAGGTCAGAGGTGGGCTTCATTTTGTTTTCTTCCCACAATTAGTTTCTTGCTTGGATTCATCACCTCACTTCATTTCATTTCACATTGGGTCATTTAGGTATGTTAGGTTGACAGTGGGAGTTGATCACTTCCATTGTCATTTTACCAATCCTGTTAATCACCAAAATCAACCAACTTATACATACATATACATATATATATATATATATATATATAATATAATATAATATAATATAATATAATATAATATAATATAATATAATATAATGTAATGTAATGTAATGTAATGTTCTTTCACTTATTTTTTTTATAACATACATACACGCACCTATAAAATATTGCTAATGGCTTCTAATATTTTGCTATATACATACATAAGATGGTGAATTCAAAACCAGTAGAGGGCTTTAGGATCTGATGGATAATCTATAATGAAGTCGTATTTAATGATTAGGGTGAATAGTTTTAAAGAATATAATGAAGAAGATGTGAGTTCGAGTCTCAACTTGTAAGATTAGCAAGAAAAGAAAGGAAAACAGAGAGAAAAGATGAAATCAATTTTTGTATTTTATTAGAATGAGTTGATAGATTTACAGCAACAAATCCAAGTCCTATTTATACAAAAAGGAAGTTACTTAACAGACTAACTAAATTAATAACAGAATCAGTTAGACTGAAACTAATTGCTTAACAACTTCACTCAAGTATTCTATAATACAGCTACACTAGGATATTAACATACTAATATTTATCTATAAAAAATTCCAAAAACACTTGTAGAGTTGTGAGGTTTGCCCTGCCCTAACAAGAAAAGATAATAAAAATCAAAACTTCAGGTTATACTAATGTGGGCACTTAGACTTAAGTTATATTACTTGTGTAGATGGACAATGCATATGCACATATCTACATAAACTTTGGTCCTTGGTAGAAGTAGTCATTGTTGTACAGAAGAAAAGCAATGAATTAAAAGTCCTTTAAACAAGGAAAATGTTAATAAAGGAAAGTACTTATCATCTATTCATGGATGTTAATGAAGGAAATTAAAGTAGATTCAAAAGGCAACATTGACAAGAAAAAACTGATCAAGTTTGAATCAATGACCACTGAAGGGCCCACGTGTCTAAACATCCCATATTACAAGTGTAGTTGTGCAGTTTCTATAGTTTTATTAAGTATCTTATTATTCTCTCTCACCCTTCATTCCTTCTTCCATTCACATTCGCATTCCCTTCATTTTTTGTTTAGTTCTTGTTTTTGTATACTTATGCACTCATAAAGCATGTAACTGAACTGTTCCTGTTTCCCTCGTACTATTAACAGGTAAGTTTGAAGTTTCTTGTCTAAGGTATGAACATGTTTCTTTTAGGCCACCTTGTCAATATTTTCTTGTATCCCCTTGTTTGGTTTCTGAGAAAAGTAAATGTAATAAATGAAAACTGAGTAGGATGGAATTAGAGGGGAGAGCGAAATTTTCTATGCATTGGTTCCAAACTACCACTTACCAGTTGATCATAATTCTTATACAAATTTCTTGGTTCTTCAACATGGTAATGCAAAGTTCTAGCTTTAATATTCCTACCTGGACTTTTTATCTTTTGGATTATTTTGTTACTAATGGCATTTTTTTGGACTCTATCTTCCTATGATTTGTTGTATGGTTAATGTATAGTGTACATTTTGTCAGGCCAATGAATGATTAGATGATGAATAGTGAATAGCAAAGGCAAAGCAAGAAATAGGAGATGAAAGAAGAGTCAATAGGATTGATTATTGGGGGTTCCACAGGTGTTGTTATTGGAGTCATTTTGGCAGTTTTTGCACTCTTCTGCTTTAGGTACCATCAAAAGCATTTACAGATAGGTAATAGCAGTTCCAGAAGGGCTGCTACCATACCGATTCGAACAAATGGTGCCGACTCTTGCACTATTCTATCAGACTCAACCATAGGTACAGAGTCACCATTAAAGTCTGGATGGAATGGCATGTCGTTTTGGCTTGATGGATTTAAGAAGAGTCACATGGTTTCGGCATCTGGACTACCTGAATATTCATACAAGTATGAGTTTGTTTCTTATATGGAGTTGCCTTCATGTGATTTTCTATTTGTTTTGTCATGAATCAACTTTGAATTCTTATATATTTACATACTATGGCTATGATACATTGTCAAAGTTCCAACATTTATTTAAACCATTTCCGAGATTGGGAGGTAGGTGATGTAGGACTTACCTCTCAACATTAGAACATTAGCTTATCACTATTAGGTTATCATCCTTGTTAAAATAGATGCTTGATTGCATGTAAGCATGTGTCAGCCAAAAACTATTTTCTTTGGAAATGTGTAAATTTAGGGGAACACTAATAGTTACTAAGAGTAAAATAAAAAGCTGTTTGGATTCTTCATAGTTCATACCAACTACATATTTCATGTCACATATTCCTTATTTCTTTCTATTAATGTTTTATTCAACTTCAGGGATTTGCAGAAGGCAACATATAATTTTACTACAGTAATAGGACATGGTGCATTTGGTCTTGTTTATAAAGCTCACATGTCTACCGGTGAGACTGTTGCGGTTAAGGTTCTTGCAACTAATTCTAAGCAAGGAGAGAAAGAATTTTATACAGAGGTCAGTGCCAATGTCATTAACCAGTACTTTGGCCACTCTGCCACAGAATTGTACTGCATTTCATGTCATAAATTTCAGAGTAAAGTGTATGTTAAATGTGGCAAGTTCATAAGATTTATGGAGGAAGTCACTAGTGAAGAAAATATAGGAGTGGAGTGAATGAACATAGATGTTGAAATTTAATTTTTTGGAAATTAGAATATTTAAAAACATGATTATTGCTATATTCTGAATATGAAATCTTTTATATAATATCTCTGTACTTTTTGTGTGTGTGTGTGCAACACTTGAGGTAAATAGTTAGCAACTAAGCATGTTCCCATTTACCTAAAGTTATTGGCTCTAGGGGCAACTAGTGATATTGCATTGGTACAGTTTTAAGTTATCATATACATTATTTTTCCGGTACAATCTATCTTCATCTCTCTAGAGTAATCTATCAATATTGACCCGAAATGTTCGTTTGATATTTCTCAGGTTATGTTGTTGGGGAGGTTACACCATAGAAATCTGGTGAATTTGATTGGATATTGTGCAGAAAAGGGGCAACATATGCTTGTATATGTTTACATGAGCAAGGGTAGCTTAGCTTCTCACTTATATGGCAAGTTATCTATCTACCTTTTTATTTGACAAATTTCTTTTCAAACTTTTTGGCTGAATGTACTTGATAGAAATATGTATCTGCAAATGAATTTCTTCACATACTTATGCACTGCTTCCTGGTACTTTTCCCATTTTCTTGACCAAAAGTTCAGTAATTTTATTGTTACTTTTTCAAATGAAAGGACATGGATGATATTCTCTCAGCCATTCATGTTATAACCAGCATATGCATATGCATTCTGAAATATGTTAGTCTGAAAAATATTTTCCTTACTGCATTTACATTTTGAAACAGATTGTCTGACTTGTGATTTTTTTTTACTTTTGTATTCCAATGTATTTCTATAGAGCAGTAAAATAACTTATTAACCAAAATTCCACAAAAGGCATACATTTCATTCCTGCTTCAAGATTTCTCTGCTGGAATCCTACCATACAAGTTACAAGGAACGCATTTCTTACCAAGTTACTTGAGCAAAGATGTGAAATACTAGTTCGATATTGTGTGCTGTTCAATTGATTTTTCTTCTGTCACTCCCTTCAAATGCAATTGTTGTATTGGTTGATGGAGATGTTGAAGTGGATGTGTGAGCATACAAAAGAATGTTAAATCAGGAGTAAATGCATTACAGAGTAATTAGGTTAGAACTTGGCACTTATTGATTAAATGGTGGTAGAATATCGGCGAAGGTGGTTAGCCATGTAAGAATAAGCCCAATAGAAGCCCCGAGTAACAAGAATCAGTCAAATGGAGGATAACCCAACAGCTAAATGTAGAAGAGCAAGAAAAACCTTAGGTGGAATGGCCTTTTTTAACTTTATTTATCATAGAACACAATGACATTATTTGATGTATGTACCCGACCCCTCTTACTCGGAAAAGGCTTTTTGTTGTTATTGTTGTTGATGTTGTGATAATATTCAGGAGAAGAGAATGAAGCACTGAGCTGGGATATGAGGGTTGACATAGCTTTAGAAGTAGCAAGAGGCTTGGAGTATCTTCATGATGGGGTAAGCTTCCATGTGATCTACACCAATCTAATTTTAAGTTGTATAATGTTATAATGGTATGTGTTGTCACCTTCAGGCAGTTCCTCCGGTAATCCATCGAGATATCAAATCTTCCAACATTTTGTTGGACCAGTCCATGCGTGCCAGGGTATTTTCTTAAACACCAAGAAAAGTAGTTTGTATGAAAATGGTTTTTCTGGCTAAGAATGGTCTATAATTCTTTATATTGTTGGTTAAGATGCTTCTTATACTGTAGATGTGAATGAAGCAGGTTGCTGATTTTGGACTATCAAGAGAGGAGATGGTGGGTAAACATGCAGCTATTCGCGGTACCTTTGGTTATCTTGATCCCGAGTATATATCTTCCAGGAAATTCACCAAGAAAAGTGATGTGTATAGTTTTGGTGTGTTGCTCTTCGAAATTATAGCTGGAAGAAACCCTCAGCAGGGTCTTATGGAATATGTTGAGCTTGTAAGATCTCTTTCTCTCCCAACAACCTATAATGAGGATAATAGTAGATGTGTTGATTTTAGGGACTAGAGTTTTATAATGCATTACATAACAAAACAAGTTCATCACTCACATAAATCTATCATTAGCTATTTGATGACTCTATCTATTGAAATTTTTATATCTTGTTGGGTGATATATTATAATGCATGCTAAAACAAGTCAACCAGTCATTGCTAAGCAGCAATTCTATATTCTGAAATAGCTTAATTTTGCAAATTTGATTTTGGTTAGAATTGAGTTTGTAACTGAGTCGGTTATGTTTTGATGTTTTATTCTAAAAATAAATAAATCTGTAGTAAAACCTAGTGTATAAGCTTTAATCCAACTCATAATCTACACGAATTGCTAACCATGTTAGTTACATCTTCGAGCCGATTTTAGATAGTTCAAACGTGCGACCAAACACACTTGATCTGGTGAAGTTGTCATATTGTCGTGCAGCCGAAAATCGGCCCAATTTTCGGCTGCACGACTCATATCATGATTGACTAAATGAGGAAGCATACATGGGAAAATCAAAATAGTTGTTGTATTTGTTCTATTAGCACATTATGTGATGCATAATTCATATTCTAGCCCATTTAATGCTTTTGATGATTAATTAGGCAGCAATGAATACCGAGGAAAAAGTTGGTTGGGAAGAAATTGCAGATTCTCGCCTCGAAGGAAATTTCGATGTCCAAGAGCTGAATGAAGTGGCAGCCCTTGCCTACAAGTGTGTTAATCGCGCCCCAAGGAAGCGCCCTTCAATGAGGGATATAGTGTCAGTGTTAACAAAGATCCTTAAATCAAGGCACCATAGGAATCATCACAACAAGGCCTTGTTATCCACAGCAGAAGTTTTCATTGATCTTGATCAGACAGAGACCAAGAATTCTGTTTCTAACCACCGGAGACAAGATTCAATGGATAGTGCAACAGACATTGAAGTGTAGAATATGGTTTCAACTTTTACCTTCAACTCTTTCTTTTTTGGTGACTTTTCTTTTTTAGTTTTTGCCTTTGGATACATGTTAGGCTTGTGATTTTGTTACTATTTTGTTGTGTAAACATGTTTCTTCCATTTTTTCCCTCATACTTAAGTTACATTGTTTTATATGATGAGATTGTTTACCTTATGACTTAGATCATAGGATTCAAATCCTTCGTTTACAATATTAAAACTTCATACATATACACTCACTAATTAGGAATTTCGTGTACTTGGTCATCCTTTTATATAAGTTACATTGTTTTACAAAAATGAGACCAAAATTTTCATGGGCACCAGATGGCTACATTTATTTTAATACAGCTTTAACAATCTGCATTGTCTAATTTCCTCCCAAAAGAATATATAATGAATATACATAGTATGAAGTATCAACAAAGTTATATATACAAACCACCTTTCTTATAACAAAATGACGAGATTGGACATTGTGTAGTGGCAAAGTTGCTGAATAAATGTCACCGTTGTACTTACATTTTTTAGAACAATTATAAAAATATTTGAATAGGTAAAGCTTAAAAATCACTTGAGATTATATCTTAGCTAATTCTATGAAGTATAGCTGATCAACCTGTTCCCTGCATAATTTTCATGATGTGGGTTGTTTTAGCCATTAATTACTAGGTAGGTTGTTGAGTTTGTATTTCAATACTTCATTTGATCTAAGATCCATTCATTTATGTATTCTCTATTTACTTTGAAAGCCAATTATAGCTTACTGAATAACATCCTAGAAGTTACCTAGGATGAATTATGCTAATTGTCTAATATAAAGATAAATATATGAATTTGGTTGATTCAGTTGTTGTCAAGTTATGTTGTGGCTAAGTCAATTACTTTGGTTGAGTAATTTTTTATTACTCAACAAGAATCTATTGAATCAAAGGAGGTTCATATGTTGTTTGCTATAGACAAGTTTTTGGTCTGCAAAATGCTATGTTGCGTGAAGCACAAATGATTAAAGAAAATCATTTATTAGATATCAACTTTTGTCATCTTTATGTTGACTAGTACAAAATATATAATTTATTTAAGGAGCTTTAGCTACTAGGTATCTTTTGCATCTTCAGCTATTTTTTTCCATTGTCTTTATTGCAAAGCTATCATCTGCAACTAACTAGTGAAGTCTGCATCAAACATTTAAGAGATAAAAACCTCAAATGGTTCATAAAACTGTCAAAACTTAGAAAATAGCTTCTCATAATAGCAAGTCAATCTTACCAAGAACTTTACAAGTTCATTTTTGCACAAGTGTTTGACTTCAAACTTTGAAAATCTAATGGAGTTTCCTTCATTGACCTTCTTTACCTACATGTGAGTGTAAGTAATAACAAATGAGGGTTAGTAGCATACATTTATGAGGTGCATGTGATATGAGGAATTGAAAGCTGTACATATGTTACAGTAATGAATGTGACATTACTAACCCCCACTTATGTACATGCTCTTAGGATTTATGACCCTCACAAAATGACCAATAAAATTATCACTATCACACTTATTTCTTCACAATAGTACATTCGTAGTTATTATAACCCATATGTGAATAAAAATACACCTATATAAACATACATATATATACACAAAATGAAAGATGCAAGGAAGGTATGGTAAGGATTTAGCTCACACTCTAAGAGTGCAAGCTCAAATTTCATTATCAACTTAAAAACCTTATTATCGGGTCTCAAGAATTGAATCTTTGACCTTTGGTCTAATATGATAACTTGAATCAAGTGGAACCTTACCCCACTAAACCAACAATCTGTTAGATATTAGTGGTTAATTTGTGAATATATTTGTCAGCACTAAAGCATTCACCCAACTAAACTTAGATTATATATATATATATTATACATATACATAGAGAGAGAGGGATGGTCCTGGCATGCTGTTCACATCATGATATGCAAGGAACAATAACTGACAAATAAATATTAACAAAAGTATTTTCAGGACAAAGGGAAGAAGAGACAAGGTAGATATATAACTGAGCCGTGAACATCTCATTTATAAACTATAATAGTTCCTGATATTTGTCCTCAAGTTTGGATTCACCTCTGTTTGGATTATATTTTGAACCATAACCTTCCAAGAAGGGTCACATGCCTTTTATTTGGATCTGCTACATTTAAATAAAAAAATGAGACAACTTCCCTGGCTACATATGCACACTACAGTAAGTAGGAGCTTTCACAGTTTAACTGTTTAATGAACAGGACATGATCTAGTTAACTTATAAGACTGAGATCAGCCACATTATCCGGTTTATACGGACAAGAATCCTCTGTCTCAAGAAAATCTTTTCTCATATACCAAGTCAATCAAATTTCATAGAATAGTGTACAAATATTAATTTATGTTATTATAATTTTTATTTTTAATCAAATAAGATTTTCTGATTGGATGGGGACACCAAATGGGACATGTGATCCCCATCCGGTTTATAGTTTATACTATATAATATAGATATATTGATCTAGTGCCGTAAGACTCCATTAGATTTTCAGGTATCAATAGGTCAAATATTTAATTACTAGGAGCGATACTTGCTGGAAAAGACAATCACACACCCCAAAAATGATTAATTTCTTAGTATAGGGTGAGAGTATATGGTTGATTATACCAAAAAAATTATATAATATAGATACACTGGCTTAGAAGTAAGTAATTATAGTATAACCAACTGGTTATCACAACAGGAGCACTTGCATTCAGTCAATTTAACCATTTAATAAGCATTTATGGAATCCAATCTTTAATTTGCATTAAATTATACCAAATAATTTTGGCACTTTGTCATATTCCTAGGCTGTACACTTGATTAAATGCACATACAACTAGGATTCTTCCACTCCCCTATCCTTCAATTTGATAAATGAGAAATCTAGTCAGGTTTAGTAGGTTATTAGTTATTACCTATTTCATTATTTCAATTGACTCTATTTTTTAGACCTTCAATTATATAACATAAAAACAGAGTTATAACCCACAAGCAATTGCATTGTCGTGGAAATGTTGGAGGGGTAATTAATAAAGCTGACTTAGTTTTGATGCCATTATGTTAAACATCAAAGCTGGTGTAAATTTTCAGTACCATTATAAAATTAGAAGTGTATGAATAGGAGGAGGTTCATACTTGATACAATTAACATGAAGAAGCACAAGTGACTAAGGAAAAGAATCAAACTTCTTCAAATGATTAAGGGCAAAGAACCTCCATAGAAAAGCAACAAAAAAAGGATCCATAAAACTACACAATATGTTAGCCATTTTGACTTTGATTCTTTAGATTCATGGTTTGCAAATTACTACAAAACAAGGAAGAAGAGCTCTAGGATTGAGCAAATAAAGCTCCTCAATATTTGAATAAAGACCAACTTTCCCAGCCAATGAATCAAAGCCTGTTTGGGCTGCAATTTCCTGAATGTTTTCTAAAGGCCTATGAACCCTGCCAGCAATTACTCTGCAAACAATAAGTGCTTTTCTTAGTGAAGGATCATCACCAAGAATCTCTATAGACTCAAAAGCTCTTCCACTTGTTGATGTTGTGAAAACACCTATGCCATCCTTGAGCTCCTTCTTGGCAGAAAAACCATTTCTGATGATTCTACACACACAACATTTTTCTGATAGGCAGAGACTTGAAGAGCCATTGTGACCGAGAGAGCATGCGACAGCGGTGCCGTAGAACCTCAAAAGCTCATTTCCATCAGCCAGGCACCTAGGATGCTTCTTCTGGAGTTTACTTGCTTTGATTTTTACCATCTCTCTGTGCTCTTCAAATCTAGCCAATGTCTTTTGCATGTTGTGGACTTTCAAAACTCTCTCAATTCTACCACAGTGGTTCTCAGACTTTAACCAGCTTGTTCTGCATATGATCTCCACTATTTTCCTTGATGAATCACCTTCCACAAGTTCAGTAACTGTCAAGGGAAAACTTGCTCTTAAATTTATAATACATGAAACTGAAAATTTGTCAAAAACAAAGGAAAATACTCAAAATAGCAACAAACTTGAAGGGAAATGGATTTGATCCAGTAGTGCAATCAGTTGTGGAGATAATGTTTCTCCTAGGCTTTTAAGCATAGTTCTAAATTAAAATGTAATGAAAAAAAGGAAAATCAGTTTGGTTGTCCCATAAAATTCCTCATCTCAACATTAAAATTTGTATGTATCTGAATATCTGATATAAGATATAGATGTGGCCAGGAAATTTGTGGTGGGAAAAATGTTAGGATAACCTTCTATGAGGGTCAGTAACAAATGGAAGAAAAACATAAAACCAACACTATAATGAAAGTTACAACCATATAGGTAGGCTGCAATGATATGAAACTTGTCTATTTGAAGATAAAAACAAGCCATGGAAACAGATAAGCTTAAAATAGATACTTGAGGTAAAAAAATGGTGTTACCAGCATGCTTGGATAGATGATGAGATTCAGCAGCTTCCCATTTGTTAAATTGCTCTCCACATTTGTGGCAAGTCACAGTTGAAGAACCATTTGAATCTGTCTCAAGAGACATTCTATTACTTGAATGAAGTCCAGCTCCAGCACCATGAAAAGTGGACCCTTCTGACAAAAGGAAAGGAGATTTCCTTGGAGGAGTAGATGAAGTCCTAAATGAGGGGTTAAAGTAATGCATTGTAGGGTGCCCTCCAGGACCAGGAGTCCCAGGCCTCAAAGTACCTACAAATGTTGAACCACCACTAGCACCACCAACAGCATTGTTATTACTAGCACCACCATTGTTTCCAACCCCTTCTTGGAACCCTCCATAGCCAGTGATTTTCAACTCACACCTTGAGTTACTCAAAATCACCTCATGAGTTATAGGGTTGAGGAACTCACTGCTCCCTATGGATCTTGGACTGCAACTTGGTGGCTTCTCAATATGCCTCTTGCTTCCATGGATAACATCTTTGAGATTTGCTATGGACCTTGAACACCCTGATCTTCCTGTTTTCTTAGTCAAGATTGTACTCAAATGCTTCCTTGATTTTGGGTCATGTACATCACTTGGCTCAGATTTGCAGTGTAGAGACTTCTTCAAAGAAAACCACACTGTTGGCATATTATCCTTAACACTTACCCTTTTTCCCTTTGCTTTTGCTTTTGCTTTTTTTATCCTTGGTAGTTAGTTACACACTTACACTTCAACTAAACTCTTTACTTTCTGAACTGTAGTTTAACTCTCTTACAATGTTCATTCTCTCAAAAAGCTCCATTTTCTGCATTTGCCACTTTCTCCTTCCTTTTCCTGCATGAATGCTGAGAGAATGAAAAGAAGAAAAGATAACAACTTGACTTGTTTTCTGCTTTAAGCAAACAATCACTTTTTGTTTGCTGAAATTTCCTTTTCTTCCCTCTACAGGAAAAAACTCAACTATACATCAAAGTGGTAGCATGAAAACATAAAAGGGACAAAATTCAAAAGATTCTAGTAAACATCATGAAAATTATGAAAGAGCATTTTGAAGGGCGCTTCCTATGCTACATCACATGGAATGAGTTTGGTGATTTGCATAGGATAGTGTCCCGTGACCCCATTAGAATTTAGAAAGAGAGACAAAAAATAAATTGGGATGGGACACCAATGAATGACCAGTACTAGCATGGGATATGATAAATATCTGATATATATATATATATTCTTCAAAGTTACATGCTATGATATTTTTAGGATCATAAAATTAAGATGAACATATATCTCCTTTTAAAGTGATTAACTTCAATAGTACAAAAAGATGCTAAATCAAAGGCACAAAATATGCACAATACATGAATAATTAAGCAATTTATTTTATTGTTTTGCAATGCTGTCACCACATGAATGTATGGTGTATATTTTTTTTGATGAGGATGAGGAAGGGGTGTATAACCCAAAATAATGCCACATGCAATTAGGTTTTGAGGGAGGACCAGACAAGTGCATATTTTACTTTGCACAATCTATAAAGCCAAAAATTATTAGCATGGCCCAATAAACAAATAATTAATTAGTGGAATTACCAGAGAGGAGAATATAAATTCTGTCTCCATCTGTTGCTTTTTCACATTGAAGCACAGTACCATTTTCTAAAGGAACATGCTCATAATATATAATATACAATTCTTTAGAATGTCACATTTAAGCAAAATTAAATAATAAACAAATATAAGAACAGTGTTATATTGTTTTAAAACTATCGGTGTTTTTGTTAAAATTATTTCATACTGGCTAACTGAACTGGTAAATCCATGAACGGGTACAATACAATAATTGTATCAATCATGCAATTATATCAGTCAAAATTAGCTAAAATCGGTTTTACAAACTGGTTTTCAATTGAACCATACCGGTCATATCTGCCAGTTTTTATTGAAAAATTAATTTTTAATGAAAATAAAAAAATATTGGTTTTTTATTGATTTTTCAACAAGAATGTTAATATAATTATATATGTATATCTAATTTTGTCTGTATGCGATTTAATTAGTAAAACACCAATTGAACCGCTATATCGATATAGCACTATAGTAATACTTTTACGATATTAATAACATTGAACACTATTATTAATAAAACTTTGCTTTTTTTCTTTTTAAATATGTATTTCATTTGATTTTCAAGGTGACTTTTCTCATGTAATTATTGTAATACTTTAATTATTATCGGCGAATTCTGGTTTTTTTCTTATATAAAAGAAACCAAATTAAAATGTTGGTATAATTAATGGTGAATTAAGATTTGGACCATAATGCCTGACACGTAGACAATCTGATAATTACTATGAAGTTATGAAGGATAACAATGTGTCAGCAACCTTATCTAAATGATTGACAACATGCCTCAATCTTCAGTCTTTCATGTCTGCAGCTTTTTTATGCAAACTGCTTTATATCTTAAGCACTTTTTTCACCTTTATGAATCAGAAGGTAATTTTAAGATCAGTTTCAGCAAATAACATTGCATTTAAGGGCTAAACGACATATATGTGCTCAAATCTTGAAGATGTGCATTTTCTTGCTTAGTGCAAATGTCCTGTGTGTAATGTTTTGTGTAGGAGTATCTTTGTCCATAGCGAGAGTACGAGTAAGTGGTAACATAGGAAAAGATAGTTGATATTGGTTGGTCATGTGGTATATCTTTTTTGTAAAGGATACACTTTTGAGTTGGATTTTGAAAGGAAAAGGAGGATTATACAAAAGTATATCTTAATCATAGTTTTTTATTTTAGGGTATATTTATAAGTTAAATTTTAGAGAGAAAATAATAAAGATAGAAGGTTTGAGAATCATCTCAGATCTCAAAAAAGACAAGAGCTAGTTATTTGGACATTAGGTGGATAAGTTCAGATGAATTCATTCATGTGATAAATTATAATATTTTTCTTCAGGTTATGTAAAATCAGTTTTATTTTATAAATTTCGTGTACTTTTGTTTAGAGTGTCTTTTCTCTATTTAGGTAATATTCATATCTTTTATATAAATAAATCAAATTGATGTATTAATTTATTCCTTTTATTTGAATATCAACTATATATTTTTTAAATTAATTTTACTCCTCAGTCCATATGAAAAATTGAAGCATTTTCAACCTACATCGCTTCTACTACATGGGTAATAATAATGACTACCTAGAGAAAATAGAGGAACTTTCTAGCAATATTGAACTATCTAGCAATATAGTATTATCAAATGAGAAGGAGAACCTCTTAATTTTATCTTCTCTTTTCTATCTATCATCTGATTAACTACATAAATAATTAAGTATCCTTTTTAGGAAATAAAGTTGTTCCTAATTATATGTACTGCCCATTTATAAAAATATTTTATGAATGATTGTTTTTAGTTTTTACAACTCTACCTAGGGATGAAAACTTGCGCGGGCGAGTGCGGGTAGTGCTTTCCCGTGCCCAAATCCGCAATATTTGCGGGTATCCGTGCGGGTAGCGGGTATTTATGGGTACCCAACGAGTTTTTAATTTTAATTATATATTTATATAATTTGTAATAATCAATTTGTAAAAATAATTGCTACATGAATAATATGATATTTATATGATAAGTTTATAATCATAGTCAAATATGTATAATTTATTATGAAATAATAATAAAGTATATGATATATAATCTTAAAATAATAATAAATATATATAAAAAGTTAACTAAAAACTAAATATATAAATTTGTGGGTACCCGCGGGGCGAGTATCACAAAACCCGCCCCCGCTCATAAGCTATTATTGCGGGTACCTGTTACGGGTATTTCCACGGGTACCCACGGGTCGGATTTTTTGCCATCCCTAAGTCTCTACCACTACCTGATAAATAAGAAAGATGATTTATGAAATTAAATATTATAATTATTATAGAGATAAATGGCTAATTAGTAAAATATTACATTTAATAGAAGTAAACATATTATTTGTATTTCTTAATTCATATGTTAGATCTTTAAAACGAATTAATTACAAAGGGAAACCTTAACAAGAATTAATTAGCAACAGATGTTGTATTTCACATGAATAAAAAATATCTCATGCATTCATATATGTATGTCTTGTTGACAAAGTTAAATTTGTGTAACTTACTAATATTGTGTTGGTCCAGTATAATGTTATATTGAATGTTATGTATTGTATTAAATCAAAAGTTCAAACTTTAATTTATATAAGTAATAATAAAGATAATCATACATTTTAAAAATAATTTTTTTTATATATAAACTAAAAATATATTATTCGTTATACCAACTTCACTTAATTTGTACTTTAGTGGGGTTAAGTATGATCCAAACTTCAAGATAGCAAAGTGGGATCTTGAAAAGTATAGAAGCTCATTATTAGCTTTTATATGGATGTGAAAATCGAAAAGGTGGTGAAATAGATGCAAGAAACTTTACTCTATCTCTCACTTCCCCCACTCTTCATTTCACATTTCTTGTCGTTATTATGCCCATAATGCATTCCACAAAACACATGTGAAGGGAACAAGAGAGTGTTTAAGACAAAGGTAGGATTTTAGAATTTAGAGTAAGAAGGCATAATTAAGTGTTTTAATCAGAATTTAAATCACAGTCATAGAGGACAAAAGCTAAGCCAGAGATTGAAACACAGGACATTGTCATACAGAGTGTCACTGATGATGTTTTCGACATGTGCTGCTGCAATCCATTATTCAATTCATTTATTAAATGCAACCACATGCTACCCCCTCCCAACTTGCCTCTCAACTTTAGTCATTTTCTTGATTTTTATCATTGTTTCATATTGATTTGTTAAATTATTTTCATTATTTCACGTCACTTAATATTGATTTATTTCCACTATTTCGTTGCTTTTATTATATTAGTTCTTTGTCAAGTTTTTATTATACAATTATGCTTTTTATAGTCAAAACTATCAATATGAATTGTGTATTAAATTTTAGATTATCAACATTAGTTTGTTAACTAAAGGATTACAATTGGATAATTATGTAAGATTTTTTTTTTGTTATCTTTATGTAAGATTTAAAAAAAACTGTAGACCAAACCAAACCATTCATCATTAATTCGCTTTAGTTCTTACATATAAATTCAAAATTATCCAAACCAAATCTTCTCTTTTATTTGGTTCAGTTTCTGAATTACACAAAAAAAGAAGACCAAATTGTTACACTCATCTCTCTGGATAACTGTATTGATACCTTATGTTCTGGTCTAGTTAGATAGTTATGTCCAAATTTACTTATATTGTATTTTGGGTATATGTTCCGGGAGACTAGATTTTATACTCACTTATTTATATTTTAATAAAGTGGATATGGTTTGGATAATGGGCATGTGTATATGCATGCACGTACTTCACTATTAAATATGGTGATGAGGCTTATTCAGATAATAAAATGTGGTACTTATCTTTTTGGAGGTTATTTTACATTATGCTCCGAAAACCTATATCTTTCCCTCACGACATTGCCTTACATGTTTCTTGAATGATTTTGTTGTGCTTGTGTGTTGGTTAACACTTTTTTATTCTTTGTTTTTGTGTGAAATTGCATACAAGATTAATCCTCTACACACAGATCCACATCTGTTGTCCTAGAATTTGTTTCACTTCATGTACCCCTTTATTCTCATTGGTCAGAAAAGTAAAACCTGAATTTTGTTGGGTTTGGGCTCCCTTCCTATGTGGAGAAAGACATAGTTGGACAAAGTTCACTTGTCCCACTTAATCTAATAGATAGGGGTCATATGTGGAAAAGTAGTCAAGACAATTTATGCACAAAAAAAAGCAATTGAAAAGTGTGAGAGAAGATAAGAAAACTCAACTCTCAGGAATTTCGAGTAGTCGTGGGAAATTCGCGACTGCGTCTTCACTCACCGTTGGATCGGGCTGAAATTTGGACAGCAGGTTCACAACTTATAGTACTTCATTCTGAACGGTTAGATCGGTGAGACGACGTCCGAGGTGGTAGAAATCGAGTTGTTACAACAGTTGTTTTTCTAGTTTTTTCTTGTTCTAATTTTCAAGCTTGTTGCTCTATTATATGCCATTTTGTTGAGCACGTTTTGTGTTGTATTTTGGAGACACTCTTGTATTCCTATTTTGTTTATAGTGGAGTTTGATTGACTGACTTGTGCCCGTGGTTTTTACTTCTCACTTTGGGAAGGTTTTCCACGTTTTTTATCCCTTGTGTGTTACTACATTATTTGATATTGTTCCTCATAGATTCTAGCAAGTTGAAGAAATTATTATCCACTGCATATACTCTGTTAGAGTTTACATTGTTATTATGCTGAATTTCCCATCAGAGTGGCACCAAAGCTCTTCGGGGTTTGATGTTATTTGACTTGCTTGAATGATGGAGGCAAATACGTATAGAATGATATGTTTGAATGACACTAACTATCACTTGTAGAAATAAAAATGAAAGATTTATTATTTGTGAAGAATTTGCATATTCATGTGTTTACCACTGAGAAGCCAGAGTCCAAGTCTGGTCAGGATTGGAGTTTTCAACATCAAGAAGTTTGTGGTTTCATTCGGCAATACGTAGAAGACAATGTCTACAATCACATTTCTAATGAGGAAAATGCAAAATCTTTATGAAAGAAAATTTAATCCTTGTATGCTTCTAAATCAGGAAATAATAAATTATACTTGTTGAATTCCTTGATGAATTTGAGGTACAAGGAGGGAGCTTCTATTTCAAATCACTTGAATGATTTTTAAGGGGTCCTTGATCAATTATCAGGAATGGGTATCAAGTTTGATGATGAAGTGTTGGGACCATGACTATTGAATACTCTACTAGATTCTTGGGAAACATTTCGAGTTTCAATTACAAATTCAGCCCTTGATGGTATTGTCTCTTTGGAGAGTATAAAAGGAAGTATTCTTAATGAGGAGATGAGAAGGAAGACACATGGTACTTCATCTCATTCTGAGGTGTTTGTCACTAAAAACAGGGGGATAAGTCATAGAAAGGAACCGAAAGGTAATAGAGAAAAAGGCATAAGTAAGTCTAAGTCCAGATACAAGAATGTGGTATGTCACTATTGTCATAAAGCAGGTCACATATAGGAGAATTGTTTTCAATGGAAAAGGGAGAACAAAGACAAGATGGGCAAATAGAACGAGAAGAACTGGTGATGATGATCATGTTACTACTGCTACTTGTGATGATCTTATTATTCTTCGTGACCGTGATTTGGTTAATCTTGTATCATATGAGAGTATGTGGATAATTGATAGTGGTGCTACACTACATGTTACACCAAGGAAGGAGTTCTTTACATCTTATACTTCTGGTGATTTTGGAGTGTTAAAGATGGTAATGATGGTGTGTCAAAGGTAGTTGGTATTGATGATATTTGTTTGCATACCAACATGGGAGTGCAGTTGTTGCTGAGAGGAGTTAAACATGTTCCAGATGTTCGTTTCAATTTGATTTCTGTGCAGATGCTTGATGATGGTGGTTATGATAATCATTTTGGTTCTAGAAAATGGAAACTCACTATAGGTAACTTGGTTGTGGCCAGAGGGGAGAAAATTTATAAACTGTATTGGGCAAAAGCTTTGGTTGTTAAAGAAAGTGTGAATGCCATAGATATGGAAGTTTCTTTGTGGCATCGCAGACTCAACCATATTAGTGAAAAAGGGTTGAATTCTTTAGCCAAAAAGGATGTACTTCCAGGATTGAAGAGTGTAGAGTTGGAGAAATGTTCTCATTGCATGGCTGGTAAAGCAGATCAGAGTATCCTTTAAGAAGCATCCCCCTTCAAGGAAGTCAGAGTTTCTTGAATTGGTGCATTTTGATGTTTGTGGTTCATCGAAAGTAAAGTCATTTGGTGGTGCACTTTACTTTGTTACTTTTATTGATGATTGTTCAAGGAAGCTTTGGGTCTATGCTTTGAAGATAAAGGACCAAGTGCTTGAAAAGTTCAAACAACTCCATGTTTTGGTCTAGAGACATTCTAGCAAGAAGCTGAAATGCATTAGTACTGATAACAATGGTAAGTATTATGGACCGTTTGACATTTACTACAAGCAGCAAAGTATTAAACATGAAAAGACTCCTAAGCTTTATGGCTTAGAGGAGATGATGAACAAGACTTTGGTTGAAAGAGTTAGGTGTATGCTTTCTAAAGCAAAATTACCTAAACATTTATGGGGCGAGGCTTTGTACACGACAATGCATGTTATTAATCTTAGTCCTGCAGTTGCTTTGAATGTTGAGGTGCCAAACAAGATTTTGTTTGGCAAGAATGTCAGGTATGATCATTTGCGAGTCTTCGGTTGCAAGACATTTGTGCATGTTCCAAATGATGAAAGGTCCAAGTTGGATGCAAAGACAAGGCAGTGCATCTTTATCGGTTATGGTGAAGATGAATTTGGCTACAGGTTGTATGATCATGTTGAGAAAAAAGTTGTTAGAAGTCGTGATGTGAAGTTCATGGAAGATCAAACCATTGAAGATATTGATAAGATGAAGAAGACTACACCCGAGGAAGATAGTAGATTGTCTGATATTGATTCATTTAGGACGCATATACATGATTTAAATACAATTGAGAATAACATTCAAAATGATGAGCAACATGATTATGTTGGTGATCAACAGCTTGGAGATGATTTATATTTTCCCATTGATATTGGTGAAGATGAACATGAGTTGTCACAAGATGAGAATCTTGGTGATTCTCTTGAATAACCTCAAGTTCAACTTCAGATGTCTAATAAGCAGAGGAAACCATCTACCAGGTATCCTTCTGATGACTATGTTGAGAATTGGCACATGCAACTAAATTATTGAATTTAGAGAACTGACACTATAGTCAGGTTATTGGAAAGTAGAATTGGCACTAGTCGCCATACTATTGGCATTTTGAAAATTGACACATGCGGCCAAATTGTGAGAAGTTCGATAAGTGACACTAATAGTCAGATTGTGTGAAAGTAGAATTGCCATGAGTAGGCAGATTGTGTGCAATTCGAGAATTGGCATAAACAACCATATTGCAGGAATTTCAAAAACATACACTATTGTAGTTAGATTGTGGGAAATTAGAATTTGCATGAGTAGCCATACTGTGGGCTTTTTGAGAATTGACACACTTAACAAAATTGTGGAAATTTTGAGAAATGATACTGGTAATTAAATTTTGGGAAAATTAAAATGACACTAGTAGCTATACTGTGACATTTCATGAATTGGTACATGCAATCAAATTGTAGGAATTTCGAGAACTGACACATGTAGTCAGATTATGGGAAAGACTTCTAGTCAGATTGTAAGAAAGTAGAATTGGCACCGGTAGTCATACTGCCAACATTTCGAGAATGAGTATAGACAACCAAATTGTCAGAATTTCGAAAACTGACTGTGTTAGTTAGATTGTGGTGGGGAAGTAGAATTGGCACAAGTAGTCATAATGTGTGTATTTCGAGATTTGGCTCATATAGTCAAATTATAGGAATTTCGAGAACTAATATTGATAGTCAAATTATTAAAAAAAAGCCTAACCATTTTTAATATCAGCTAAAAATGAAAATATCTCAGAACTGGAGTAACTATTCTTAACATGCAGGTAGCATTCCTTAAAAAACAAGGGGAATATATATAACTGAGTATGAAAAACATGTGACTACGTGACCAAATATACAGTAGATTCACCAATCAAATAATAAGAAAAATGAAATAGAGTCTGTAGGAATTGTGAATGAGGCCAAGTTTCCTTATTCTCAGCTTTAAAGTAAAAATCTGCTTAACTAGTGAGAATTTCTGTGACACCTGTGGTTTGTCAAAACAGGAAATGGGATAAAAAACATTCAGGTCCATGTTGATAATGGAAAGGTTGTGGAAATAAGTGGACAGTGGAAGCTTCAGAAAGACTCAAAGGCAAATGACTGGTGGTGTGGCCAATGATGGGAATATGGATATGTTGGAAGGCTTGAGATGCCAGAGGATGCTGATTCCAAGAATATAGAAGCCCATATATTAGCATGTTTTTAGAAATTCATATACCAAAGAGTCCACAAGAAAAGGATGTAGCTTGAAGCAGTGCAAATTTTTAGAGAATAGCATAATATACTAGTTTGCTAGAAATCTTGCAGGAACTTCCATGTCACAATAATTGACACTTAACAATATTACAAATCATCCTAATCTTAATATGCCTAAGTAGGCCTTCTGAATAATAGACATAAATGTGTGTACAAAGAAAGCATGTAAATAAAAGAATGGTGTATAATACACACTGCATTTCTAGAATTACAAATAAACACTGTAATTTCATGTCTAACATCTAGATTGTTACAAGCTCAAGCCCCAGATAACATGCTTAGTATCTTTTTATTGATACTTCAAAGATCACAGAAAATATATAGAGCAAGATTGAGCATGTCCTAAGTCCTCACTGACCCATCTCAGGGAAACCAAGGATGCAATTTCAGTGATAGATCTGAAAATTCACAAGAAAAATGGGTATTGTATTACTAGGAAAAGTGAAATCTCATGTCAGGGATAATCTTCAAATTCGAAAACAATAGGCAATACAATAATAGCACTAATGAGGTAAACGTTGGAGACATCAGATATGATAATGATGTAGTCCCCATTAGTGGGCAAAAGTTCTGTGATGCAATGAAAAAGTGGGAACTTCATATTTGCTGAAAACAAGATGCAATGACAAAGTGGGAACTTCATATTTGCTCTTAATTAAGCATGAACTTGTTTGCTTGTAGCAATAATTTATAACCTCGTAACAATAACAACTAGATACAGAATATTAACAGCTCAACAAATTTCACAGAAAATATTGAAAGACTGCCACTCAATATTGAAAATATTGATAAATTATGTATACGAGGAAGTTTAAGAAGATGGGTTTGGCAAAAATGGACCCGAAGCACTGCATTGCACAGCACTCCACCTCTCACCCCAAAAGAGAATAAAAAAATCCTATCTTTTTTATAGGCAATCCTCAAATAGAAGGGAAAAAAGAAAACAAAAAAATGGTTACTTATTAAATAAAACACTCGTAAAGGCATTTTACAGAACAAGTGAATGGCATCAATTAAACATGCATAGAAAATATGAAAAAGTGGAGATGCGGGGTATCGATCCCCGTACCTCTCGCATGCTAAGCGAGCGCTCTACCATCTGAGCTACATCCCCATTGCTGTACTGTTCATGATTTACATATATAATTCTCATAATTGACAGTCATGTCCTTAAATAGCATTTAGTGGAGCTTGGGGGGAGAATAATGAAAATTGAAATGAAGAAAATAATTTGTGTGGTGGTAAAAATGTAAATGAATTACCAAGCATCTTACTTTAAAATAAAATTATGCTCTATTATCAATTTGAAAGGAACCCTTTGTTTCACATGGTAATTTCTTAATGACAATACCATAAATATGGAATTCTTATAGTAGATCTATAACTATATTCACATTCAATATTAATTTCTTATTAAAAAATTCAACTACTATTCATCACAACTATCTAATATATATTTAGGCACTTGAAGGGCAATTTAGTGATTATATTTGTGGTGATAACCTTTATACATACTTAAGCATGAAGCAATATAATGCTTGGCAATCAAATCAAAGAAAATTGCATAGGCTACATTATAATATTATCATTTTTGGGTTAAAATAATAATATAATAAAATTTTGTATCCATTTTCACATGTTACTAAGTACTAACTTACTAGAGTAAAAGAGAATAAGCAACTTGCAAGTTGCAACACTTTCTGCAAAGAAAATACCAAATAGTGTCTTATTCTTGGAACTTTTGATGACTCTAAATTGCTGTCTTTAAAGTGCAAGATCTGAAAATCAAGTGTGAGACTCTGACATAAAAGAATTTTGAACTTTATTCTATTTAACATGGAAAATGATCATGGACACTGTTAGTGAAACAATGTAAAAGGCTTAGTACTAAACTTCTTTTTTTGGGTGCAGAAAATGCAACTTAGTACCTAGAAATGAATGGTAATTGCAACTACTTGTATCATGTGTGGTGGTACAAGTTCCATTCTGCTATAAGTTGTCAGAGAATGTTGGGCAATAACTTTTCTATGAAAATGAAATGGAAAATTATTAAGTCTGGTCTAAAGCAACAGAATCATTGCAATAATCATTGTTTAGTGGAAGTTATGTTGGATCCTGGCACATCTCAAACTATTGTCTCTGCAAAGAATAATCTTTACTCATATTTTATCTTTTGCTACTTTTGTTTTTACCAAGGTTTTTTTGTTCAGTGAAAAAAAAACACAAAAAACAATAGAGAGAAAAAACCACTCTTTGAATAAAACCACCCTCATTGCATTAGCTAGCAGAAGGGTCTTGATTCCTATGTTCAATTCCTCTTTTGGCAGTGTCATAGTACAAAATTAAAATTAGGTGCTGATTACATATATGTAGTAACACTCTGTTACATTTTGATAATGAACTATAATAACTATTGGGTCAATGATGTAGTTTGCTTTATATAGAGCAGCAAATCATGCTGCACCTTGGAATCAACATCTTCTGATTTTCAACAATTTATACCGTTGCAATCTTTATTAAATGATATTCAACTTAACATTTAAAAAAAAGTTAATGGCACCATGTAGTTTAGCAAATTAGAACGTCATCAATTTTTGTCAAAGTGATAGATAAACTATAAAGTATTGCCTAAAAATGTCAAAATTTTGTCAAATTATTCTATTTAATATGTTTTAATAACTATTTTGACTTGCATTTGAAATTTTTAAAGATCGTTTTAGGTTTTCAATTTTGAAAACTATTTTAAATTTTTAAAATTTGAAGAACCAAACTAGTAAAATTTTAAAAATACAAGAAAATAAAATAAGTATTTACTCTACATATTTTTATAATGATGATGATTAATTTAATTGTTAGGCTAGTAAGACGTGACCTCCACAGCTATTTTAAAGTTTCAAAATATGAACTGCTGGCAATAAAATTTAAAGTAGTAATAACAAATCTTGTTTCATCTTGGGAAAAGAAGGGAACTCAACATTCTACCTTTACTTATATTCAAAAATTAGATTCAGTTAATATTTAAAATTGTGTGATGAACAAATTCATCCCATGCCACGTACCAACACACATTTATACAAAAACATTTCATATACTTTTAGACAAGTGTCCTATTTTTAGTGGCTGGTAACTTATTTCTAGGAGATAGGAGATACTTTGTCTCATAAATAAAAGTTTTACCTTTTTTATTATGTTTTTCACATTCACTCTTTGTTTTTCTCTAATCACTCTTCCCTCTTCTTCTTCTTCAGTGTTTGTGGATTATCATCTATCTTCCTCGTTGCTAAAGCAACGGTTTTGATATATTGTTAGCTTCCAATACAATCTATGGTCCCACATCATTGATAGTGTCACATATACTTGCTCTCTCCTTCTTCACAATGGTCCCAAAAAACCTGAACCCGATTCCATTTTCACTCACGTCAACACCTCCAACCCCTTCAAAGGTGCCATCTTTTCTCATTTCCGAATATTTTATTCATATCTTCACCTCATTTTCAATCATGGGTTGTTCCTGTTTTTCAGTTTCATACTTAAAAATGTGATATTTTTCATTCATGGGATGTTCCTGTTTTTCAGTTTCATTGCTGTATCATACTTTAAAATGTGATATTTTTCAATCATGGGTTGTTCTTGTTCTTTAGTTTCATTGCTATATCATACTTTAAAATGTGATTTTTTATTTATTTACTATTTTGAGGTTTCAGAACTCTGTGAGTGACGAACTTTTCATAGACCAAGAGCAACAATTTGGAGGTGAAAAAATGGTGGAGAGTCCAATTAATGGAAGAACAAGGCTAGACTTTACAATTGTAAATGGTGGCGATGATGTTAGCCCAAGTAGTGTTCCACCAAGCAATGCTGGTTCAGATTGTGGTATAGTAGAGTTCACAAGAGAGGATGTAGAAGCATTGCTAAATGAGAAAGCCAAAAGAAAAGACAGATTTAATTACAAGGTCAGTTAAAGTTTCTGGATTTAAGGTTGTTGATGCCTTCGTGTGTTATTTGATTTACATGATAACTAGAAATACTGTTTCGTTATTAGTATATTAATATCAACTTCTATGTTTGCAGGAAAGATGTGAAAATATGATGGACTATATAAGAAGGGTTAAAGTTTGCATTAAATGGTTCCAAGACCTTGAGATGAACTACTCACTAGAGCAGGAAAGGTTAAAGAATTCATTGGAATTAACCCAGCACAAATGCGCTGAAATTGGTTAGATGAGTTTTCATTCTTATCTCCTTTGGTTTGTTAATATTCCTATCAAAGTTTAGTTACTAATGTGCTTACCTTTTTTTAACCACAGAGTTGCTGCTTAAAATCAAGGAAGAAGAACTAAATTCAATTATCACAGAAATGAGAAGGAATAGCACTTCTTTGCAAGAGAAATTGATTAAGGAAGAATCAGAAAGGATGGTAAGATAGATGTTCATGTAATTGAATTTCGAATATGAAACTGTTTTGAGCAAAGGAAATGTTATTCATAAATTCTATAATCTATACCTTTTATTACATTTGCAAATACAAGGTTGCGGTGGAATCTCTTGAAATAGAGAGGGAGGCAAGGCTTAACATTGAGAGGTCACATATTACTCTGTCAGAGGACCTTGGCAAAGCTCAACGAGAGATCGAAAATGCAAATCAGAAGGTAAAATCGTCAATAAATTTCTTTCCACATTTGATCCTTTTTTTATTTCAAGAATTATACTAATTCATGTCTTCATCTATGTACTTCTGCAGATATCTTCACTCAATGACATGTATAAACAATTACAAGATTACATAATAAGCTTACAACAGTACAATGGAAAGCTACATACAGAGCTTTCATCAGCCGAAGATGAAATTAAACGCATAGAGAAAGAGAAGGCTGATGCAGTGGAGAACATCGCCTTGTTAAGGAGTCAACTTACTTTGTCCATTGTGAGTTTGTTTTCATGCTTGAACTTTTAAAATTTGGAATTCAAGGTTACCATGTAAAAGTGACATACTTGAAGTTTAGTAGTGTAAAAATATATGTAAAACATTTAGTAATATTTGTTATGTATCTTAGAATATTTTAGAGTATCCTATATAATCTCTTAGGTTTTATTTCCTATTAATAATGGTTGATTTGTTTTTATATTATTTTAATTAGGACTTAGAGTCTAATATGGGTATAAGTAGCACTGTTGAATTTGTCCTTCATATCATGTTATTGTCATATTATCATGCAACAAATCAATATCAAACTCTCTTTTTCTCATTCCTTACCTAAAACCATAGTAATTATACTTAATTTCCTGTTTTGTTTGTTCTAATTTTAGTTACTTTAGTATATTACCCACCAAGTTTCCTTGATTCTTTTAATAGTCTTCTGAAGAGGCTGCCGTAAAACACAATGAAACTCTGGCTAGTAAAGTTGCTTCTCTTAGAGGAGAATTGCAACAAGAAAGAGATGAACGGGATGACCAACTATCTCAAGTGCAAACTTTAACTTTTGAATTAGAGAAATTTAAAGAAGCCACAGAAACCTCCTGCACTGAACTGAACAAGTTGAAGTTAAAAGCAAATGAACTCGAGGTTGGTTTTCGTAACCCCGTTTTCTATTAAATATTTCATCCACTTGTTATTATGGAGTCATATGAGATGACAAGTTTTCTACACAGGTAAAATGTTCTTCGAAAGATAATCAGATAAGGGAATTGCAAGGGCAGTTACCAATTGCAGAGATGAAATTTCAGGTAATAAATACATAAACTTCAAATAAGAATTTCTATACTGTTAGTGTTAGATATAAAGCCAATTGTGAACCTCTACCTAACAGCGTCATCTTTTGATAGACATGGTCCTTTACATGGTATTAGAACCTCTAAGATCAAGTAGCCAAGAGTTCAATCATTCTTTTGATCATAAAAATGAATTTCAGAACACGGTAGAGTGACTGCGTTGTCCATTATCTAGCCCAAAGGAATACTGTGTGGGGTGTGTTAGATATAAAACCCTTCATGAACCTCCTCTTAACAATTTAAGCTTTGGGGAGAGTTGGTCCAACACATATACATTGTGATGATTATATATGTTAATCATTGCTTTTGTTCTTCGTTAGGGGCTTGGTATATCTGCACTCGAGACAAGGATGGAATTTGAAGAAAAACAGAAATTTGTAGATGAGTTACAAAGGCGCGTCGCAGATGCAGAATTAAAAGTTCTTGAAGGGGAGAGGCTGCGAAAAAAATTACATAATACCATTTTGGTAATTAACTGGGCCAAAAATGTGTTGATAATAAACAAATTCACATCTGACTAATCTCCATTTTAACAGGAACTGAAAGGGAACATCCGTGTTTTCTGTCGAGTAAGGCCTTTGTTACCTGATGAAAGTTGTAGCACAGAAGGCAATATTTTTAGTTATCCAACATCGATGGAAGCTTATGGACGAGACATTGATCTAGCCCAAAGCAGTATATCTCTTATGATGATTTCATTAAGTTATTCTTTTTCTTATTTTATCATTTAATTATGTTGTCAATTAATGTTGTTCATGATTTGTCTTAGGCCAAAAACATTCTTTTACATTCGATAAAGTTTTTACACCAGAGGCATCACAAGAAGAAGTTTTTGTAGAAATTTCACAGCTTGTACAAAGTGCTCTTGATGGTTATAAGGTAATTTAACAATTCTTCTATTAAACCCTTCGATATATCTTTATTGATTTCAAAGTATATTGCATACATATCTTCAAACCACTGCATAATTGCTAGTCAGTTTCGTAAAACTGGAAATTCCCTAAGCAGTGTTGTGACATCGTTTAATCTATGTAGCAAACCCCGCCTAGTGGGATAAAGGCTTGGTTGTTGTTGTTGTGTTGTATAGCATCTTTGCTCTTTTATGTCATAGGTATCTTTTAGGTTCTTCCCTGTATGTGTTGTAATGCACAAGTCAATCTATCAGATTTGGTGTTGGGTATTGCATTTTTCTAAATCAGATTATGTATGCATGCATATTTAGCATTATGGTTCTTTTAAAATTTGGTGATTTTTCTTTTTCAGGTTTGCATATTTGCCTATGGTCAGACTGGCTCGGGGAAAACCTATACAATGATGGGAAGGCCTGGACATCCAAAGGAAAAGGGCTTAATACCCCGTTCGTTAGAACAAATATTTCAAGCAAAGCAGTCTCAACAACCTCAAGGTTGGAAATACGAAATGCAGGTAACATTCGGTATTTTCTTCTTAATTTCATCCTTATTGCAATGTGTATTAACTTTTAAATATGATGCTGAGAAGGTTTTCCTATCAAACTTTTCAGGTGTCAATGTTGGAAATATACAATGAAACCATCCGTGATCTGTTATCTTCAAACAGATTATCATCAGAGGGAACTCGCCTAGAAAATGGCACTCCTGGAAAACAATACACAATCAAACATGATTCAAGTGGAAATACACACATTTCTGATCTTACTGTAGTGGATGTTCAGAGTATTGAAGAGGTCGAATTTCTTTTAAATCAAGCTGCAAATAGCAGGTAGCTTGTTTCTATGGTTTACTCTATATGGTTGTGTTATAAGCTGTTCTTATTTATTACATCAGTACTTGCCATTTTATGACTAAACTATATACTCACACTTCTTGATGTATTTAGGGAATATCTTTTTGTTGCTTTGAATAAGATCAAGAGAATAGGGAGATTTGTTTGGTAGAATATGATTTGACATAATTCCTGTGCAACAAAATATTGATTTATTTCCTCTTCGAAGTGAAAATACTTCGCTGTTTTTGTTGTTGTCAAACTTAACTATATTGGTTTTTCTGGTTATCTCCTTTTAGATCAGTAGGAAAAACCCAGATGAATGAACAATCCTCAAGAAGCCATTTTGTATTCACTCTTCGAATATATGGTGTAAATGAGGTATAGATGTTTCTCTTATGATAACAATGAAAACCATGTTTTATATTCTGCTATCAATTTCTATCTAAATCATCCATACACATAGTCTTGTATCATGATGCAACCTATTTTGTTTTTCTGCTAGAGCACTGACCAACAAGTACAAGGCATTTTGAATCTTATTGATCTTGCCGGTAGCGAGCGTCTTTCGAAGAGTGGATCAACAGGAGACAGGTTGAAAGAAACTCAAGTATGTGTAAAGCCATATATATTATTTTTCACTTGTGCTTATTTGGTTTCAAATAATTTTAATTTTCATTCATTTGTTAATTATCAGGCAATCAACAAAAGTTTATCATCACTAAGTGATGTTATATTTGCCTTGGCCAAGAAGGAAGATCATGTTCCATTCAGGAACTCAAAACTAACATATCTACTTCAGGTAAATCTCATTCTTCTATTTGATGATTTCTTTGTTATTGGCTTTGAATAGTTTAAGGTAATAATCTTATGTCTTGAATACAACATGATTGAACAGCCTTGTCTTGGTGGTGACTCAAAGACATTAATGTTTGTAAACATCTCACCTGATCCAACTTCAGCTGGTGAGTCACTATGCTCACTCAGGTTTGCATCAAGGGCTAATGCTTGTGAGATTGGAACGCCGCGTCGTCAAACGAATTGGCGTTCATCAGACTCTCGATCGAGCTAGTTCTAATCTCCGGAATGGTGTATATTTTTTGTAACCATTTGTGGCAACTAAGGGCCAATGCAAGTGCTACAATAAAATGAAAATGAATGATTCTAACATTGGCATATAGAGGTATAGTGAAGAAAGTTACCAAGTATGCATTTAGTTCTAGACTCATTCTTATTGTCCAATTTGTAATTCTTCCTACAATGTCTTTTATTTATAAATTTTCTCCTATATAAAAAGAAAAATGGAAATATTAACGCAGCTTGATTAAAATCATATCAAATTGTTTTATACATTTTATGTCAGCCCATGAGTTTCTTTATAGTCAAACATACTCTCTTTTTTGGAGGGGAGGAATGGAAAGGAAAGGCTTGCGGGTCATCTCACAAGTATATTTTATGGCTCTTAAGTTTTTCATTTCTCTTCATTTCCCTCCAAAATTTAACTCGCAAATAAACTCTTAAGTTATTTTCAAACAATTTGTTTGTTAGTAGCTGCTTATCGTTTAGCAAGATAACTTTGTCAAAATCATAGTAAAAAAATTCTCAATTTTTTTGGACTACCACTAATGAAATATTTGAAAGAGATGTCACAAGTTTTAAAGAAGAATTTTGCTTGATTAATATTTGTGGAGCTGCCAATGTAACATTGTGGCTTTGTGCATCTCATTTTTCATTTTAGAAGTAAGAAAATGGATATAAAAGTAGGGCAAAGTTTTTGAAAATAACAGAATCAGGTTGATATGAAACTTTTTGTATTTCTATATTCATTTCCCAACGTGTTTCAAAATTACCTCCAATAAAGAATAATAATATATTTCAACAAGGATTTAATATGTATAGATATTACTCATGTATAAATTATTGTTGACTATCAAACAAAAATAATATAAATCAATAGCGGATGATATACTCTAAGTCTAAAAAACTTTAAGAAAGTTTTACTTCTGAGTTTGAATGATAGAGTCAGCATTTTTAAAAAGGCTTTTTTTTCTAATCTAAAGTATCGTTGAGTATAACATGGTGTGACCTCAAAATTAGTTTTAGGCCTATCATTATCTCTAAGATAAATATATTTTTGACTTGTTATTTGTGTCTTAAGTCAACCTAATCTCATCCTAAGACAAGGCTAAGTCCAAAAGTTGACTCAAATAACATCTATCAATTGGGTGAGGATGAAACCTTATCCATCCCAACTTTGAATAACATAAATGTAGATAAATCTGGTCAAAGATTTATAAAGAACGAGGAATATAGATATGATAAATGAGAAAAGGGATATATATTACTATACTTTCATTACATCATACTTTTTTAAATAAAAATAATACAAATAAAAAAAAATGAATATATAATAAATCTTAATGTGTCAGTATATAAATATTACATTCATAATAAATTAAATTTAAGAATAAAAACAAAAAAAAAGGAGGAAGAAGCCCAAAGCCCAAGGAGAGAATAGGTATTATGTGGTTGAAGATGAAGAAGAAGAGAAAAATAGTTGCATTGGGACTTGGCATCACTGGAAAATGGTTTCAGAGGAAAACAGCAATTGGCTTTTGGATTGTGACTTCATTGACGATATTCAAGTTCCTCTTTCTTCCTCCACTTTCAATTGGGCCCCACACCCTTTCAACCCTTTTCCCATTACCAGGTTGATACTCACCATTCTATCTATTTCATTTTCCCAATTTCTTCTTTTATTAATTAGTGTTTTTGTATTTTATTCATTCATCATTGTTAAATTAGGGTTTTGTATTCATGTTCTGATGAGAATTTTGGCTTTGGTTTTTGTTTTCAATTATAACTTTTAGGGTTTGAATAGCTGCTAAAAAGTCATTAATCTGACCTTATTTTTTCTGCAATATTATATGCTCATAGTGTTGAAATTGATGGCTCATTGGGGGATTCTAGTGGTCTCAAAGAGTCTGGTTCAAAGAAGAGGTACACAATTTTTTACCTTTCTCATTCGCTGAACAAATAATGTTTTATTAATCAAAGGAAAGAACATAGACCAACGGCTAACATGAGTGCATTTGCGCTTTCGGAAAATTTGAAGACACTTTTCATTTTGGATAACTGTGTGCGTAGTCGATGCCGGCACAATTGGCGTGATCATATGGTTTCACGACCTCCAAAATCTTGAAATATTGGCTTCTGTAGTGGTCGTGGACTAATGTTTAAAACCTTGCATGTAGCAATTTGGCAATCTGATTATGTAACCTGTTATTTTGAAGCTCTTCCTTCACCGTATACTTTAATGCCTAATCTCTGTTATTTTGCTTGTATACCTTGCTACTTTCTAGATCAATTTTTATATGATTTACAGCTCAATTTTGTTTTCTTTCTTGTTATTCCACTTTTCAACAATCTATCTCCCTGCCTAAAGAACTGACTCTTTTGTATATTAAACATTTAAACCCCAACAATGATTGGATTCAGTCCAGATAGCTTACCTTAGAAGAAGTTATCCTTATTCTCATGTTCATTTCTTGTTGCAGGGGTAGATCTGAGGCATGTACTGCTTCTAGCTCCAAAGCATGCCGGGAGAAGCTGCGGCGGGATAGGCTTAATGACAAGTAAGCTTTTTACTTCCCACCATGTTTGCAGTATCTATTTATTTTTTCCGTATGGGCTTTTGTGTAAATATGTTGCTGAGGCATGTACATAATATGATTGAAATGGTTAGGTTTATTGAATTAGGCTCCATTTTGGAGCCTGGAAGGCCTCCGAAAACAGACAAGGCTACTATACTGATTGATGCTGTCCAAATGGTGACACAGTTACGGGGTGAAGCCCAGAAGTTGAAAGATTCAAATATGGATCTTCAAGAAGAGATTAAAGAGTTGAAGGTGAAATCTCAATTTATATTACTAATCTATTGGAGATGGAATGATTTGTTAGGAGCTCTGTATTCTAGATCATTTTAGTATTCTGCCTTAAATTAGTTTTTTTCCCAATAGTTAGTGAAAGTAATATATACACTTATAATACCTTAAGACTGATAAAATATTTTAATTGTACATAATTAAATTCATATTTGCTTTGTAGGCTGAGAAGAATGAACTTCGTGATGAGAAACAGAGGCTGAAGGCAGAGAAAGAGAAGTTGGAGAAGCAGCTGATGTCATTGAATGCACAGCCTAGTTTCTTGCCTCCCCCTACTGCAATCCCTACTACTTTTGCTGCACAAGGCCAAGCCTCTTTTGCTGCACAAGGCCAAGCCGCTTTTGCTGCACAAGGCCAAGCCTTTGGCAACAAGTTGGTACCTTTTATTAGTTATCCAGGAGTTGCAATGTGGCAATTTATGCCACCTGCTTCAGTGGATACCTCACAGGATCATGTACTCCGTCCTCCAGTCGCCTAACTTGGCATAGTACAATTCTCCAGGCTTTCATTTTGGTCCAAGGTTGTGTCCATTTAACCATATCTCTAGGATTTTTTAGTTCTTAGTATTTTAGCTCCACTTGGTGGTGACTTCTAACTGCATTTGGCATATGGTACTATTATGAAGTAATGCTGGTATTTGTGTGTAAATGTTGATAAGCTTTTTTGGCTATCCTCACTTTAGTTAGGTTGCTACTGGGTTCTTAGATAATCCAATGTTAGGTAGATAGTAACATTATTTTGGCTCAGGCTTGCAAAATAAGAATGCGTTGTTGCAAGTGAAAATGTATTTTTCATAGAGAGGAAGCAATACAGCAATGGTGCTTTAGTTTGTACTTTGGTTTAGTCTTGTTTCCTTTTGTAAACAAGTGGAAATTCAGAATATTGCTAGATTCTCAACTATAAAGATTGATACACAAGTTAATATACTTGGTCCACAATGACCTTAGTTGTGGCAAAGCTATATCTAGCCATGGCTTTGCCCTGCCACAGAAATGGATGACTCCAGCACTCTTTGCTTTTGCTAAACTTGTGTTTTCCTGATATCCTAATCCTAGCATGTGCCAGAAAGGACTTAAGTGCAAAACTTAATAAGAAACTGGTTCAAGATATGGCAAATATTGTTGATTCAATTGGTTTTTGAGGGAAGACTTACTAGTCTGCTCAGTCAAAAATATTTACCTTGGTATTATTTGCTCAATAAGCATGCCAATATTGGCACCTTAGTGGTAGTGCATCTTAAAGCCACTTGCAATGTAACTAGCTTACAGACTTCATTTTTCGGTCGGGTCCCAGTTTTATTGCTCAAAATATATACTAGACAAATATTTGGCCTGTTTTTCACTAACTAATTATCACATATTCAGAAACCTTGATATTGGGTTAAATAGGATAAAAGATAATTGTGTTGGTTCCGCATTGAAATATTCTAAAACCACTTTTAAATACTTAAATGTAATTTGAAGTTTCTCAACTTGTTTTAAAACTTTATAACAGTCAATTTTGCATCGAAGATATGGTTTGACCCGAAGGTAATGTAGCATAATTAAATTTATATTATGTTGAATTTTTTCCACCAAGTTTTTCCACAAACTTGACTTTGCAATAAAATATTTAGACATAAACCACTTCATTCTAAACTCAATTTTAACTAAAACTAATTTTAAATCAGATTACTTTTATACCCACAATATTTACGTGTTAAAAGTATTTTAAATTATTGGATTTATAAATTACTGTGACAAACCTCAAGGCAATGAGTGCAATTTCCCCTATAATTTAAAAGTTAATTTTTCTTGACCAATCAAAAGTACCACTATGGGACAACATATCCCCACATGATAGATGAATGAAAATTTCCCATAAAACAATTGCTATTTGGACAACAATCTTTGCAGATAGATACCTTATCTGAATTTAGCTGACCTAAGCCTTCAATTTAAAGTACATGCACAAATGTGCAACAAAAAGTTCCCTAAATGTTTGTCTATTTTCATGGTGTGTATAATATACTTAGGTGAGTATAAATCCGGGCAAAGTGGTTCTATTATTTACACATTATTACAACTAATAATTCATATACATTTGTCTGTTATTTACAAGGTTAACATAAAAGGAGTACTAACATAGTATCCATAGCCCCTGACATCCGAAGCTTCTCTGCCTCTTCAACCATTATATTAGCACTGTTAATAAAGCCTTCATGCTAAATGAATGAATAGTTCCATACCTTTATGAAAAGGAACAAAATTAAAATGCAAATATTAACAACCATAGCTTGAGCAGAAAATAGTAAATGCAATTATGAACAATCATATCTCAACTATAAATGTATAATTGTTCAGAAAATTAGATTTAGTAAGACAATTAGATTCTCTCAATATACTTACCATATGATAGTATCTAAGTCAGAAATTAAAATATTTTACCTTTAATCAGATTCATCTCCTTTTTCTTCAAAGGGATTCTTCATTTTCAGGCTTTCATTGTCACTATTTACAAACATGAGTTGAGCCTCCATGTTTAAGTGCTCTATTTTATTATCTACAATCTCATGAATAGTCTTTGGTTTAAGGGTGTCATTGTTATTCACAAAGCCCTTTGTTTCTGCTAGAATCAAATGATCATCCCACTCATTTCCTTCAAACCCACTTTTAAATTCATCAATAGCACCATTAGATGTAATCATATACTCAGGAGATCCAAAAATACTACTTGGTGAAGAGCTGCCCCTTTCGAACAATCCAGAACTTTGATGCAACATTTGCTCATCTAACTTGTTATCCACGGCAGGAGTCCTGTGAGAGAGCCATGAAAGTATATGAACTAAAGGGTAAATGCAGGAATATAAAGGTAGACCAATAACCAAAGAAATTTCTTCATCAAAAAATATGAAAACCATCAATTTTGGTATTCTCAGCCATTGAAAATTTTGGTACAACAATAAGTGCAAAAACCAATAACTATATTTAGACCAATCTAATAACTAATCAATAAATTACTTAACTAGTCATCAAACCTTGTATGCTGAAATTTTGGGGTCTGTATATAGTCAAAAATTGGAACCAAGTCTTTTGGTCTAGCTTCAATCATGCGAGTTGGAATCCTTTCAATCTCAGTTTCCCCTCCTGAAGCAGCTTCCTTATTCATCATCATGATAGCCTCTTTACCCATTGAATGAAAATATATCTGGTTGGCAAATAATCGTGTATTTAAATGCCAAAGCGAGGGGTATGATAATAAACATTAAAAGCACAATTCCCAGTTTTTAGATAATATACCTCGGCCTTCGCCCACAATGGAGTACCAGCTTCATGCATTTGCAGTTCCGCTTCTGAAATATACAAATTATGCTTTACCTTAGGACGGGAATTCACTTTCAGGACATTCTTGATTTTAGGGGTAGTGATATTATCACCCTTCTCTTCCTCTGGATATATTTTATTGCAGTCAGAAATTCCATTCTCTCCATATATGTCAATATTATCTGCTTGCTGTCTCCAACTATTTCTCTTACTTATATTCCATTTCTGGACAGCATCAACTATTACTCTTGGATCAGTTTGTGGAGCCGCTTCATAAGCAGGTGCTAATCCAGAAACTACAACTGAATCTAGACCATTAAAGGTCTGTAAATGCAGAGCATATTGTATCATAGAACCACTGGGTGAAAACACCAACAGGTAATACTTTTCCATGGAATGGTTTCCTTCAACATACAAGGCACTGCTACCTTTGAAATTATGGAAAGACGAAGCAACAGCCCCAGAAAGAGAACTCATCCTACCTGTCGCAGCTGCAGCAGCACCAGTTACAGTGCCTCTCCAGCCATTAGATCCACTCCTAATTCTGCTTACAACAGAAAGTGTGATCGGAGGGCCACCAGCACAGAGGCTTTGCTGTTTATAAGTTTGTACGGGGCAGTGAACTGCTTGATTAGTCATAACACCCGATCCACCATTGTTTGCAGTAAAACTATCATCATATGGCTGGATATTTACAGGTCCTCCTTGAGGATTTATAGCAAATAGATGATTAGTGCCCCTTGAGGAACTAATCATTATCCACTTGCTGTCAACACTAAAACTGATATCTTGTATAACCTTAAACATCAATAAAGATTTAAAAGTTTCAGTTGCCCACAGATGCATTTCGGGAGAAAATAACAATTGTATTAAACAAAAGGAAGAGAGGACAGGAAGATGAACTCACCGCATTAGTAAAACCGCGTTGCAGCCTGTAGAGATGAACATGAGAAGGGCTAGCATCAGATGCTGACAAAATATCACATCCAGGCATTATCTTAAAAACATTAATGTTATGCCCCTGAACAGAAGCAGTCACTAATATGGTGCCACTAGGATCAAAGCACAAGGCTGAAATAGGACTCTTGTGGGCCCTGAACTGGGAAACAATGTTTTTACTGATTATATCTTTTACAATGACCTGAAAAAGCAAACAATGACAACTTATTCTACATAACAGTATAACATAAGGGTAACAACATTGTTGTATTGTAGAAATGGAGTAACTGCAAAACTGTAATAGACTGCTATGTCATTATCCCGAAAGAATGAAATAAGTTTGAAAGTAGATTTAAGCCAATAAAGTGAGAAAACAGTGAATACAGTTTCAGGAAGAGCAAAATAATAAGTTCCATGTCAAAACAGCCAAGTTAAACCTAAGATAGAGAGGATGCTATTTTATCTACTTGAGCCAGAAGATAATTAAGCAACAGATACACAGTTCCAGTTACAAGCAAAAAACAAAATTACTAAATCAGGAAGAAAATATTTACCATTCCAATATCATCCACATCAGGTGAATGGCCATTACTGACCCCATTACTCCTCGAGGCAGAATTTACATGTTGTAAATAATCATTGCTGTCAGGGAGAAGCTCCGAGCAGTATCTAGAAAGTTTCTTATACCCCATATCACCGAGGGTAACAATCCTGCAAGCAAGATGCTTACTAGACTCTTTAGCATAGTGTGCAACCAAGCTCCCATTTGAAGAAAAACCAGGAAAGCTTGCAGAAGGTGTCAAATGTTGTGGGCTGACACGCCCAGAAGTGGAAACTGCAACTGGGCTGCCACTATAAGCCAGCCATCTAGGACCTACTGCAAGTGGTCCATAGCCAATGCCTCCAAAACTAGGACAACTCAAGACTATAGGATTGGTACATAAAATATATCCCCTCTCTAATGTTGTGGCATCAAAACAGTGTATCTGAAAAACAAAGACTCCATTAAACATTCAACGAAATCAATGGAATTTTGGTTCCAGTAAAGTTGGCAAAGTTCTATGGCAGTACTGTTCTGTTTTTGCGGTCCTTCGGTGTATTTGGTTGGAAAGGACCAATAGAATTTTCAATGGTTCCTTTTCAGTTTTCACCTCTGGATTATGTTTGGGATAGGGTTAACTTTTTGGCTTCGCTCTGGTGTAAATCTCATGGGGTTTTTAGTGGGATTAAAATGGTAGATATGCAGAGAGATTGGCATGCTTTGTTGCATGTCCCTTTTGAATAGTTTCTAGTTGTTTCTTTTTGTGTTTGGGAGGATTTCTTATCCTCTTGTAACTTTCTCCCTTCTTTTCAAATGATGTTTCTTTTCTTTTTCTTAAGGGTTGCTCAGTGCATGAGACTCTCACCTATTGGGGTTTGGAGAGGGTAGATGTATGTAATCTTGCCCTCACAAGCGGAGAGTTTGTTTCCAGGATTTGAACTCATGACCTCCAAGTCACAAGGAAAACAACCTTACCATGGCACCGAGACTCACCCTCTAATAATATTTATTTTCTCATAAAAAAACAACAAAAACAAATACAAAAGAAGAAGCTTGAGACAGATATGACAAAATATACCTGAGTGGTTTGAGAAACAGCAACTATTCGAGAACTGCATCTTACAGAATAGACAGCCGATCTAAACTTTAGTACATGAACATATGATTGGGTCCTCATAGAATAAAAGTGAACAGTAGTTGGTAGATAGTTTCCATTTACTTGTTCTTGGTAGTTTGCTGTACCCCCATTAGAAGGGGGAGTCACACCATCTTGAACATTGCCTCCTCCAGCAAAGAAACCATCTGTACAAACTACCAACAATGGGCGCCTGCCTGCAAACTTGTCTTCAGGTCTCTTTGATACAATTGGACTCGGTACCATTTGCATAAAAGAAACAGGACCATCCTGTCTGGAAACTAGGTCACGGACATTATTTGAGTCATCAAAATCCCAAACTTGGAAGCCAAACCGATATCCTAGAAGAAGGACTTGCCTAACGACTCCTCCTTCACCCTCTAATTTGTCAAACCCAGCCCATATAACCTATACACATTTAAAAGTAATTGAAATGGGTCATCTAAATCCTAACGCCAAAATTGAAAAGGTAAAAATAGAACAATCAATTATTCATTCGGGAGGAAGGAAACAACAAAAAATGACAGACGTCAAATAAATATCAAACCAAGAAGAATGAGGAATGCATAAATCCATAGGCATGAAAAGGTAGAGAAAAAATCATAAATAACATATATCTCCTAAGCCAATATCCATGTCAATAAGGAAAAAAAGACCAAATAAACATCCTTCACAGAATAATGTGCAAGACTAAATTGCCCAATATTTCCCAAAAGATAAAGTTATTTTGTCGAAATAACCAATAACATAGGAGTATTATAATTACCACATATAAAGACTCTCAGAGTCCAGCTTTGTTCAGACTCTAGAAACAGTTACATCAAACAGAAACATCTAGATTTGCAAAGCTCTCTCTCTCTTCTGGTTCTGTCTCTCTCTCTCTCTTTCTCTCAATAAAAAAGTATGCGAATCTCAACAAACAGAAACATCTAAAACTTCCCATAACGAACAATTGAAGACATGTGGCACAGAGATTACCGAGCTATTAATTAGGAACAGAAATGAACAACAGCCAAATTGTTCATATATAAATCATCAACACACATGTAAATATACAATGTGCAACAATACGCATTGCGCTACTTTCTTAAATACAGCCTGTGTCCAAATTTTTGCTTCAAAAATACTCGGTTCACATAGGACCATTGTGGGATAAAAAATGCATCAGTACTCAAGAACTTCACAAACTAGCATCATCAAACCCTAAAAAGTACACTCTGCAGGCCTACATGGGTAGATGATGATATCCCCGTCCCATAAGAAATTGAACATATATATTACCATTTTCATACAAGAAAATGTGCACCATACTTCCATAAATGGAAATTTGCATGCAACAAATTCAAGCATTTAATACCAATCACTAAAATAACTGAAAACCAATAATGGTCATCATACCTCAAATACAGATATGGATTCTATGAATTGCGAACAGTACACACTACTGAGAAAATCAAGAGAATGATTCTCGTATATCCATGACTAGTTATCCGTGTGCCTGTATTTTAAAATATCAAAATATGTAGTTTTTCCATATTAACTCCACATTTTACACTCAAAATTACGCCTTACACATGACATGAAAACCTTGATCATGGATGCATGAAATAACACAGAAACAACAAGTACACTTGAACTTGATTTGAATAAACTACTCTCTCAGCTACTCAGCTTAGCAGAAACCTAAACTAATAAGTGTGGCATAGAATCAAATTTCACCTCATCAATGAAAACAAACAGTTAATCTAACTTGTCTTAAATGAACAACCTACAGACATTACAAGTTGATTAAAATGAGCCAAATTTAGAAACCAATTTAGCACTCATACTATGATAGTCATCAATACCTGATTATGGTCAGCATCACCATCCCTATCCACAATGGCTGATGCAACCGAGGCAGCGGAGGCTGCTGCGGACCGAGCAACAGTGGAGGCACCAGAGGAAACCACCTTCAGGTAGTTGGAGAAAGCGCGGAAGGAGCCAGGAAGAAATCTGTTATTGTTGCTGTTGGCTCTGACACCATTACCAACACCTCCATGGAGGTGTTGCTGTTTATGGCCATCATTGTTGTTACTCATCCCAAGAATCAAAGAGATGAAAACAACAGCTACCCACAACAACAACAATAAAGGGTTCAACACCGAATATTCAAATACACAATCTTTGAATTCAAACATCACCTTCTAAGACACAAGCAACAACAACCCCTAAACAAAGCAATAACTCCCACAATTCTTCTCACACCTTATGTTACAAGTGTCTTCATCCCCTTTAATTTGATGAAAGCTTCCAAATTTCAACTACCCAAAACAAAATCCGCCTAAAATATTCAATCACTTTGCTTTTCTTGCTGAGAAACAAATACCCAAAAGATGGAACAACATAACGGAGAATCCGGGGAAAAAGTTCCAATTTTTTTCTTTCTGTTGATTGAATTTGAAACCCACGAGAATCAAAGAAAAATTCACAAGTGAAGTTTTAGATTAACAAATATTAACCTTACTAATAATGATTACAAATGAAATACCAATAATAATGAATAGTAATTGAATAAATTACAGAAAAAATAACGAACTTTTTCGTTTGGAATTTTGTAAATAAAGAGAGAATCTGGTTATTTAAGAATAAATTGTGTGGTGACAAAATTGATGATGAAGAAAAGAGTTTAGGGTTTTGGAACGGAAAACCACCGGAAAACAGGGAGAAAAGTGAGGAGTGAGATATAAAACAAAAAAAAAACGAAGGTAGAGAGAGAAAGAACAGGATAATGATGAAGCCTTAGAAGTGAGTGAAATTAATTATTCTATATTCTTTTTTTAAAAGAATATTCTATCTATATCATAAGTTTGAATATTTAAGATGATTTTAATTATCATCTTGGTATGGATAAACATGCACTTCCAAAAGAATTATCCAATAATGTGAAACAATATTCTTAATAGTACCAACAAAACCTACATGGTTATTCCTAAAGTTATATTTATGAGAATATATTGGGATGAAAGATAAATGCAAAATTGTGAAAGAAAATCTGATCATTTATGAACTCTCTTGTGCACATTTTCAATGATTTGACTAATGTTAGAGAAAATATGTTGTGGTGACAGTGGATGATTAGTGTTCTTAATTAATTGGGTTGGACTACTATTCATACAAAATATTAAGGTGCTCTGCTACACTATTTATTTTGATGATGCAATTGTCAAGTTTGTTTGTGTTCATTTATCATTCAGTCTGAAAATGCCACAATTTTCATTGTGTTATTAAATATAGACAATTTAAGTATCCTGATGATATCAAATATAAAGATTATGTAAAATTATCTTAACACTATACTTATTAATATATATGAGGCTGATTATTAGTATGACTGCAAAAAACAATTACTTGAGGTATTACTTTATGACTTTGCATTGTTAATTTACAAAGCAAGAAATTAATGTATGACTTATGTCGATACTCAGTAGGTAACATTAGTACACAATCACTGGAATACGCTATCAAAATTGCATGGGTTTGTCACCATTTCCCATATTTTCTTCCTTTTTAAGGAATGAAATGTGCAACTCGTAGAAGGATGAAATTGCCATAGTCACCATTTCCCATATTTTCTCCCCACGCATTAGCCTTGAGAACCCTAAATTATTTTTATATATAAAAGTCATTTTATCTAAGTGAAAGTATGTTATTGTTATTTCGTGTTTTTGATTATTATTGTATGCATAAATCTGCATAATATTTTTTATTGTGTTGATTATTATTATTTTATGTTAGCAAGCATTCATTATATAATTTAAATAAAAATCTCACATTAATTAAACGTTGGTCAAATGATATAAGATTTACTATATCTTTTAAGTATTGAACTAGACCAAAAGTCAATTGTTTGATTTATGGAAGCGGAACTTATTAAGAGTGTCAATTATGTACCTCAAAATGAATTAGTTTCTTACTCATGTAATATAGAAATATCATTAATCATACGGAAATAATAATCCTAAATTAGGTGAGCAAAGTATGAAAATGTTTATTGTTCGTGAGAAAGTTGATCTCAAACAAGTCTATTAGACTTGATCCAAAAGAAACTACATATTGTAATCTCACAATTTATATGAGATCTCTAAAATATGTTGTAGTATATAATTAAATTCTTTTGATATATAATGAATACTCATTTTATTTTATTTTGTCATCACAATTTACTTTGGGACATTATCTTTGACATTAAAATATGATAAAATGTTTTATAATTATGGGTCCGATTCTTTACCTAAGCGGGGCCTAAAAGATGTTAACACCGACATTGTTGGTCACTTTATTTTTTATTTAATCTTTTTGTAAATTTATTTAATTGCATTTTAAATTTTTTATCAACTTAATTTTACAGCAATGACATTTTAAAACTTTCAATAACTTTTCTATGTCAAATTTCTTTTGGATTAAAATTGGTGGTACACATGTCTTTGGATTATGGCTATGTTGGACCAGACTGCGACCGGAAAGTTCAATTTTTATGATACTGTTTGATTATATTTTTTATTTGAAAATTAAAGCTAATAAGTTTAGAGTTTAAAAGTGTTACCTAAAGAATTGTGAATGCTATCGGCTAAGCTAGAATGGAGGGAGGATATGAGAGAAAGATAAAATGAACTATTGTTGTACATTCAGATGAGTAATAGTCTATCTTATCCTATTTTTTGTTTATATATTTTTATTTAATTATGTATAAATTAATAATAGTAATGTATTATCTTTATTTCAGTAGAGACATAATAGAAAAAAGAAACAAAGGTTATAGATAGAGAAAGATAAAAAGAAAAAATGGTATGTGACTAACATAAAATTGTTTCCCATTCTCTTATACATTATCATTGCTTGCATCCAGTGTTTATATATATGTTGTGTTCTAGAAGGATGATCGCTCCCAAAAAGGAGTCTATTGATTCTCTCTCAATTGGTTGGACCGTAGGTATGATAATTTACTTCACGAGCGAGGTCTCTGGTTCAAGTTCAGGATGACCCAGTTGTGTCAAAGAAAGAGTAACAATTTTATACATTGTCATTACATTATCTACTAGCTAATAAGTTTAGAGTTCAAAAGTGTTACCTAAAGAATTGTGAATGTTACCGGCTAAGCTAGAATGAAGGGAGGATATGAGAGAAAGATAAAATGAATTATTGTTGATGAGTAATAGTATCTTATCCTATTTTTTTGTTTATATATTTTTATTTAATTATGTATAAATTAATAATAGTAATTGTATTATCTTTAAAAGAAAAAGATGTATGTACTGACAGTATACAAGATTTATATATTGTTATTGTATTATTCACCATTGATGTTAATTATTGTTGACTTTTCAAAAAAGTAATCCAAATGAAGGGGGATGATAGTGTGTATGTACATAAATATTTAATTATCAATGTATAGATTTTACACTATATCTTTAATTCATTAGAGACATAATAGAAAAAAGAAATAAAGATTATACTTGTAGAGAAACTAAAATTTTCTCTTCTTTGGTTTTATAGATAAAGAAAGATGAGAAGAAAAAATGGTATGTGAAACATAAAATTGTTTCCCATTTTCTTATTATATATATATATTGTATTCTGGAAGGATGAATCACTACAAAAAAGAAATCTATTGATTCTCTCTCAATTAGTTGGACCGTAGGTGTGATAATTTACTTCACGAGCGAGGTCTTTGGTTCAAGTCTAGGATGACCCAGTTTTATACATTATCATTACATCATCTACCGTCTATGTTTAATTATCATTGACTATTGAAGTAATACAAATAAATGATATATAATATATTAACTATATATTAATATTAATAATTTTTTTAAATAATTATGGAGATCACTTGATTATTATCTGTATGACCTGCATTGAATATAAAAATCAAAGTTACTCAAATGATTAAATTGTAAAAGACACATAATTTGTAGTCAAGTTTTAAATATTGAGAGACACTATATGTCTTGTTTCTCGTTTTATTAATTTTAAAAGTATTGAGATAAACTTACTTAATTATTGAAGTATTAAATTATTTGATCTATAGTTCAAAAAATTAGATGCCGAAATTTTATTTTGAAAGTTGTAGAATGGGGTGATGAAAAAGTGAGGGTTACTAGTTTTATTTCAATATAATTTTTGGAGGGGTGCAAAAATTAATTCCATGATTTAAAAATACAAAAACTTCGTGTGGCCCAATTACATTACCCGACTTATGGCTAAGAAGCCCAAATGTTAGAATCATCAAACTAGCATGCATACATTAAGATATGACAGGATAATTGTTAGTATCTCGCTCAAATCCTTGTATCCTTTTTTAGTAGAACGTGACCTTTGTCCTTGACAGATGCAATGATAATAAATCTATGAAAGTTTAAAATGAACATTACATTCAAATAACTCTCAATAGGAGTGAGGAGTGAGCATGACCCGGTCCTACCCGCTCACGATATGGCCCAATCATGATCGGTTCCAAATTGAATCGGGTTTGAGGGTTTAGGGTCAGGTTCGAGTTCAAAAAATAGACCCGATCAATATTTAGGGCGGATAGAGACCAAACATGATCCGATCCGTCCCGTCCCAGAGTCACTTGCTCATTATGTTTGTATGTGTTTCTACTCAAATATGTATAGAGTAATGATACCATTTTGGTCGAACGTATTATTTATTCTTTAATTTTTCATAATATATACATGATTAATAATATATATACATATATCAAACTTCATATAATAATAAATAATATTGAGAAGTCTTTATCTAAAATGAGTATGATTATATTTAATTGGGTCTAGGGTCGGGTCGGGTTTAAAGGCTGACTCGGTCGCTATTTAAGGTTGGGTTAGCTTCAGGTCTAGGGCCGGGTCCGAATCCAAAAAAGTGACCCAACTAATATTTAGGACCGGTAAGAACAAACCTTAACCCGTCATAACCCAGCTTATGCTCACCCCTAGAACTCTCCCCAATATAATAATGACCATTTAAAAAATTTCAAATCTACTTAAGGGTCATTTTCGTAAATAAATATCCCAATTTATTAAAATTTCATATATTTTCATAATGAATTTTCCACTATAAACACTATTATAATAAATAGATAAAAAAAATTGGACCAAAAGTTAATAATATACAGAATAATACATTGAAAAATGAAAAAAAAAAATAGAGTGTGTATTTCATCTTCCTCACACACGTGTGTTGAAAATAATTATTAATCAACAAGATGTTAGTCTCTGGTTGATTTAGTGAGGTAAGATTTTACTAAATTTTAAAAAAAATAGGTTAATTGTTTAATTTTTGTGAATAACACTTATTGAAAAGACAATTATACCCTAAAAGAGATTAGTTCATTACCTATTGGGTAATAAATATTCCCAATAGTACAAAAATTATTCAATAGATAATAATATATCAAAACATGAAGACAAAATTGAAAGAAAAGTAAAAGTGACTAATAAATTAGGTGTGAAAAATCCTTAATTAAATAAGGATTGATTTTAAAAATAATAATATAACTTAAATTGATTCTATAAAAGTATATAGAATAATATAAAAAAGTAAGATTCCATTTGTAAAAAACATGTTACATTGCAGGTAAATAAAATTGGAAGGGAGGGAATACATAATAATAATACCAGCAATCATTTGTTTAAGATTTGTATAATATGTAAGTAAATTAAATGATTTACCAATATGGATCCAAATGACAGTAAACTTAGATTCTGTTGAAATCTCAAATTCTACTCTCATAAATGAAACAAATTCTCTTAAGCATGATCTCAAGCTTTGATCTGATCAATAACAAAAAAACTTGTCTGATCTGATATACATAAATATAAATTGTGAGTAACTGTGATTGTTGTTTTTGGTTTTGGATCTAGAAATGGAATCGATTTTAGCAAGAGCTCTTGAGTACACACTCAAATATTGGCTCAAATCTTTCTCCAGAGATCAATTCAAGTTGCAGGGTCGCACCGCTCATCTCTCCAATTTAGGTCTTCAATTCAATTCAATCCATTTTTTATTATTATTGTTATTATTATTATTTTGGTTGGATTCATAGTTCATTCTTTTTGTGTTCAGATATTAATGGTGATGTATTGCATTCTAGTCTTGGTTTTCCACCTGCCCTTAATGTCTCTACTGCTAAAGTTGCCAAATTGGAGATTATGGTTTCTCACTCTTCTCATTCTTGTTCATAATTCATTTCTGCATTTACATGTCTATCTCTTTTTTGATGAGGAATATATTGTTTTATTATTGTAATTTATATATATTTTTTGTTTTTGAATCTGTTTTTGTGGTTTTTGGTTGATTCCATTGTGATTCTAGTTGCCATCATCAGTGAGCAATGTACAAATAGAGCCGATTATTGTGAAAATTGATAGACTTGATTTGGTTCTTGAAGAGAATTCTGATTTTGATCCTGCTGATTCTCCAACCAGGTTCTAAAGTTACTCTTTTTCCCTCATGATTATGTCTGAGGAATTATGTTGTAGAGTGATGCTTTTCATGTTTAGATATTAAGGTAATTTTCTTCCTCGTACTTGGACTGTTATATGCAGTTCGACTCCATCCAGTGCCTCCGCGAAGGGTAGCGGCTATGGTTTTGCTGATAAGGTTTGCCACTATCACTTTAAAACTAATTTGATTATGTAAAATTTCATATTCATATTCTACCAACTGTGCAATGCTTAGTAATATTCCACAACGGAAAGCATGGGAAGAAAAACAAAACTCGTATTTGTAAGACAGGTTGGGGATTTGAACTACTCACTCCACAGGATTTGTGATCTGTCATCTTTTCCCTTTTGAAGTTGTTGCCAGCGATTGTAGCAAGAATTTTAGGTGACATAAAAATAATGATGTAGACAGAGATGATTTGCTGACTTTAGAGAGAGGTCATTATCTCTTCAAAGATAAGGGTTGGTAAATCGTAGCAAATAGCCAGACACTAATCACTTGTTGATATATATAAAGAGGGATTTGCTCACATCGGTGTAACTGAATAGTAGAACATGTAAATATTTAATGTGAATGTTTCTTGTTGCTACTGACTGCAGTCAACCATCAGATTGCAGATGGAATGACTATACAAATTCATACAGTTAATCTATTACTTGAAACTCGAGGGAGTGGTCGTGGCCAAGGGGGAGCAACATGGTAAGTTATTCTTGCTGGTGTTGAGTTGGTTATGCTCTACAACCACTGTCAAGTGTTATGAAATTGATATTAGTATCTTGTTCTTTGCTGGGGTTGATGCAGCCTTTAAACTGCGTTTCCTGTAAAGGAGTTCCGGGTATAGTGGGTGGTTCTGATGGGTAGTTTTAAGAATTAATCTGATCAATTATACTTTTTTGTTTGACTCAAACCATGCAATAAGTTTTCCATAAATTATTTATAAGCATCCCTGTTCCCTTCTCTGGTTGTAGGGCACCACCTATGGCATCTATCACCATACGCAACCTTTTGCTGTATACCACAAATGAAAGCTGGCAGGTAATCATGTCAAGACTGATGCTTACAATAACTTTATGAACACTTCTTTAGTATAAAACTTATTGAAGATTTTCTTCTTCTTATCAGGTTGTAAATCTTAAGGAGGCGCGGGAATTTTCCACTAATATGAAGTATATATATGTCTTCAAAGTACTATACTACCTTTCAATTTTGTTATTCTCTGTTGTGTGTGTGTGAGTGTGTGTGTGAGAGAGAGAGAGACCAATACCGGGAGGGTTTGCTTGTCTTTCAGAAAATGTTTTCTGCTATATTTCTTGATATTGAAGCTGCTATGTTGGATATATTTGTATTGCATATAGTAATTCCAATTTTTCTGTCTCTTCAGAAACTGGAATGGGAATATTTGTCTATTGATCTTTTGCCTCATCCTGACATGTTCACGGATGCTACTTTAGGCCGTTCTCAAGAAGGAGGAAACCTGAGAGATGATGATGGTGCAAAACGAGTATTCTTTGGAGGAGAGCGGTTTATAGAAGGAATATCGGGAGAAGCATATGTAATTAATACATTTCCTCCAATTAATTTTAGAATATTCAGTTTTCTTCTAGAATTTTATGTTTCTTGGCTCATGAAATATTGATTAAACGTTATATTTACCAGATCACGATTCAGAGAACTGAATTAAATAGTCCACTTGGGCTTGAGGTTCAGTTACATGTCACGGAAGCTGTTTGCCCTGCATTAAGTGAACCAGGTTAGCAAAAGGACATGTTTACTTGCCTCTTGTGTCCATATTGAATTTATATAAATGGCTCGAATGTGACTTGAGGTTGTTTTAACATATATGAGCAGGACTACGAGCACTTCTCCGCTTTATGACAGGATTATATGTCTGTCTAAACAGGGGAGATGTAAATTCCAAGGCTCAGCAGGTTTCATATTGCCTTAACTTTTCCCTCCTTTGACCAAACCATTTTTCAGCAGTTTGTTATGGAAAAAACTCCAGTATCTTCCTAGCTTTTCTGACTTGTCTCTGTATTTGAATTAACCATGACAGCGATCGACTGAATCTGCTGGGCGTTCTCTTGTCTCAATTATCGTGGACCATATATTTCTGTGCATTAAAGATTCTGGTATGTCTTTAGACATGGTTTTTTATATAGGTAATAGAGCTAATAGTTTTAGGCATATACATAGCATGCAAAATGATTCAACAATTGTCATTAACATGCAGAATTCCAGCTTGAGCTTTTAATGCAGTCCCTCTTTTTTTCTCGGGTAATTTTCCTTGATAATATATCCTCATTTACTTCCTTCTTCATGCACTTGTACTTTCATTTGGGATACCTGTCCACATTACTTGCTTGAATTATGGGGTAGATAGGGGAAGGGGAGAGAGAGAAAAGAGTTTCTGAATAGTTTGATATTAGGTTTATATGAGTGTCCGTTTAAAGTAGAAAGTACTGACACTAATTTATACTAAGAATTAGGTCTAGCACTAGTGCACTGATACTAGTACAAGCTCAAAGGTCACTAATAAAGTAAGACTCCTAACACTAATCGAACACATAAAAAAATTAGGAATAACTACTGAGATTAATTCCTCAATTAGACATCTACTTGCATATGATTCTGAATATATTTGAACATATTTTGTAGATATTCTAACATTACTCTTCAATATTGGTGCTACCTAAGTTTGACATTAGTTGGTAGAAATATAAATGACTATACCTTAACCAATCATTAGAACTTAGTATAGAACCTTATATTTGACATTAGAACAGCAGTTGTTCTGCTTAATGTATGTGTGTGCACACATGTGTGTAAGGCACAATTGATATAAACCATTTACAAATGAGAGAAAAAAAAAATTCCACATGTTTCATCTATGTGGTGCATGTGAGTTTGACATAATAAGTTTAATTCCTTAATTTGCAGATAAATATTTAGAAAAAAAACCTTATAGATTGAAAGCTCCTTCTACCTATTTTCACCATGGATGGTTCATGCTATGGATGTGTATATTCTTCATTTTCTGTTTCAATATGCTAAATGGCATTTACAAATATGAACATCCTGTCCTCTCTTCATTGTCACGTTGCCATGTTTGTAGCCCCCTGGGCCATTTTATTATGTTTCCAGTGGGAAAGAATTACTGTTTGATAAATTGCATTTTCAGGCCAGTCTCTGTGAAGGAGATGATGACAGCAACTTGACCAAGATTGCAATTGCAGGACTATTTTTGAGGTTTGTCTTTTCTTTCTTTGCCTGAATAAAAACTACTGAAAGGACTAAGTGACCGGTCTGTGTTACTCATGTTTTTGGGTGTCTGTGCCACATCTGTGCCGATGACTTAAGTTGAGTGGGAAACAAAGAACCAACTAATCTGAAAATATTGATTGATGTGAGTTACCTATCTATACCCGTTACTTTTGTAGTATGTATCATCAATTGACTTTTAAGCAGTTAATTCAATCTGAAAGAGGGGAAAGGAAAAGAAAGAGACTCTAACATTCTTAAGGAAAAGCAGTATGCCCTACTTGATTAATTTGGTAGCTCTTGATTGTTGTAATCATGCAATCACTTTCAAACTTTATTGTAGTGATTATTATAGCTCAACTAAATTGTTATGTTTCTTGAAATGCAGGGATACCTTTTCACGCCCTCCATGTACCTTAGTGCAACCATCAATGCAATCTGTCACAGGAGATGCTTTCCAAGTGCCAAAATTTGGTATTAAGCTATGATTTTATTTTTGATCCACTTATAAGTGTACTTTCTTTATAGTGTCATCCACCTGCATGATGTAACTTAGTTAAACAAGTTTGACTATGACAATAAGTCACAAGGTAAACAAGTTATGATGACCACCCCTAAAACTGCATCACCGTGGTGTGACAAGGTGATGTGTTTACATCATTGAGCTGATGTGTATGTTTGAAAAACAACCATAACCAAAGATTAAAACGCAAATTATCTCATGACAATATTTTAACATTGTTGAAACTATAGGGTTGATAATATTGTGAATGGCGATTTGATGGTATTCTGATTATGTTGTGATACAAAAGACATAATATTAAGCTCTATTTATACTAATACTATACTCCTAATTAAATAAGGAAAAATCATAAAAGATAAAATAAAGTAATCTCAATCTTGAGAGATTTTCTAAGATACTATGAGTAAATCTAGATATAATAATTATAATATGAGACATTCTCTATATCTAAGTATCATCTAGATATTCTCTACAATACAATTTAAGATATTCTAAGATAATTTCTAAATTCTAATAAACATAATGGAGTCCAAATCGAAAATGCCAGAAAACAGCATGTAATAAAATGTACATCAAACCAAATGCAAACCAAGAGTCCAAGTGAGACCCACAATAAATATGGGGCTGTGAATAAGAGCACGGGAACTTTGGGCTTCTGGACTGTAAGACTAGGTTGTAGTGAGTTTAGATGGTTTTAATAGACTTAAATTTCCCTTTAAATTTCTCTTTACTTGAGGGTACATAGCAATAAGTCTTAGTCCCACTTTAGCATTTTAACTGAGAGTAGATAAGTAAATTGGCCAAAAGTGCACGATACAGCCATGCCATCAGCATTAGAACCACATCTCAAATCCACTTTGCTTTGGTCCATCTGGGGAGGCGGGGCTGTTTTCTGCCCTGCCTCAGCCTCTAGGTAGCTGCATCAGCTATTTTTGACACCACTCACCTATTACATTTTAAGTAACTCTTTTAGTGATGTGACAACCCATGATTGTATGATAAATTAAAAGGATTTTGCACAAAGACTGGATTAAATGTTAAACTCCTCAAGATATTAGGATGTATTCTTCAAGAGAATACATGACTTTAATGCCTATGTTGTTTGTTTAATTAATTTTTTACAATCTTTTCTTTGGGCAGCTAGAAGCTTTTGCCCCCCAATATATCCTCTTGGGGAACAGCAGTGGCAATTAATTGAGGGAACTCCTCTAATTTGCCTCCATTCCCTTCAGATCATGCCTTCTCCACTTCCACCATCCTTTGCTTCTCAAACAGTTATCGACTGTCAGCCTCTTATGGTAGCGATATGCTAGTTCTTTCATTAAACGGCCTGATAGGGCATTTTTTTTGTTTATTTTTGCCAATTATGTTATTTGATGATACTTCTTTATTTTCCAGATTCATCTCCAGGAAGAATCCTGCCTGAGGATATCTTCTTTCTTAGCTGATGGTATTGTTATAAATCCTCGTGACATTTTACCAGATTCTTCAGTAAAATCTTTTAGTTTCTCTCTCAAGGGTCTGGATTTGACAATTCCTTTGGATAAGGCCCAGTTGGATATTTCTAAAAGCAACATGGACAATACAGTCCAGACATCCTTTGCTGGTGCAAGGCTTCATATTGAAAACTTTTCCTTTTTGGATTCACCCTCTTCGAAACTAAGAATATTGAACCTGGAGAAGGATCCTGCTTGCTTCTGTCTGTGGGAAGATCAACCGGTTGATGCTAGCCAGAAGAAGTGGTCTGCCAGAGCATCCCAGCTTACTCTATCTCTTGAAGCATGTACTGGCACACTTGGGCGTCAGAGTTCCCTTGGATGGACTGCAGGATTGTGGAGATGTGTTGATCTAAAAGATACTTGCGTTGAAGTTGCAATGGTAACTGCTGATGGTAGTCCATTGTTAAAGGTTCCTCCTCCAGGGGGTATTGTAAGGGTTGGTGTTGCTTGTGAACAGTATCTATCCAACACATCTGTTGAACAGTTATTTTTTGTCTTGGATCTCTATTCTTATTTTGGTAGAGTTAGTGAGAAAATAATAATAGCAGGAAAAACGAAACAATTGAAGGATGTTAGGAACAAATCTTTTAGTGGAAACCTGATGGACAAGGTTCCTAGTGACACTTCTGTAAGTTTAGCAGTAAAAAACCTCCAACTTCGATTTCTTGAATCTTCCCCAGCCAGTGTCGAGGGAGCGCCTCTAGTACAGTTTGTTGGTGACGATCTGTTCATTAGTGCCACTCATAGAACCCTTGGTGGTGCTGTTGTCGTTTCATCTTCTATACACTGGGAGAGCATTCAGATTGATTGTGTGGATGCTGAGGGGCACTTGGCATGTGAAAATACCCCCTTGGGTTCTGGAGAAAATGTTCCCTCCTTGAATGGTGATGGATACCCACAACTGAGAGCTGTTTTCTGGGTGAATAAGAAGAACCATATATTGAATGGCAATGCTCATCCAGTCCCTTTTCTGGACGTAACCACGGTTCATGTCATACCATTTTGTGAACTAGATATGGAGTCACATAGTTTGGATGTCTCAGCTTCTATATCTGGTGTTCGTCTTGGTGGGGGGATGAACTATGCCGAAGCTCTCCTGCACCGATTTGGAATACTTGGGCCTGACGGTGGTCCCGGGAAGGATCTTTGTAAAGGGTTGGAAAACTTGAAAAGCGGACCATTGGCTAAACTTTTTAAGACAACACCTCTCATTGCTGATAGACCAGAAGATGGTATGGAATAGTCTGTAGCTGTGTATTTGCTTGATACGTGATAATTTTGTGTTCATGTTCCTTGTGTAATTATTTCTTTGTAGTTTTCTTACTTACTTTTTTACACCAGTTGGAAGTATGACAGAAGGGAAAGAAACCGGTTTTCCACACTTGAAGAAGCCAGATAATGTGGATGTAACTATAGAATTGAGAGACTGGTTATTTGCTCTTGAAGGTGCGCAAGAGATGGCTGAAAGTTGGTGGTTCTCCAGCCATGAAGATGTAAGAAGAGAAGAGAGGTTTTGGCACACAACTTTCCATAGTTTACAATTAAATGCAAAAAGTAGTCCAAAGAAAGTTCTAGGTGAAAAAATACAACCACGGAGAATACAACAACATGCTGTGGATCTGGTTACGGTAAACTGACACTTCTTTATGCTTTCTTGCTGTTTTCACTAATGAAATTAGATTTATTGATTAACACTAGAAAATAAGGAGAAAATGCCAACCAACTTAGCCTTAGTCCTAGTAGGTGGAGTTGGCTACATGGATCGAATCATCCCATAACAATCTATAAAAAACAATGTCCATTGACAAAGCATTGACCTCTAAATCTCTCCTAATTGTTTTGCCTATTATTTTTCTTCGCCTCCCTCTACCTCTAGAAATTGAACTAACCTCCATTTGATATACTCGCTTTAATGGATTTCTAATGTTGAGGATCCAAACCACCTAAGGTGTGATTCTACCATCTTTTCTATAATATGAACTACCCAAACTTTCTCCCTAAAGTATTCATTCCTAATCCTATTTTGTTTAGTGTATCCACTCATCTAACATAACATTCTCATCTCTGCTACATTGAATTTATTTTCTTATTGATATTTTACTACACAACATCCAATCACATTGCAATTCTTATAGTTGTGCGATAAAATAAGGAGAAAATCAATAAAACTTATTTAAAGAATAGTTTGGTATTGTACCAGAGGTAGTACATGTTGGAGATATTTTTAGTTGGTTAATTTTATTTTTCATTTTGTTATCTACAATATGATTACTTGATCTGTCAAGCGTGTATCTGGTAACCTATCAAACTAATCTATGTATTGCAATTTTTTCCTAATCAGTCAAAAACTACTAAAATTAGACCAATATGGTGAGAAGATATTCTTATTTTCCCAGTTCTTTTTAATTTAATTATTTCATTTCTTCTTTTTCTATCCTTCTATCACACATAGTCTAACTGGGTGAAAAATTTCATTCTTACATCATATGATTACTCCAGTGTATATTTGTAAACCTGACAAACTAATTTGCAAATTGCAACCTATGGCCTCTGTGGGGCTATACATGTTTATTTTGTGTTGTTGAAGTTATAATATGGAAGGCTTTTAAACTTGAATTAATTGTACAACCATAATGAACAAAATACATTAAGTGTACACTTACGCTGTAAATATATTAAACATTTGCTAAAACACAGATAGTTGTTGATTGATTTTATCTGTATATCTTGTCATTTCTGTGTCTTACTTGTTATCAAGACTTGTCCTGCCATACCCCTTGTGTATTGAGCCCACACTTGCAGGTTGGAGTTCAAGGGCTGCAGATCTTGAAGCCCCATACCCAAAAAGACGTTACTTCATCAATGTTAAATGAAACTGGGGTTAAAGAATTTTCCGACACAGTTGGAGGAATTGATCTTGAAGTGGGGTTGATAGTATCCGAGGATAACGTTGATGTTGAAATGGCTAACTGGGAAGTGGAAAACTTAAAATTTGCCATTAAGCAACCGGTAATCAGAATTTCATATTTAAAGATTGTGGTCACTGTCTCTTTATAGGAAGGTTGTGTAATGAGATTTTACTGTGCAGATTGAGGCTGTTGCAACCAAGGATGAGGTTCAACATCTTACTTTTCTATGCAAGTCTGAAGTTGATTCTGTAGGCCGGATAACAGCTGGAATTCTACGGCTGCTTAAGCTAGAAGGTTCTGTTGGCCAGTCTGTAATGGATCAGCTAGGTAACCTAGGTATGCTGTCAAATCTTCTTATATATCCAATGCTTTCCATTAGAAACAATTAATAAGTTCTAGGTTTATAAATTAAAGAAGGAAATTACAGTTCACTGTAATTAACTCTACAACCTAGGTCTGTTGTCAAATTTTCTTATGCAACATATTAATTATCTTCGTAGTTCATTCCGTCTATCATCTTTCTTTAATAATGGTATGGTGAGTTGCAGGAAGCGGTGGCATTGACAAGATTTTTACTCCTGAGAAGCTCAGAAGCGAAAGTAGTGTCCATAGTGGAGGACTTTCTCCCTTTTCAAACCTGATAAATGGAAGCCCACACAAAAGTTTGGAACCAACATTAACTTTGCTTGAGGAAGAAGTTGTGGATTCACAGGCTAAGGTTAAATCTTTAATCACTGATATTGGTACTTCTGAGTCTTCTATTCAGCACCTTACTGCTGTCAAACAACTCAATGAAAAGATTGAGTCAATGCAGAGTTTATTGATGCAGTTAAGGAACCAACTTTAAGTCCTTTTTGTCATTTTTTGTGTAATTAGAATTAAAGATTTTTGTTCACATAGGTTATAATTCTTTTTGTATATGGCATAAAAGCTTATATGTTGAGTGTTGTAGAAGTGAGGGAAGGTTAAGCCTCATTGTTGGTATAACAAAATTTTGTACCCTTTAAGCATTGTTTTATGAGAGAAAAAAGTGCATATGTATTTTTAGTCCAATATCATCTATCTATTCCATAACCTTTTGGTGTTGATTTCTTTTTTAATTCAATGCTTAGATAATATTTGATAAGAATTAGTAGTTCATAATTTGGCCGTTTGGGAACTTGCTGCATGAACTTGGTGCAATGAATTTGGATATACTAAGGTAATCAAAACATTAATTGGAGCAAGGAAGATTATTTATTAATCCCAAAAAAATGATAAAATTTTGAAAATCAAATAAAAGAACATGTTTTTATGGTTTGTCTAGCAAATCAATCATTAAATTGATAATTTAATGCATTTTTCATTGATTATTTAATCACATACTATAATATGTAAATTTCAAATATTTTTATCTATGATCATGATTTTAATCTGAGTCAATTTTCCATGGACAATGAAATGACTAGTTATTTCTTAATAATTTGATGATTCTTTAATACTTCATCTATTTCTTATATTTTGATGTTTGAGGTGCATATAAATTATTAAAAAGTTTTTTTTATGTGTGCCCTAAAGCACATTTTAAGAATCATACAACATGTAAGTCCACATTCTAAATTGATACATTATATAATTCAATAATTCATGTGTATTAATGAAATCAATTTTCAATTTCACTTGCCCATTATAAGTTTATTAAAATATACTAGAAGATTACAACAAAAGAAACCAAAACTAGTGTTTAGCTAGGTTAAGGGCTCTGACTCTAGAGCAAGTGAAACCTGGCCAGGGGCAGGACCAACCTTAAAATGAACTAAAACCAACTTCAATGAGGGCCATTGTAAATTATGACTAAATAAACATAACATGGATATAATGTCAAATGCACCACCCTTTCCAAAGCACATTTCTTGAGCTACAAAAAATTAGTTGGGCAAGTCTCTCCAACCAATGGAACTTGTATTCAAGTCTCCCTCTTTTCTTTCTTTGTCTTCCCTTTCTTTATCTTTGTTTCTACAGAGTTAGGATCTTCATGGTACTTATCTTGACATGCTTTGATCATACAACAAACATCGGTGTCATTTTTCGGAATTTTCTTGAGCATAATGTTAGCAGATCTATGATCTCCTGAAGCCAAAAGTGCATGATACATCCTACAACCATAGAAACAATTAATGGCCACAACTATGAGGCAGAGAAATACCATAGGAAACTCAAATAGCCTTACAACAACTTACCTCAAGTAACTTAATACATTGTAAGGATATCCAGCAACCTCATATTCTCTCCAAATCAAGCGAGCATTATTCAAATCTCCAGCATTGGCACAACTGGTTAGAAGAAAATCAAGACATTGCCGTGAAGGCACAAGGCTGAGTTCATCCTTGATTGCCCAAAGCAAGTCCAAGCCAATCTGTAAATGTGTGGACTGCGACTCGGCGATTAAGGAAAATACCTATACATAATGAACAAATTTCTTAGAGATCAATGCTTTATTGATAAACATGATTTATGATAGAGCATAATGACATCGTTCAACCCATGTAGCCGACCCCACCTAGTGTGATAAAGACTTAGTTGTTGCTATTGTTGTATAATGAACAAATTTGATATCAACAAGAGATTTGCCAGTGATAGCAAAAATCATGTTGAGGAGTCGGACACCGTCTAAATTTAGACAATCCCCCGTTTAACAAATTCCTGATCCATAACTGTTGAATTGGAGAATTTCAGGTAGAGAATAAGGAAAAAATAAATTTGACTCAATAATGAGTTTGATATTTATACCGTGATACAAAAGGCAAATGCAACAGTCCCATCTATACTAAATAGTTTACTTCTAATTTTAAGCAAATTAAGAAACAGATTAGGAAATGTGAATAAGAAATAAATCCAAAGGGATAATCTTGAACAATAACAAACAGCAGCCTGAAATAGCTTCAATCTTGCACAAACTATTAATAACCCAATATACCTTTTCTTACAATATTGAAAGCAAGTTTATATAGACTCAGTCAGGAACCAAAACTCACCGCGTCAAAGAGAGCTTCCATTACTAATTCATCACTTTCGAACATACTCTTGAGTTGCTTGAACAATTTAATAGCACCACTAACTCAAATACAATGAAGTACGGACATGAGCAAATGGAAGAATACAACTTCGATACAAACAAATTCAATATAGGAGAGATAAAAATCAAACCTTAAATTCTTGTTCTGAACACAATACATGATAATTCTGAAGCAACCTTCAACCCAATAGTTTCGATCACTCAATTCATTAAGTAGCACAAGCAAACCATCCAACTCTCCTTCAAATTGAGTGATTTCGTCCTAAGAATTTCCAATAATTAGTTATAAGAATGAAGGTAAAACATATACAGATTACTATTAATATAAAACCTTACAATGAGATTCATAATAGCTTTTGGATCCAAGTTGTGTCCAGCATTCTTAATCTCCTCATACACAAGAAGTGCCTCAGACAATTTCCCATGTGTTGCAAGAGCTGAGACAAGGACACTCTTGATTTCATTTAAAATCTTAACTGATATCTTTGGGTCTGCAACGATCTGCAATATTAAACAAAAGCTTTACACGACGATGTTCTGAATTTTACAAAGTATATTCAAAAGAATTCAGTAAGATATTACCGTAAACGAGAAAACATACTAAAGAAGAAAAGGAAAATGAATAAAAGAATAGCAAATTTGCACATTAAGGAAAAATTAATTTTAATGTTAGCTGTTTTTTTAGCATTCATGTATAAATTAAATTATGGGTGTATAACCTGCCCTAGCTCATGTCATGTTCACACTTCATAATACAACAGTTGAAGGTCTGAAGAGGAACAATTTCTTTGGCAAATAAAAATAGTTTTTTTTATGAATAAGTAAAGTAGTATTCCTGAGAATGGAGGCCATGGACAGCAGTTATTATCAAGAATCAAACAGAAAGAAAGAATATTTACAATAAGGAGGAGAAAGCTTTGTTGTACTGCTTACTTCAGTTGGCATTATAAAACTACAATAGAATATTACATCAGGCTAAATTAGCAGAGCTCACCTGAAGTCTACTAGTTCAAAAATTAACTAACTAACATCTATTTGGTGTGATAAAAATAAGCTAAGCTTATAACCAAGGTTAATAATTGTCTAAACATGGCAGTCTTCAATCTACATAACTACATGCACCTAATTATCAATATACAAGTTGAATCAGCAAGTAATTTAATGATAGTACAATGCACTTATGCTATATCCCTTCGGATGCAAGTAAATGTACTGCTAGTCAGCAGCCTTGCTGCCAGCACACATACCTGTTTTGCCTTCTCCAATTCGCCACAAGCTGCGTATGAATTAACAAGGGCCATATAAATATGCTTTGTCGGTTTGATTTCAGATTGCTTCATCTCTTCATAATACTACAAAAACATTCTGCTTAGTATCTAAAAAAATTGATATTTGAAATCTTAAGCTTTAAGAATTTCTGTTAATAGCAAACATGAGCTAAATCAGTTCATCACACCATATTATTTCAGCTACTAATATATGTGCACCAAATGATCAATTAAGGTTATTCATCTTGTTTATATATGTGGGCATCAATGGCTGAATGTTAAAAATGAAGATTGGATTCCTATAAAAAATCATATGTTTATATATAAGATAATAAGGTGCAGAAGTTCACTGATTTTAGCCCTTTCATTAGATCACAATATGGACATACACCATCACATACAAACTTGACCTACAGTCCTGTATGTGTACACATGCACGTTATAAGGAACTATTGCAAAATACTTGGTGAAACTGAAACCAGTTCTAGGCTATGAAACCTCGAAGGAGAATCCCTGGTTAAAACTTAAAAATGGTGCCTTTGACTGCGAAAGCTCATCACTGTATAACCTTGTTAGTTTCAAACATAAATAAAAGACAGCACCACAATCAAGGATGGAACTCTGTTGTACTTGTGGGGGCAGCCGCGCCCCAAGCCAACAAACTTTCCGAAATATTTGATTCAATATATTGTGAAACATTTGATTCGACTATCTGCACCCCAAATTTAAGATCTGGTTCTGCCTCTAACCACAATGTTAATAACTTAATATAAATGGACAAGGAGTTAATCACATTGTAGCTAAAGAAAAATACGTTAAACATGATAAACTGAAGTACTTAGCGAAGCTCAGAAACAGAAATATGGTACAAAAGTTCAAAAACGACCAGATTTTCCATCATGCTTTCTTTCTAGAGGTGGGCTATGGTTGAGTACTACTTTTTTTTCACAAAGCTAATACTCTTGAAGACCGTATCAACTATGGTTAGTAAAAGCGCGCTCCAAAGCGTTGAATCGTACGATTCAACGCTTTTCATGGTGGAAACCGTGTTGAAATGGGCAGAAAAGCGAACCAGAGGCGGAGCGACGTGTTGGAGCGTAGAATCGCAGAATCGCTGTACTTTTTCGAGTTGAGGAAGAAGACAGCCGTTTCAAATGCCTTCTGCAGTTTCAGGTTTGTTTTGACCCGGTTCTGCCCCAAACCCAATTTTAACCAATTTTGACCTAATTTTAAGCCCAACTTGTTTTTTAAAAAAAAAAAAAAAACCTAACCCTTTCATCTTCATCCACCAATTTCATAAACCTTTCATCTCAAAAACTTTGCATTTTATCAAAAAAATTCATTTACCCATTTCTATAAAAATCATGTGCACTATTTCTTCATCCATTCATCTCTTCTCAAATCACACAACAACAACAACAACAATAGGGCTGTGCTTTTTCACCCAAAATCTTTTTGTTTCTTCCCCAAAAACATTACTCCTTTCCAACCCACTCTTTTCTATCTTTTCCCTCTGTTTTTTTAAGTGGAGCTACGCTTCGTGTTACGCTCTACCGCTTCTACGATCCTACCCCCCTACCCGCTCCAACGTTGACTCTACACTTTAACAACCTTGGTATCAACATTAAAATTTACGATAGCCTTTGAACAGGAATACTGGATGGGAAATTACGAAGTGGACAAAAAACAAGAGTTCATGCACAATTTAGCAATAAGTATTACTATCATACTTACTAGAATTTGGTAATTGTATGATCAAGTCATACACCCCTGTACTTAAAATGTCATACACCCCTGTACTTATAATACTAAGAGTTGCAGGAATAATATGTAATAATTACAAGGATTGCAAATCAAATCCTAGCAATAATGCGTATCAAATTCTGATTTGCAAATGTGCTATTTCTAACAACTATGCTACTATTAAACTCAACTTACCTTGATTATATCCTCTTTTGTTTCAGAGTTGCCAATTAAATAGCCAAAAGTCTGTGAATCAGGTTTTACATTGGCACTTTGCATGTGCTTGAGGACCCTCAACCCGCCACTGATGTTTTTCTACAATGTTTCAGAAAATGGTTAGAAAAAATGGCACTATTTGAAACAAATTCCAACTTTTTATTAACATGTGTTTATTATATAACAATTAATTAGGAGACAGAAGATAAGAAAAGAAAAATAACATACAAAACCCTTCTAGACAAACCAAAATTGAGGGGGAGTTACAATCTCTGTAATAGGTCATCTTGGCATTTTAAAGATTATATAAACTGTTGATTAACAGCCAAATTGATCAATAGAAACCATTAGCATGATTTGAAGTGAATAATCCAATGGAAGCCAAGGGTCAGATGACCTTGCAGAGTCCCCATACATTCAAGGTGATAATGTCGACAAGTATCAACTAAATTGAACAATGGGCATGAACATACCAACAGCTACCAGCCAAGGTTTAGATGCAATCACCTAGACTATCTTTTTGTAATTTGCATCATGTTATTATAGAACCCATTCTTTCAAGTAGGAGGGTATATGAATTAAAATTAATTATATTCAATCAACTCTATGAAGATCTCAACTATCACTGCCTAAATAAATACAGCTAAATTGTCAGGCCTTCTCGGTTCTTCAAACAAGGATCAGGATCTATTCCCAGGACCTCACATGACATAATTAAGAATTTGGAGCCTTCGAACGACTCTGTCCTCGCTCAATAGTGCCATTGACTTGACTTTTTTGTTTGGGGAGGCGGGGGAACAAGTGTATCATCACAATTGAAATTCATCAAAATTTTGGCTTCAAATCAAGAATAATGGCTGGAATACTCTCTGTTAACAACAATAACAACCCTAGTAGGCTAGTATAACTACTACTCAAACACCAATGAGACCAGAAGAAGAAAATAAATTCAAGTCAGATTAAAGGCCTCATAAAAGATCAAGAGGATAACCCCTTTTCAACAATAGATATATCCAAAATTTAATTAGAAATCTGGTATTAAAATGGAAGCTCAGCTCATAAAACTTAATTGTACTACTTATATGTACATGCATATCTAGTGAGTATAAGATAAATGTTCATGCAATCTACTTATGAAGCTTATTGACATGCATGTCAAGAGGCTATTTGAACTTATTTGTTGGAATTTGGAAACGAATATTGCCACATTATAATTGAAATTGAGGCAAAGCATTCAAGTATGGTAGGAGAAATAGCAATTCAGACTGAGAATAGAGGTATCCTCAAACCCAAGAATGTCACCTCTCGAAAATATCCTGCCATTATAGCATTGTACATTGCCGTCGTAGGTTTGAAATTCATTTTCTCTAAGTCATCAACCATTTTGTATGCACCTTCAAACTGCATTCGAAAAAGTAAATAAAGTATAAGTTTGCTGCAGAGATGGATCAGATAGTATATAACTTATGTAAGTGAATGTAACCACGTAAACAAAATAGGTACAACTTACATCTTTCATCCTTACGCAAAAGTGTACCAAACACCTGCATATTTCGTCATTCATATCGAAATTGTAGCGGCATATGATGGAATATATTCGATAGACCTTGATTTTTGAGTGAAGCAAGGAAGAAAAGGTAAAAAAAAACAATATCAGTATAGTGCACTGAATAATAGAGAAAGCTTCAAACAATTATCGGAAGATTGGACCAATTATCGGAAGTTTGGGAGTTAAATAATAACCACCTGCATTCTCTACATACAACAACAATAACAGCCGCCAAGCATTGTTCCACCTGCATGTTCTTGGTCTACCTTCACCTCCAGAGATTGGACCACCCTCCATCTAATCTACTCTCCTTATTGAGGCTTATAAAGGTCTTCTCAATACATGTATGAACCAGAAGACGAGATTCCACTATCTTTTCTATAATAGGTGCTACCTTAACTTTCCCTCTAATGTATAAGTTCAAAATCTTATCTTGTCTATTGTATGGAATGAGAATCATCCAACACAACATTGTCATTTCAGGTACATTGAGTAATATTTCTTATTGACATTTTACTTCTCAACATTTAGTCTCATACAACTTCACATGCCTTTTTTATGCGATACACTTGTCCCTTAAACATGAGCAATACTTTTATATCACAGCTAACACCAGTAGCATTCCACTAGTTCATCCTATGGTTTACATTTCCCTCTAAAACCACGAGATTGATGGTATAGTATGGCCTCCAATTTTTACCTCTTAGCAAAGATTAGTGTGCCTCATGCTAAACTTATGCTCTACATACGCCATCTTACTTCTACCCAAGAAAGTTATGTGCTTCTATAAATTTTCTCTACATATCTAGCTTTCCATGTATTTTCTTTCTCGATTCTCTGACTAGCATTGCATCATTAAATTAAATTTCAGCACAATGTACTAACAACTATACTCTTCCTCCCTACGTCCAAGGTGACTTTTATGGAAGAGGGGCACATAAGGAATAAAATAATTTTGAAAATTTATCCTAACAGTTTACTTTAAGGTTAGAGCATTCTTTTTATTTTTTGGTAAAAAGTTAGACAGTTGTTTGGTACAACCCAAAACTGATTGCTTCAAGTTCAATAGTTTAAGGGCAAAATTCATGATATGTTATGAGAAGAGACAAATGCATTATTATAACAAAGAAGAAACAGGGTAGCTGTTGTATGGATTTGGAAAATGACATACCAAACTATATTCATATGTTTCCGTACAAATTTGTAATATGGACTGTAAAACTGCAGTTTTAGAGGTATGGCCTGCTTCACACATTTTATCAACAATATTAAGAGCTGCTTCTGCCTGCATTGAAAATTAAACATAAAAGAATTCAATTCAAATGCAGACTCTAGTTTAGAGGTATACCCAAGCCAGAAAACTTTACTCCATAAAGTAAATGGTGAAACAAATCAAATACATTAAGATGTCTGGCATATAAATGTATAGAACACTGAAGGGAGATCAGTGAAATTTTGCACTAATCAAAACGTGCTGCAGACCGAGACGGGAGAGGTTTATATCAACCAAACACCATAATGAGCAGGGTATGCTTTTGTAGCTAGTGGGCTGGTTAAACACAATGAAGAGAAATCCAAAGAAATTTTAAAACTGCTGATAAAGTTAGGCCTATTGCCATTTAGCAAGCTAGCCTACAACAGGTTTTGAAGAAAAGGCTTCACTGAATCAAGAGTGGTGAAGAAACATACAAAAAAGAAGAAAAGATGTTTAATGACATGCAGATGCAATGCCAGATATTAGGACATGATGATTTCACTCATGAGAATCCAGGATAGAATAATATCTCTGGCCTGGGGGCTGGATTACTAATTTCTTCTCTGTCTGTTCCTGACCACTGTTTTGTTGAAGAAACATAACTTCCTGAGTGACCGAAACAAGATGTCCATTAACTTGCCTCCGGAGGAGACCTGCCACTCCAGCAATAAGAGAACCAACATAAAACATGCAATATGCATGACAGGCTCAATGAACTATTTTCTAAGTCAATGATTTAGGACCTCAACCCTCTCTAGATGGAAATAAAGGGGAAAACTCATTTGTGACATTGTGGAAAGAAGTGCATTACAAAATAGGTTTTGAACTTGGTGATAGGGAGGTCAGGCATCAGCAGACAGAGTGTGGGGTGATATCACTTGTTTTTTAATTTCTTTTCTTATAAATAGAAATCCATAGACTAGCCAGGTCTTCAAATGTCAGTGGATATGCATGCCGATCAGCAAAAGAAGCCGGTTATGGCTGTTAAGAATTACGGATTTAGGGTTAGGGAGATAGGGCTAAATGTAGTAAACTGAAAATAATATTGCTACCTGGTATGTGATACAATCATTTCTCTGATACTCTATGTATAAAAACAATAATGGTTGCTGAACATTGAAAAGGAAAACACTGTAGGTAGGTCATTTTTTGTGTGTTGAAAATGAAAGGAGGAAAGAGAAAAAATAATAAACATGGAAATGGAAATATACAAACATGGTATTGATGTCAAATATTGTTGCACAAATAATGAAGCTCTTATACTAATAACTAAGTGCTACTACTGCTAGTACAAGTCCACTAACAAGAGTAATTAAATAAGAGAAGAAATCAGAATATATATATATAAGAATCCTAATATTGCGTACTCAATTAGACGATTCCATAATATAATTTGAAGAAATTTAAAGATAATTATGGTAGGAGAAAAAAGGAATGAATAAACTTTTTGATAAAATTTACTGTGAATAATAACTAGATTATATTTCCAATTGTTCGAAGTTTGTTGTTTAGACAATGGTAAGGCAAGCAATATGAGAGGGTTCTGAAAGGGGCACTTGTCTTGTTATCAGTTTTTTTTTTCTTCTCATTGACGACATTCATGCAACCAATGGATAAATACGACACAAAAGTTTAAAAACAAGAGCATACCTTGCGTATGCCACAGCAATACGTGATGAGCATTTCATATGATGAGGTTGAAGGTAGAACTTCCAATAGTAGGTGCAAATCGTTGACATCTGAGACGATATCATCCACCTTCCACATTACCAACAACACACATAAGAAAACACAGTCATTAAAATCACTTTTTTCATGGCATACAACTATTTTGGTAAATATTATTCAAAATAACATGTACTAAACAAAAACAGTAGCCGATACTTAAAACTTTCACAAGCAATTATGCGTTTTTGTAATATATAAGGACAATGGTTTAAAACCTTATGGCCGTAAAGAAGGATTAAGTAGTTGCTGCTTAGAATAAGGCAACTAGTAATCCATAAAGATTTGGGAAATCTGCATCACAAACCATTTTGAAGAACCTGCTACTGGAATGATAGACACTAAAGTTACAAAACACTTTAAATTGTGTTAGTTTTGAAACTTCCCATTTGGTTGAGAGGAGAGAAAGAAGGGAGAGAGGAAAAAAGTGGGTGGGCCCATACAATTTCTTTCTATTCACTTATGAGGAGAAAGTGAGAAGAGAAAGAGAAACTTTACCCAGACAATGATCTATTGTCACAAATTGTGTCACAAACCATATCAATTGAAAATGTTAAATAAAATTATAATAAAATTTGTAATTTAAAATTATAACATTTATTTTTAATTAATAATAAAACAACTTTTTCCTGTCTCCTTTCTTTATTCTAGAGACATTTTTGTAATTTGAACCATAACATCATCACTCGCTTCTCATTTTCTATCCAACCAAACAAAAGAGAAAGTGAAGAAAATATTTTTTCCTATTCATTTTCTCTCATTCTTCTCTCATACCAAACATCATAAAAATCTACTATATTTCCCCTCTTTCTTTTTCTCACCTATTTCTCTCTTCTTATTTTCTCTTATCAACCAAACAAAGCCTAAAGTTGGAACACAAGGGAGAACCTGCAATTTTAGTTTACTTTTCCAGTTCATATAGTAGACAACTACACAGAAGATATCAAAGAAATAAGCATGGTGAAACTACTGAATGCAATGGCCAATTTCCACTGGGAGAGAAAGAGATTGGATAACTTTTGCTTCATGGATGTTTTTGTTCTTTTTATTTGTCCTTTACATAAGGAGGATATCTCTTCCACACTCTTTGTGACTATCCGTTGGGAAGTAAGTCATGCATCACCCACCTTACTGTCTCGAGAATGGTTTAAATACCCGTTGGGCTACTCCCTTCATTGTCAATTGATTTTGATATGAAACTTTAACGTAGTATCAAAGTCAAAACCCAACTTTTATCTATTTGTCATTGGTCCAAAAGATGTCCTTTCATAATGGGTCAAAGGTAATCCATAGTCTGGTTCGGTAGGTTTATATGGAAGGGGCATATTAGGAAGTAAGTCCCACATCACCCTCTTCACTATATCGTGAATGGTTTAAATACTTGTTGGACTACTCCTCTCATTGTTAATTGGTTTTGAGATGAAACTTTAACATTATCTTCATCTTAATATGTTTCTTCCTTTATGAAAAACATAAGCAAATAGGGTGATATAATATATTGTATAACTGAGCCTATCACATAGCATAAAGGACATTACCAGCAGCATTCATGAGAAGTTCCTCACCACTAAATTTGGAATGCTAATAGCATAACTAACAATGAACTCTGAAATATCATCTGAATTGTGATCTGCATTACATAAGAGGGCACTTGTTAAAATATTTATGGGACACTAATTTATATAGGAAGGTAATATACATAGGCCTTCAGAATGATAACAGATTTTCACCATCCACTACTACTCCAGATACATATTGGCAGAGCATTATAAGAACATAAATTGGTGCATTTGAAATCTCAACAAAACTTTGAAAATAGATATAAGACATTACCACATTCAAAACTAACTTATTCTTTTTGGCTTAAGGATAGTTTCTTGTAGCCTTAATTTATATCAGACTCTAGTCAGTGGTTAGAGTTCAGCACTGTATTGGAACTGAGCTTCTAATTCCAAATACTGAGCTTAGCATACCTTTTAGAATTAGTATTCTAATTCCAAATTACAATTCATAGAAATAATAAAAATAACTGAGTTAAACCCCCCAGAATTCAAATATTGCAATTCCACCGGATAAAACAATGGAACAAGTTTGTCTCACTTGTCCATATCTCTTCATCTCTAAGTGATTTTAAACTTCAAATGTCACTCACTAGCCACCACTGAAGGCTGAAAGTTCAAAAGACACATAGATAAGAAATAAGAAAATAATCATACCGCGCGCTCTCAAATCCAAAAGTAAATTTTCTGCAAAAGATTTCTGCTGTAGCCAGCCTAACGATTGGAATACACTTGCTATAGATTTTGAAGATGATAACTTAGTTATGTCTAGATTTTTCAACACATCCATAATCTGTGTCTTCCGGTCACTTTTACAAAGAGCCAATAAGTAACTTTCTGCGACAAGAAATGAATCCAGTTAAGTTTCTTTTGTACCACATGAAACAAATATCTCTTGCAAATGGATGTCAAGATACATAAATACACAACAAATAAAATTCACTGATTTTAAGACACTCATGCTTCGCACAATCATTTCTACTGTTAAAGAGCTAGATGCCAGGAAAGTAAGTGAAATAAAATATGTATAAATTCTGTTTTCTTACATGTTTCTAATATAGCTGAAATGTGAATTAAGATAAATTTGTTAATTGTAGAACAATGGCATAAAACATCCATATCCAATGCAGCAACACATTTAGGCCATGTCACTTAGTATTCTCACTTCATGCTAAACAACTGCACATCAAATAAAGATGAATGTGGAATGAAAGGCATCATCCTTGCCTCTCTCTACATGTAAACTAAAGCAACTCATAAATTTCTCATGTGCTATTATTGAAAACCTGCTTCAGATGTTCAAGTATTGTTGTACAATACAAATTATGACAAATTAATTCACATGAAAAATAGATTCACCAACCTCGTAAAGCAGAAGTGTCTTCACTATTTTCAACTGTAATATATTCACAGATGTCCTGAATCATTTCTTCATTGCTAACTCTTATCCACAACATCATTTCATAGTAACCTAATCGTGAAGCCGAATTGGGACTCTCGGCTTTGATAACATTAGAGAAAAGTTCGAATTCCCGAACAAAACCCATGTCATTTAAATACCGAAGAACTGGGCTATATGTTTGCTCTTCTAGTGGAAAACCACGTTCCCTCATTGATTTGAAAATGTGAAAGGCCTTCACTATTTCGTCAACAGCAACACATTCGTCATCTGTTCCCCTAGCATTTTTTATGCACACCTTTATCAATGCATTGTACTCTTTCACACCTGTTGCTCGACCCAGCTTACTAAATACATCAAGGGTAGCTCCTGTTCCTAGTTTTTGGCTGCACATGTCAGCTACTCTATCAAAACGGCCATCGCCTGAGAATTTAAAAATGCATTTATGCTTCCTCTCACGCGATGTCTCTTTCCGTTTGTGTGAAAAATCACCATCAAGCCGGTCTGTAAGCCAAGGAATATCTAATGCACTTTTCCTTTTTTCTTCACTGTCATCAGTTTCCTGAGGACCAGCACGTTCTCTTGATGGAGCTGCACATAGAAATATCACATACACGCTGATATAATCAACCATGTCAAGAAGAATAATGCTTAACACATATCATGTGGGTGGGTGAACATCACCTCACATCAGGCATAGGGGAATCAATTAGAGTGGTGATGCAGAGGTCAAGGTAAAACCAGCTTTAATCGAATAGTGGAGACAACATAGACATGAGGTGATATTTGTTTAAGTGTGTGTATGTAAGTAGCATTATTCTCCGAAAATAAGCAAAGCAAGTTAAAAAATTACAAAATAAGCCAAGGCAGCACATTTTAGTTGTCTATTATACAAGAGAGATATTCTCAGAGTAAATTTCACAAACACTTACAGTACAATATAGAAGAAAGCTGCGTAGTAGTGCTCTCGTTAGACAAATCCTCTGCAGCAAAAGTTCCAAAAAATGAGATTATTACAAACTCATATAGCTCAAAAATACAAAGATTCCCTCAATATCACAAACTACACACGTGTGTTTATTTATTTGAAGACAAAGGTGATGTTTTTTCCACTCACAAAAAAACATTAAGTCAATAAAGGTTAGTAACACAAAAATACAAAAGAATGAAGACTAGGGGAGTCATAAAAATTGAAACTTGATATGAAGAGAGTGAGTTAATTTGCAAAATAACAAAGGTGACTCGAAAAAACAAAACAAAAAAACAAAGCCCATCACCGCAATGAAGGTTAGTTAGATAAATACTAAAAAAATAAAGGCGATAATATCAATGGGTAAGGATAAAAATTGAAACTTGGTAGAAAAGAGTAGAGTGAGAAACCTTGGGGAGAAGAAGAATTGAAGTTGAGGAGAGAGAGATTGAGTTCAGAAACGAAGTCATGATTGATGGGTTTGGGAATTGAATGAGAACGGAGAATGGTGCTGAGAGTGCATAGGTTCCTTCTGGTGATGGAGGCACGCATTTAAGCTTCTCAATAATGGAATATGAATTATTGTTCTGAGTAATCTTCTTAGCCTCTGTTCTCTCTCTCTCAATGGTGTAAACTGTAAAGTCTCACAAATAATATCACAAATAACTTGTGCTTAAAGTCTCAAAGGAGAAATATTAAGAAAATAATGGTTCTGCTACCTATTTCACTTGGGGCAATTTTGTATTCTATTTTTATTTTTGGATAACCAAACTCATCCTATCAGTCCAGTTTTCTGGTATGTTTACTTCCAATAAGTATTATTTTTAGTGATTTAATTTTTTACTTTTAGTCTAATATGATATTTGAAAATTTAATAGGATTTTATCCTTTTAGATTAACCACTTTGATTGTTATTTTGTTCTAATTAGGCTAAAAATATTGAAATCCTAATCACTTAACTCATTTTCTTTTGTTAGGTTGGCAGGTTGGTTTTTTATTTCACCTCAATTATTTTTTAAATCCTGAAATTTGTTTTGTTTTATTTGACCGATAGAATATTATTTGGTGACATTATGATGTAGTGTATATGATATAAACCAGGCAGTATAATTAAACTATATTATTATTTAAAATGTTTTATTGTAAATTTTTTGTATGATGTATAAATTAAAATAAAATAAAGATAATTAAAAGTATTTGGCTCCTTCAATTGAAATTCATGTTAAGTAAAATTGACGTTTATACTCATTTATCTTTATTTGGTTTAATTCTTGAACAGATATATTCTTAATGATCTCAAAACTATAACATAGTTTTTTTAATGCTATAATTTCTTTCAATATGTTGATTGATCGGTTATTATCAAAGCTCCAAGCTCTTAGATTATTCATTGAATATCATATATTATACCAATAAATTTTATTGGGTTAATTTTACTCATTAGCTTGATTTTTTATGATTCGAGGAGATAACTTATATGCTAAAAATTCTCTTATAGCATTGTTTTACATAAATAAAACTTAAAACATAGAAGAAAAGGCAAAATCTTACTAGGTTGTAATATAGATCACAAGTTTAACCTTTCTTATAACATCATATTCAAGCAAAGCAAAATTGAAAAGAAGGAAAAGAAAACAAAAAGTCTAACATTACCATTATATTACAACATCTTCAATTTACCTAGGAGAGTTACCACCTTGAAGTTTAACAAGAGTACAATATGCACCCTCATGTCCAAGTGAAATCAATTCATTATGTGACCCTTGTTCCACAACCTTCCCATTCTTAATCACAACAATGTTATTGGACTGTTGTATAGTACATAGTTTATGTGCCACAATTATGCATGTTCTTCCAACCATCATTTTCTCTAGTGCTTCTTGGACCAACTTGTCTGATACGTTGTCAAGTGCACTTGTAGCCTCATCCAGAAGCAGAATTGTTGGGTTCTTTATTATGGCTCTAGCTAAGGCTATTCTTTGTTTCTGACCTCTTGATAGATGAACTCCTCTTTCTCCATAATATGTTTCATACCCATCTTTCATTCCACTGCCACACAAACACCAAGATAAAAGTGTTAGTGCCAAGAGAGGAAGATTTAGCTAGCACATAATTGGTTTATACTCAAATTCTTGCTCTACTTAATTTGCATCAATGTAGGTACATGAATTATTTCTGTCTCTTACTTTAATAACATTATTAATATTAAGTCGAGGTGACGAATGACATATAGTAAGAGCTTTTTTTGCTCCTGAAGCATCTAAGTATATCTCTGTCAATTAGAGAAATTGAAGAGAAAATAGCCTACTTGCTTTATATAATGCTGTTTAATGTGCATCACCTTAGGTATGTGACCTATTTCTGGCTCTCACTGCAGTAACATTTTCAATGTTACAGTTGAAGTGATCATTGATATATAGTAAGAACTTTTTCTTGCTCTTAGAACACCTAAGAATATGTTTGTCAATTAAGCTGAGCTTGTGCTAGTGCTGATTGTAATTCTGTTTTCTTTTCTTAACATTGTATTTAGCATAGGGAAGAAGAAATTCTGGCATAATAACAATAAAAAAGTGATTACCAAAGTTTCCTTTTTTCCATTTCAATTATAGTTGTCATACCTTATGAATTCATGAGCATTAGCCATAGCAGCAGCCTTTCTTATCTCGGATTCAGTTGCATTTGCTTTCCCATAGGCAATGTTTTCTCGAATGGTTCCAGCGAAAAGGATTGGCTCCTGACTTAACAATGCAATATGTGATCTCAGCATTCTCAAATTATAGGACTTGACATCTTGCTCATCTATGCACACTGTTCCCTTCAAAGGATCATAAAACCTTTCAATAAGACCAATAATAGTGGACTTACCACTACCACTGTGCCCAACTAGTGCTACTTGTCTCCCAGCCTCAACTTTAAGATACATACCCTTCAATATCATATGGTCTGGTCTAGTTGGATATGCAAAGAACACACTTATAAGCTCAACACTGCCCCTTATTTTCCTTTTCTTGTTTGCTCCCCATGAAGTATCAGGATCAATCTCAGTGTTCCTTTCGAGGATAGAAAAAACTGATCCAACTGCACTTTTTCCTTTAGATATGTCAGAAGCCATGGTTCCAGCTTCTGCAATAGTGTATGCAGTGAAGAGAAGTATTAAAAATGCTTGGAAGAGATGCTTTGGTTCTATAAGGTTATCTACCAGGAGCCTCCCACCATACCAATAAGCTAATGCTGTTGATGCAGTGTTAAAAAATTGTGAGCCGAAAAGACCAAGGCCTGAAATCCATGACTGCCTAATACTCTCCTTTTTAGGGCCTACCGATGTGGATTTGAAAAGTGCCAACATTCTTTTCTGAGAACTGAAGGCAGTTATGGTTCTGTGGTTTATAACAGCTTCACTTGCAAGTTGGCTTCCTTCACGTTGTGCTTTGCGCGATTTTTCGGCCATACTCTTCATCAAGATACTTCTTGAATAAAAGCTTCCAATGACTATTGGCTGCACTGCAATCATCACTAGGGACAGCCTCCATGTGAGGAAAAGTCCTAGAGTGTAAGCAAAGACAGATCCAGAAACAGCTTGTGCCAACAATGACATACGGTCCCCAACTAGAGAACGAACCAAGTTTGCATCGGAGGATAATCTTTCAGAAATGGCTGCACTTGTGTTATCTACACTATCAAACCACCCTACCTCAAATGTCATCAACTTTCCTAGTATTTTCTCTCTTATTCTTTTAGTCAACCTCTCTCCCATAATTGCAAAATTATAGTGTTGGAGAATGCTTGCGAAGAAGTTAAAAACACCAATTCCTAAGAAAGTGAGGGCCAAGGTTCTAGTTTTAGACTTCATCTTGGAGTTTTCAGGTTCAAAGTAAAATGATATAAGTACTCCTACATAGTATGCATGTATTGGTTGTACTGCTCCTGAACCTATTGCTGCCAAGACTCCAAACACTGCACTTCCCCATTCAGGTGCATTCATTTTCAGCAAATGCCAATGTGAAGGAGTTGGATAATTTGTTATTTTCAAGTTATCTTCAAAACAGTCATCATCATAGTCATATTGGATCGAATAAGAGTATGGTGTGCCCATGGAAAGTCCTTGGCTGAAGGGAGATAACATTGGAGTGCCTTGTGTGCTTGATTTGAAACTTACTCCTGGGCTCAGGGGAATACCACTCATCCTGTGGCTGTGATTATGGGAACTCCTCCTTCCCTCGACTTGAGTATCGGAAGTTTTAGATTCATCATTCTGAGTTGTTACTTGCTGCAACTCAACCATTTTAGCATACTCTCCACCTTGTCCACCATTCATTTCCATGAGCTCATTATGACTACCTGATTCTATCACTCTCCCTGCTTGAAGGACTGTAATAATGTCGGCTATTCGTATTGTGGATAGGCGGTGAGCAATGATGATTGTAGTCCTTCCTCTTGAAGCTTGATCAATTGCAGCCTGTACTACTCTTTCAGATTGTGCATCAAGTGCACTGGTAGCTTCATCCAGCAGGAGAACCTTTGGATCCCTCAGTAAAGCTCTTGCTATCGCAATGCGCTGCTTCTGCCCGCCAGACAATGACATTCCAAACTTCCCAACCTTGGAAAACCATAGTGGTTTACAATAAAAAGGTTTCAGTCAAAGTAGCTTAAATAGGAACCTCTTCTGACATAATGTAACAGCTGAGAAGGACTAAGTTAGTGTTTGGTCATAACAGAACATATAAATTGTATTCCATGTTTGGTGTATATAAATAGAACAGATAGGACAAGAGACTGAAAAACATAACATTTTGATTCCACCTAAAGAGGTGGATCCAATTTTGTCGTCTAATACCATCCTGTTTTGTCCGTGCACCAAACACTACATAAGTTTAGACAAAAAAAAAATCAAAATTCTTATTCTTTTAATTCTAATAAAAGGTTAAACTCTTTTGATGCACTCAGGTGAAAATGTTAGAAAGAAACATACTTGAAGCTACTTTAAAAGTTAACAACCAATAAAAAAACTATATAACCTCACTGTTTTGGTTCTTTCATACTTCCATATCTAGTTTTAATTTGTCTCCTAATTCTCTAAATAAAAGAGTTAAATTTAGCTTACTTGAGTTTCATATCCATCTGGTAAGTTGACAATGAAATCATGTGCATTTGCTGATTTAGCTGCACTTATCACACTATCCATTGAAGCCCCTTCTTTTCCAAACAATATGTTCTCTTTTATGGATGTAGCAAAAAGAACAGGCTCTTGATTCACTAGGCCAAGTTGAGATCTCCACCATTTCAATTGAAGTCTACTAATCTTGTGACCATCCAAGAGTATTTCTCCCTCAACAGGGTCATAAAACCTCTGAAGTAGTGCAACGACGGTGGATTTGCCTGAACCACTACCCCCTACAAGGCCTACTCTCTTGCCTGCAGGAATAGTGAGATTGAGTCCTTGCAACACTGGTACTTCTGGCCTAGATGGGTAACAGAAGTAGATGTCTTGAAATTCAATACCTCCTCTGACATATGATAAAGCCTTTCCAATTTTATTTTCAGAATCTATAGTTGGCACCCTATCGATCATTTCATAAAGATGAGTCACGGCAACATTTGCCTCCGTGATTGCAGATAAATTTGGAAGTGCACTTAAAATGCTCCTGAAAATTTACAAGTTAAACACATTACATTAGTATGAGTTTAATTGGTATGCACCAATGTCAAAATATTAGTAAATTTCAGTATAAACTTTTACAATGACAATGCATACTGCGTACCTTAGTTCTATTAGTATTAGCATGTATGGTATTCAAGGTGTAATGCATACTATATGTAGTTTACATATAACTATAAAACTACAATATAAATAATGAAAAAAGTTACTTACAGCCCTCCCATGAGGACATTGAAACCAGCTACAAATACATGACCACCTTTTTCTCCTTTATCAGTGATTAGCATAGTTCCAACCCAAGCCTGAAAACCCCAACTTATGTAAATAACTCCAAAGCTTCCTAACATCAGCCCTTTTGCAAAGCCTTGCTTTATTCCAAATTTCATATTCTTTTGAAGTGCACTGCTAAATCTGTCTAGTGTTTGATTCTCCCCAACATAAGAATAAACAGTTCTTATTGAAGATATTGCTTGTTCTGCAATCCCACCAGCGACACCATAAGACTCGATCATTTTCATTGCGAGATCCAACATGCTCTTCCGGAATAAAAGGGCTGGAAGAATGAACATGATAGAGAGTGGTATGGATGCCAATGTAAGTCTCCATGAAAGCAAAAATGCAAAGATATGACAGAATAAGAAGGTGGACATGTAAGCCATGCAGCAAGGTATCTGCACTCATCAAAAGATATATAAGGTAATAAAGCATGCATATAACAAGATTAATATTTTCATACTTTGACACCATCAGTAAAAAATGTTGCAAATGATTACCAGAGGACCAATCATTTGTAATTTTAATATATGTGATTATTCAAATATATGTGATCATTCGAGGGAAAAACATAACTGAAGTCGAACCTTCTCACTCAAGGCAACTTGGATTGTATTAGAATCTGAAGAAATGAGTGAGACAACTTGGTAGGTTGTTGAAGAACCAACGTTCTTAGTGTCAAAGAAACCAACTTCTTGTCTTAGGACAGATTTCATGTATTCCATTCTCATTCTCCAAGCTTGTCTCTCTGCAGTTCTTTTCCAACATACTCCTTCTAAAGTAGCCAACATCATTTGACATAAACCAACAAAAGTAGTTAAGACTTATTTTACTATTTCCAACTTGATGTATGAGTTCTGAAAGGAAGGTAACTGAGCTATGAAGTTTGAAGCTTACCAATAAAAGCAGAAATCCCAACTCCAATTGCAACAAGTAAAAGCCTCAATGCATACTGAAAAAGGAAAGTGAAGTGGAAATCTCAAAAACTGTTTAGTATTTATCTAAAAAAGCAGATTAATTTGTAGCACAATATACTTGAAAAGAAAATGGTTAATCTAGTTTAATATGCATGCCATCCTTTACATGTAACAACTTTGTGTTCTAAATTGAATGTATGCTAAAAAGTGAACAACAACAATTATAGTTCACCTTATTAACATCATGCATTGTCAAAATGCTATTCTTGTCTCCATAGGCATTGATCACATCACTAAGAATATACATCATTAGAGGGTTCTGAAGCCCATCTCCAAGGCTTCCCAAGGTTCCAAACAACATCAACAACTTGTCTATTCCATCTGCATAACGAAACATGCTATTATTTCCCATATTTTTCCCCCTTGCACCCTCCCTTTGGAAGATACCCTTTTCTTTTGCCTCAAGATTCAATAAGAATTATCACTATTTTCAGTAAAAAAAATACTTGGAAAGAGTTATATATAATTAGTCAGATTCTCTTAGTTAAGGAAAAAATCAGAAGTCAATATATGGCTCTTACTCTTGTCTTTTCAGTAACAAAGCCGGTTGTGTTACAACATGGACGAGTAGATTAGCTAGGCCAATATATTATTCAAACTTAAACATCATTTGTGTAACATGATATTGGTGTTTGTTTTTTATCATGGTTCCACTTAATTAAGATAATTTTTTACTCCTACATAAACATGAAATGTTTAAGTTGGACTTAATAGATCAATCATATTCCAGAACCAAAAGAAAAAAATCAACAATATTGGATAAAATTACACTCATCTACTCCAATAAAGTTTTACTTAATCATATTGGGTATCCTTATTTATAAGAGTTGGGTCGAATATAGTTAAATGAGAAAAGTTACCGTACTTTTTTTCTTCAATTTTTTTTATATATAAATCATTAAATACTTGGACACCAAGGGAGAATCATGTAAACAAATTCAAGTTGGGCAGATACAGAAGGGCAGAGAGAAAGTTTTCCAACATGATATTTATGCAACTAAGTTTTTCAATACTTTTGTTTATTTAAGTTTTTCAATACTTTTGTTTATTTATATGTCAAGTGAATCACCTACCTTTGCTTCATTTTAAAATTAATTGTATTTTTTTTTCACGGTAATAAATGATTTTTTTGCGTTATAATTGTTTTTTACTATAACAAATTGTAGGGTCGAATCCGAAATATTGATTAGACAGAAAGAATTTGTTCTTAGTTGATTAGACAGTAAAATAAATCCTTTGGGTCACTGTTAGCTTGTCTTCTTGTAGTTCTGGATACCTGCAAAGAATTATTCTCTTGTCATTATCGAGGGCAAGATTTGTAGCTAATTGGTATTTATTCAAATAGTGTTGCCAACTTAATAGGCCAATAATTTCATATTTCTAAGTCATGATTATTGGTAGTATTATCCTGCCTTTACATTTCTACGTAGGGCCGGAGTCACACAAGAGTTCCAAACTAGACAAATTTATAGTGATTATCGTCTTCATTCATATTTTTTTGAGAAGGAAAAGTAATACATGTTTTTTAATTTTAAATCAAGAGTTATATAATATTTTTATAAATAAATAAGCATCTTACTAACTCTCAAATACCCTAATAGACAATAACTTTAACCTTTTTATATGACATAACTTTCTAACTTTGCTAAGAGATGCTAACCTTTGAACTATGGAAAAAGGATATTGACTTGGTGATTTTAGTTTATTTATTTTGATATGGAATGTGTATTTTTTTATTGAGGTTTGGAATGTGTCTTCTTCAGTTTGAGGTTACAAGTTCCCTGCTTATTGCCTTATAACTTCATACTAAGAGAAACGCACCTAGACTTTCCATTATTAGCCATAGGCTCGGATATATACTAAAGAGGAAATTGGTTCTTGTTCCTCTTCTATTTAGTGGAAAACTAAAACGAGACCACCTTATTTTAAGGGAAAGACACTCTTGGCACAACGAGTACGTTCTCAGCAGTTGTGTTAATTGTTATTGGCTTATATAACTTCTCTGTTTATTGCAAGATTCGAAGAATATTTTTTCATATAAATTTCACTGGATCATTTTACTACAACATTCTAGTATTTATCCATTGATACCCTTGTGGGAAATTGGATAAGAAAATGAAAAATAAAAAGGAAGGAGTAATGCTTCCTCAACAAACCATTGAAAATGAGTAATGACACTCTCATGCTTACATCTATATTTTTTCCCTTGAAAACTACAATTACATCTCTCAGTGTGAGACAGTTGCAACGTTAAGCATAGCAAAATCATATGCCAGTGATTTGAAATCTTAAGCAGGGACTAAAATATTAGGCTACCACGAAAAGGACAATGATATAAAACTTCACAAATCAGTTTGAATTATGAATAGATCACAGTTTTCTGTCAGTGTCAGATAGTATCATAATAATGATCAAAGATTTTCTGTTGTAGTTAAAGGTTCATCAAAATACACAAAGCACTAGGCAGACAGATGATAATCTAATACTTGGGAAAATATGAATTAACAAAAAAACGTATACAGCATTGCAAAACTAACATCACTCATCATCCTTGTATGGATATTCTTCTGGAACTTGCTTGAGAAGTTTTACCTGCAACTCAAACGCATCATCACCCCGAAGCACATCACGGATCCAAGTGATCTCGGTTTTCATTGACACCTGAAGGTGGAATTGTGGAAGTATAGGAATCATGATGATAACGACAAGAATGAATCATATGGTAGTAGAATAGTAGAAAATACATTAAGCTTCACCATGACGCCCAATTCCCCACGATATCACAGGAAACATAACATAAACCCTTTCCATTTATGGATATACCAGACAAAAAACATTTCAGTAATCTATTTCATATGAGTCAAAATACTCAAATGCTTTCAGAAGCCCTCTGCTACAATCAGAATATTATATTTTCTTAGCATCCCAAACGTTGGAAGTGAAAACAAAAAAGTGACATTGATAAATAGAACTTCTATTAAGGAGTACTGTCAAATGAGGTAAGGTAACAATTCGGAACAGAAACTTACCATCTCTAAGGCTCCTCTAATGACTCCACTTAGGATGTTACAATAGTAAAGACCTTGACAGTTGTCAGGAAGCTCAACAAAGTCTACCAAAGGATTATCCTCCAAAATAATACTACAACATGTCCCATCAGCATCCCAATTGGCCACAGATGCAGTAACACCAAGGAACATTTTAAAACCAACCTGTATAGTACCGGGGGGAAACATGTAAAATCACCAATATGGTTGGTAAAAATATAAAGTTGCCTTCTCCTTGAAATATGATTTAGTAGTAATACAGTTAATTAACAAAAAACAAGAAATCGTGATCACACAACCAAGAAGGAATTTATTCACTGTATTGCATGACCCACTCCCCTGAACGTTATACCAATCAAGATGTGCAGCAGTCACCCAACTGTTATGCACTGAAACTAAACATAAATAGCCCAAACCAAGCAAATCACGTGACCAAGGCCATGGAATTCTGCCTGAACAGATTGCCAAGGAACTCCACATAACAACTGGCAAAAGTGAGTTAATATCGATTAAATAGTCGGTGATGAAAAAACCCAGTTGAAAAAGTGATTTGATATTAAAAGTCAATCAGCATTCTTAATGAAACCAAAAGTTTGGTCAAGTTGACAAGGAAGGGAATATACACAGAAAGGAAACTGTCATATATCAAGTATTCAAGTGCTTTCATAGATCTGTTAAGATAAAAATTTACAACTTAGCGAATAATGTTATAAGGAAATATGTGAATGAGAACTATTACAAAAATTAATTATAACCTTTTTACTAAGCCTCAAATTTTGAATAGGTTGATTGATAAACTAATCACATATAGATCAAGTAGCAAGTTTCGCTATGCTTGCAGGCTACATGTTTTCCTACTTAAGAATCCAACTTACTTAAATGTTAAATCAATAACAATAGACTACAGCAAAAACAACTCAAAGCTATGTCCAAATCTTTAACAGTGGAAATCTCCACCGTGAGTAAAAAGAAAACTAATACAGCCATGATCACATTGAGCAGCCAAAATATCAAAATAAAATAAATCAAAATGAAAGAATAACTAATAAAGCAAATTAAGTGGACAATTTCAGTCAATTTCTTGCCTAACATGTAAACCAATACCTTTGCAATTACATCAGTTGTCTCTCTGAAATCAACGCATCTTGATACATTAGATTTAGCTAAAAACTCATCAATCAAACGGATTCCAATATTATAACCCCTGAAAAAACCAACCAAACAGTAAAACTTAAATTGATGAATATAGTTTACTTAAATATGAACATACATTGAATCGGTGAACTAAAATCCCCTAATTATTCATAACAGATCAAATTTAACGACATCGAGTAAGAATTCTACAACTTGAAATTAATAACAGAACTCGAAAAAATGAAGAGATTATAAAATTTACATTTGATCAAGCTGCTTGTTAACCTCATCAACTTCTTCCAAATCGGTGAGCAATTGACGCACGATCGCACCATACGTCAAAGTAAACAGTTCCGCGTTCTGCACAATTCAACTATGAAGTGAATAACGATTCCATGAACACACAAAAATGAAATAGAGAATGAAGAGAAGTTGTTTGGTTACCACGCGTTCGACGTTTGCGAATATTGCATCTCCAGATCGAGGAGCAACGGGAGCCATTGACGGAGTTCACTGAACTTTCGCTGAGATCGATCGAAGTAGAGGGGGAGATGCGGTTTGGGTTCTTCATTCAAGGCCTAGCTAAGCCCACAAGGCCCATATAGATAGTCTGAATTTTTTTACACTAGCTTCTTTACTCATTCCCCTGTTAAATTGAGCATGATACTTTCCATTAATAGGAAATAAGTAAAAAATAATATAGTAATTCATTTTTATTTTCCTTTTATTATAATAAAATGATAATTTTATTCTTAAAAATATAAGGAAAAAAACAAGTACTTACATTTCCAATCATAGGAAAGAATTCTTATTAGGTAAAATTACTCATGGAAATATACTTCCCTAATGTATTTATACTATGAAAATATACTTTCATAAAAATAAAAAGTAAACTTAGTAAAATAGGAGGGTGTTGAAACTTGAAAGTCTTCACCTTATGTTGAATCATGAGTTGACTTTACCAGTAATAAGCCATGGGTAACCTTCTATCATTTTTTTCTTATATTTGTTGTGCATTGTATCTCTTATCTAGTAAGAAAATTTGGAGAATTTGGACAATAGAATTTAGGCATGAATATATGGTATTGTTGGATCAGACTGCGACCGGGAAGCCTCCAACCACGTCTTGAACCAAAACCTTAAGGCATTAGTTTCATGGGCATTTCCTTCTTATAAACTCTTTTACTCCTCCTTGCATATCCAATGTGGGACTTCACACTTGAATAAACCCAACAAGTATGATATTTTTTGGTCCGACCTATACTTGTCATAAAAAGGTATATCTGATATTTTATATATGAAATCAGTTTTTTACTCGAATAAACCTAGTCTTCTTTTACCTGATCGAGATCTGGATATAAAACAAGTCAGACAATTTATTTTGATAGTTTTATCTCATAAAAAATTAGGTTTTATCTCTATTCATAAAGCTTTTATAATACACACAATAGGATCCAATTCCTATGTCATGCTCAAATAACACAACCATCTACCAATGTGGTAAGTGCTCTTCCTTTTATTTCCATCTATGTTTAGGTATCAATTATTATACGTGTTCCATGGTTAATTAATGAATCACCTTTCTGGGGTGTATAATCCTGTTAGTTTTGTGCTTTTAAGATCTTGAATTATCTTCAATTTTCCTTGAAATTGTGGGAAGTCGTCTGGTTTTATATAAAGTTTTAAATTGTTTTATCACTGCTAAATTTGCATAATTTAATTTTATTATTTTTGGTGCAACTCGAAATGTAAGTCATGATTAATGACAATGCTTTTGAATGTTGATTTTGTATTTTCTTAGTTGTCATAGTAATTCAAGTACCATGTTGATTAATAAGGACTGGACGTGTCTATGTATTGGTAAAGTGACTCTACATTATCAATAGGATGGTTTCAAGTTGTACATATTTGATTTTTTTAAGCAAGATCTTGGGTTCAAATTTTGTGGATGAAAAAAATGTTCGCTGAAAAAGTTAACCTCACATATTTATGAATATTCTCAGTTTGAACATGATTGCTCCTAGTATGATGATAACTATATATTAGGAATGCGGCTTAACCCCTACAAGTCTAAGTGAAACTGTAATAGTGTTATACATGTAAGTTATATTTTAGGTCTTTGACCCTTTGTAATTAGATTTTTTTTTTTTGTGTGTAGAAAATGATTTTTTTCCATAATGTAACACAATGCTATTATTTATTTATTGATACATTTTTATAAGTTGCTTTATAAAGAATGATGAAGTATTTCATAATAATCTACCAACTTGTTAATTATTTATTTATAAAAATATTATTTAACCTTTTTAATTGAAAATTATACTTCCCTTTTTCACCCAAAATTAACTTCCAAATATATATACTCCTAACATCGCTGTTAGCTTCCTATCTTATCCAATCTCAATGTTGTATTCTTTCTATAAACTAGCATAAAAATTCTTCTAACCATCATGAATCTCTTGAAGTTAGAAACATTTTTTTATTACTAATAATATTCTCACATTTTTTTTTGTAATGAACTAAATCTATTTTGGGGTGTGTAGTATGGTTATTTCTTCTAACAAGTATTCTTCCTAAAAATCGAATCTTTGATATTTTAATTATCCCAATTCCTGAGAATCCAACAAGACTTTGTATTATTAGACTAACATCTTATTGATAAGTTATAATCGTTTTATGTGAGGAGAAAATTAATAGTGTCATGTATGTTATATAGTTATGATGATTCTTAAGTAAATTTATTTGGAGGATATAATATTAGTCGATTGGCATAATTAAAAACAAAAGCCAAAATTTAAATTTCGATGAAACATTATATAACAAAATAAAGAGGAGATGCCAATATTGTTTTCTATGTTTTATAAATATCAAATATTGTCAATAAGAGTACATAACGTCTTATTATTACAGGAAAAGAAGCAACAAAAACTCAAAAAGTCTAAGCTTCCAAAGCATCATCTACTAATTTTATTCTCAGTAAACTTAATTATTTGATTGGTAATTATTGGTAAATGTTTTTAAGAGAGAACCCAATTTCCTCATGTATGTATCAGAAAAAAGAATCGAACTTAGTTTCCTCCTTCGACCCTTTTTTATACCTCTGTATAACATTCGAGTCAAAATTATTGTAAATTTTCATAGCCACGTCATCATAGCTTTCACCCCTCACTTTGTTACTCGTCCCATCAAACTCAAATCGTTTTCCACCTGAGACATCATCATAATAAATAAATAACTAGGTGAAGGATTAGAATCTCACAGGGTGCTCTGAACTATATATATATATAGCATATATAAACACAAAAACTTTAAAACATACATAAATAATTGAGATTTAAAATGCTTTAATAACATATGATTACTAATGTCATATAAATATATTTTAATAATTATTTATACAAAATGTTTTTCTCACCTTTCACCTTTTCTTTAAGGAAACGTATGAGCCTGCTTTTTGTGGCCTCATCGGCCTCCTCGTCTATCTCCAGAATGAAAAACTGAAACAAATGAACGATATTTTAGGATGTATCATTTTGAACTCACTATGATGCTTTATTATATATA